>NC_137087.1:62515109-62833563 GCF_951640355.1 Cnephaeus nilssonii | reverse complement strand
AGAGAGAGAGAGAGAGAGAGAGAGAGAGAAGGAAACAGAAACAGAATTGATAACTGACAATCACGTATCTGATAAGTCCTGCATGAGACCCGGGGGGTATGGAGCCCCCAACCCAGCCATGTGCCCTTGACTTGAGTCAAACCCAACCTGGGACCCCTCACTTCCCAAGGCAACACCCTGTGCACTGGGCCAAGGCAAGCATGAGTTGCCAGCCCTTTCAAAGCCACCAATGTGCAGGAGGTGTCATCGGAATGTTTCAAGGGAGCATTGCTCAACTCTCAAGTGTGCTTTTTGGCATCCTAATGCATACCAAGGAAGATCCACAGATATCAGGGGCATTCTCTGGCCAGCACCACCTAGAGCAAAGGCACTGGAAAGGTAATCGATACAGGCAGAACCTGCAAAGACAGGGTGTGGACTGTGTAAGCCAGCCACTCGCAAGCATCCAAGGTAACAGAAGGCACGTTCGTCTGATTCATCATCTGGGGCAATAAACTGCAAAGCACACTTGGAGTCTGAGATGTCCAATTCCACTTTCCGAGGACCTCCCACTCATGTGACATGCAAGACAACCACCACCATCGCACAGTATCATCATCGATGAGCTCAACGCAACGATCACATATGCAAAAACAATAGATGCCAGAGCCATCATCAATACCACAGGCACACAGCATGTACTCTGGACCCTGGACCATGCAGCGGAACAGAAACCAACACAAGGACACACACACCCCCATCCACAGGACTCACACTGCAAGCGACTGCCCTGAACCAAGCACTCGATGGATCACAGAAGCCATAAATCAGATGGCACAGAGTGACAGCAGAGCCCTCACACCACATCGTACAGAACACAGTGTGAATGCATAGAAGCACTCGAACCCCACACAGAACGCATCGGACAAAGCGACAAGGAAGCCAAAAACACCCAAACACACAGCAAAACACATACCTTACACGAAACCACACACTATAGACGTCTACAAGAGGTCTGTGAGTGAGACGCCACTGCCACAATGCAGCAGTGGAGACAAATAGCGCAGCGCAGGTGCCAAATGCAAGATGCACAACATGAAACACATACACACGCCACACACAAACCCACAGGTCAATCAAGACAACCTATGCCGATCTAAATCCAAGCATCTACTTTCACCAACACTATTTCCTCATACCAATGTCAATGTTTACCAGAAGAAATAAACCTAGAATTTCCAAAGATTACGAAACCATGCAGCGCAACACACATCAACATAACAGAATAAAAAAGTCATGACAACGCTTACTGTTTCTGGCAAATGTCCATGATGTGTCTGCTGCACCAGCGAAGAGAAGGCAGCCGTGTCCCAGATGATCATTTGACAAAGGCAGCTCTTCAAAACTGTGGGAGATTGAAAAAGCAATCATGTAAGTCATACCTCATCAATACATTTCTCTTGGACAATAAGAAAGTTAACATAGTGTAATGACCCAGAGATGCACTACATGGAACACATGCACAAGGAAAAGTCCAATAAAAATGAACGCCAATATTGGGAACAGGAAGCATTGGGAAATGGAGACACAAGGTCCCCAACTATGCTTGTGAAATGGGCGATGACCCTGCAATGTGCAGGATGTGCGACATGTTAATGCTTGCTAGATAACCTCAAAAGCATACATGCAAAAAGTATTTATAGCCTGGCCAGTGGACCTCAGTAGTGGAGCGTGAACCCATGATCCATTAATTGACATTTCATTCCAGAGCAGGACACATGCCCAGTTTGTGGGCTCAATCCTCATTTGGGTGCGTGCAGTGCAGCATGCAGCTATGGAACGATTCACTCTGTCCATTAACAGTTCCACCTCCCTCCCTCCCTCCCTCCCTCCCTCAATCCCTCCCTCCCTCAATCCCTCCCTCTAGCTTCCTCTGGGAAGTAAATAAACATCAGAGGTAAAAATAACAAATGTAAATTCGGGGGGATAACACTCAATAAGTAAAAGCTACCTTGACCAGTTAGAAAAACGTACTGCCAAGCAATCTAAAAGCTTGGACAATACAGTAACTCAGTACCGGGAAAAATGTGCCTCGCAAGACACATGCGGGTGTCTGGTCCCTTCATTGTGGCTCTTCCAGCAAACACCAAGGCATAGAAGAGTGTACTTTGAAGAAGTGTCACTGGCAACATCCTAACCCTGACAAATAACTATCAGAAGACATTTCAACATTGCTGCTGCTGCTATTTAGGTCTGTGGACTCAGGAGTCAGCCAAGCACTGCCCTAACTGGGCTGGCTCAGTGGAGACACCGCCATCCTGCGTACTGCAGGATCCCAACCTCGATTCCGTTCAAGGACATGTAGCTTGGCTAAAGGCACATGACCAATAGGAGGCATGCAGAAGTCAGGTAATCAATGTTCCTGTCTCAGGGATATCTGTAACTATGCATGCCTGCCACTACATCTATATCAAAATTTCAAGAAATCACACCTCTAAACAAATGAGCAAATCCTCTCTAATAACATGGGAATATGCAAATTAACCGTTACTCCCCTACGCAAGGCACACCCACAAGCCAAGCCACGCCCACCACCCGATCAGGGCGAGTATGCAAATTAACCCCAATCCAACATGGCTACAGCCACAGAGAGCAAGGTTTACCAGGCAACACAGGAAGCCAAGCTTTCCATAGCCGTTGCAGGCCTAAGCCTCCACTCAAGCTACAAAGTTTCCATTATAGAAGGTAAACAAATTCAAACAAATAGCGGCAGCATGGACCTTGAGAGAGCAAGCCAGGGTTGCCGGCGGCAACAGGGGAAGCAAAGCTTTCCGCACACCCTGGCTGGGCTCACCTTCTTAAAGCTACAAAGTTTCAATTGTAGAAGTTGAATTAACTGCCACATAAATGGCTGCCACCCCGGAGGGAGCAGCAGGCTTGACTCTGCCCCAGGCTACAAAGTTGCAATTGTAGAAGGAAAATAAATTCCAGATACCAGGGCCTCCCCTTGGGTTGCCAGGGGGGGTGGCCGGCCTGCAAACCACCACAGGCCCCTCGCTCAGGCCGCCCCACACCCCAAGGGAACCCCCACCCTTATCTGTGACACCCGTCAGGGCAAACCAGCTGACCCACCCATGCACCAGGCCTCTATCCTATGTAATAAAAGAGTACTATACAGATTGATCATCACTGCAACACACAATATAGCTGCCCTCATGTAGTCAAAGATCCTGCCCCCATGTGGACACAAGATGGCCACCACAAGATGGCCAGCAGGAGAGGGCAGTTGGGAGGCACCCGTCCTGCAAGGGAGGGCAGTTGTGAGGGATCAGGCTTGCAAGGGAGGGCAGTTGGAGGTGATCAACCCTGCAGGAGAGGACAGTTAGGGGTGACCAGGCTGGCAGAGGAGGGAAGTTGGGGGCAAACAGGCTGGCAGGGGAGCAGTGAAGCATCAACCAGGCTGGCAGCGGAGTGGTTAGGGGGTGATCAGGCTGGCAGGAAGGCAAGCAGTTGGGAGCCAGCACTCCTGGATTGTGAGAGGGATGTCCGACTGCCCGTTTAGGCCCGAACCCACCAGAAACGGGCATAAACGGGCAGTCGGACATCCCTCCAGGAATACCAGATTGGAGAGGGTACAGGCTGGGCTGAGGGACAACCCCCCGCCATGCACGAATTTCGTGCACCGGGCTTCTAGTTAATAAATAAATGAACGAACAAACAAACAAACAAACAAATGGGAGGGTGAACAAGTGAACCAAAGAAAACATTGGGTGAAGCACTGCAAATGGAAAAGGTGATGGCACAGAAAAGAAGGTCCAGTCACAGACCAAAAATCACATGGAAATGTGGCATAATGAAAACATCTCCCTAAAACATTAAGTACAATGCCAATGTCATTGTAAATGCTGCTGGAGTAACAGAATGTGGGAAAACATCGCAGTGAAATGAAATCATTTCACTCATACATAGGATGAAAGCTGAAAGCTACCAGAAACACAGGGGCACAAACACATCCAAGTAACATAATGGGAAAACACGTATGAAGCAAACATTAACAGATAAAGATAGCACCAGAAGGAAAAATTGAACAAAAAATTCAGAACAGCAAATGAAGAAGAGCAATAAGCACCAATGACTTCATGCCTCACTCAGAAACTAATAAATAATTACTAACATAACATAATAGGGAAATATATGATTGGATAAATAAGTACTTAAAGAAATGAATAGATAAGTTATGACTTGCATAAGGAAATAAAGAAATAAATAGGTAAGGAATTGATTGAATGAGGAAAGAATTACATTATTACAGAAAAAATCACATAATTGAGTAAATGATTAAGTAAATATGTAAATTATGCGATAACTGCTGAAAAGATTAAATAACTGATAATATGATGAAATTACTAAATAAGTGAGTAAATAAGAAAGTAAAGAGTTAACTAAACAAGTAAGTAAAGAAGTAAAGAATAAATGTTTATATGAATAAATAGGATAGAAAGTAAAGGAAAAGTATACAAAATTCTACATAAAGGGAAAAGTACATACATACATGAATAGCAATTGAAATAAGTAAGTAAATAAAAAAAGGTTAGGTAAGTCCAATAAAAAATTAATAAACAGTCAATCAAGCAAAAAATACATAATAAATAGATAATGAATAAAATGTAAATCAGCACTAAGTAAACAAATGAATAAATAAAAAAGAAATAACAGAAAGTAACAAATAGGCGAGAAATAAACAATTAATAAGCAAATAAACGACTAATACGTAATTAACTAATAAAACATCAATGAATAAACCACTAAAGAAAGAAATTAATAATCAATTAATAAAAAGTAATTAAACAAGTTACATGTAAATAAGTAAGAAGTAGATCAATAAAAGGTAAACATCCATACCAAATAAAAGCTAAATAACACATAATGAATGAAAATAAGTGATATATAAGAAGTACATACTAAATAGATACCAAAAAATAATAAAAAGCAAGTAAATAGTACACAGTACATCAAAAGTAAATGATACATAAAAACTTAATAGTAAGTAATAACAAGGTAAGGAATGGTACCTAAGAAAGTAAAGAGTAAATACATAATAAACACCGGATTATAGAAAAATAACTAAGGAAATTATACCTAGGAAAACAAATAATAACATAATGACACGACTAAATTACAACTAACTGAAAAGATAGATAAGTAAATAAATAAGCAGAAAATAAATAAGGAAATCATACATAAGCAAATAACAAATTTATAATAAAAAAAAGAAAAACATCAGCAAATAAAACTTAAATTATAAATGAGAAAATAAATGCTTACTCACAAATAAATAATAAACACAAAGTAGGTGATAAGCAGCAAATACAAAGTAATTAATAAAAAAATATAGAAATAAGAAATAACAAAGTAAATAACAAGTAATTAACAACGAGGTAAATAATGAATAAGAAACAAATCAGTAAGTAAGTGAATTAAGAAATTATCAAACACTTAGTAGATAAGTAAATACTACATAAACAAAAGTCAAAAAAGGAAATAAATATGTAAACAAATAAATATGAAAACAAACATGAACATGAATAAGTGAAGCATACATAAGTAAATGAATAAGTATGCAGGTAAATAACTGAATAAGTAGATAAGCAAGTAAATACATCACTACAAATGTAAATCAATCAAAAAAAAAGCAAAAAAAATAGCTCACTAAATACTCAAATTGATAAATAGCTTATAACATAAGCTAAAAAATAAATGGATAAGTAAATAAATAATTAAGTAAATAAAGGAATTCCTAAATAAACAAACAAGCACCTACATAAATGATTAAGTAAGTGAATAAATGATTATGTAAATAAATACTTAATTAAATATCTGAGGGAATCTAAAGGATGAATAGGCAAATACATCGTCAAATAAATACCTACATGAATAAATGAACAAGTGATTCAAAAAAACGGTAATAAATAATGATGTCAATAAGCAAGTAAATAAACAAATGTCTCAGTAAGTGAATAAACAAATAAATAACTAACCAAATAAGTAAATAAGGAAATAAATAAGCGAGCAAGTAAATAAATCAAGTAGGAAAGAAAACAAATTAGTTATTTAATTTATTGATATCTAAACAAGCAACTAAATAAATTAATCACGTAATGAGTCAGTACACAAATAAGTAAGTAATTTCAGTAAGTAAGTAACGAGAAAGAAATCAAATAAGTAAGTAAATAAATTACTTGATAAGTAACCAAAAAAATTAAGACCCAATTAAACAAATAAGTAAAGAATTAACAAAATAAATAACTGAACAAGAAAATAAGTAACAAAAGACATAAGGAAATAAGCAAGTAAATACATTAGCAAATAAAAAACAAAATAAATCTTCAAACAAATAAGTAAATAAACAAGTACATAAATAAGGCAATAAAGTAATAAGTACACAATGAATAATTAAGTATATGAAAAGCCAATAAACAATTAATGAAATACAAAGCGAAGTAAATAAATACACAAATGGAAAGTTAAATAAATAAGAACATAAATGAATAAGTGAACAAAAAAGCAAAAAGTAGGCAAGAAAGTTAATTTGTTAATTATTAAATAAATAATTAAGTGATTAAGTGAAAGAGCAAAGAAATTAGTGAATGAATAAGTAAAGAAAAAGTAAATCAAAAAGTACTATAAAAAGCAAAGAAGTTGGCAAAGAAATAAGGAAATCTTGCAGAAAGTAAATAAGTAAATGCTGGAATTGGAAAAAAAATAAAAAGTAAAACCAGATACACACAAATAAATACGGTAATTAATAAGTACAGAGAAAGGAAAAGAAATTATCAAGTCACAGAAAGAAAAAGAAAGCAAATAAACAGATAAATGAATAGAGAAATAAAAAACTTAAAAAGTAAGCAAAGTAATAAATATGGACACAAACAAGTAAACACATAACTACATCAATGCACAAGAAATTAATAAGTTGAAAAGTAATTAGGTAAATAGACCAGAAAAAGAAAAGAAAAGCAAGTAGGCAAGTAAATAAGTTAGTAAACACTTAAGTACGTTAATAAGCACGCAAATGTAAAGGTCAATAAATAAATGAATAAGTAAATAGGTATGTAAGTAAACACATAAGTAAATCACAAAATAAGTACATAATTTCATTAGAAAACATATGTCTAAGAACATAAGTAAGGAAATAAATAAATAAGTATGGAAATAATAAATAATTACATAACCAAAAAAGTAAATAAGCAAACGATAAGTAATAAAGAAGTAAATAATACATTGAGAAATGAACAGCAAACACTAGGTAAGTAAATAATAAAACAGGAAATAAGCAAAAATTACATAAGTAATTTAAAACGTTACAGGAAAAAATTTAATTAACCAACTAAGTAAGTAAGTAACTATTTTTAAAAAGTAGCGAAGAATAACTAAGTAAGAAACTGAATAAGTAAATAATACTTAAAATCATAACTAAGTAAGGAAATAGTATGAAAATACACAAGTAAATAAATGACAGTGAAATGAATACATAAACAAGCAAAGAACATTTAATTAAAAAATTTACAAGCAAGTACAGTGGAAACCAGCAATTAAGTAACAAGGAAATACCAAAGAAGGGAATAGGAGATAAGTAACACATGAGCAAATACACATCAAGTAATGCACAAGTAAGTAATTAAGAAAGTATAAGGAAGAAAACGGAAAATAAAAATGATTAAATAAATAATAAAGAAAAGGTGAATAATATATAGTGAACATGAAAGGAAATAATGAACAATAGTCAATGAAGTAAAAAATAAATGGCAAATGAATACAAACAGCGTAGTAACATGAAAGAAAAAATCAATAATAATCAAAACCAAGTAAATAATAGAAAAGGAAAATATTTTGTAAATAAATAAGGAAATAAATCAATAAATAAGTAAATTGGCAAACACATAAATAAACAAATACATAAAGTAAGCAATGCTTAAACTGAGACATTAAGTATTCAGAAACCCTAAATACATACCCATATCAATGAAAAAATAAGCAAAATAAAATATAAATAAATGAACCAGGAAAAAAGGAAAAGAAAAAAATTAAAGAAGGTAATAAGGTAATAAATAAGTAACTAAGTAACTAAGAAAGTAAGTAAGTAAGTAAGTACGTAAGTAAGTAAATGAGTAATGAAGTAAAAAAGGGAATCATGACGTACATAAGAAGGCAAATACATGAAATAAGTAATGGAAAAGTAATCACCTAAGCAACTGAATGAGTAGGCATGTAAATAAGTAAACAAATAAATAAGAAAGTACATGAAAAATACCTGAGTAACTTAAGAACCCAGAAAAGAAATAAAAAGGAATAACACAAATACATGAGCAAACAAAGCAATAAAGTAACAACTAGGCAGATAAACAAGCAAATAAACTGGGACACCAGGGTAAAGCCATACAAAATCACAAGCTGATGGGAATGGGCGGATGAGGGCAAGTATGTGACACCTTAATCAATAAAGAAATTTAAAAAAAAATCAGAAGCTGAGAGAACATACTGCAAAGCACATCAACAAACAGGAAAACAAAGGGAAAGTTGGAATCATGAAAATTCCTCCTTAACACATACGAGAAATATCAAAGCCATCATTAATACTGCTAGACTACTGAAATAGGGGAAAGCATGGAAGCGAAATCAATTCATTTCACTCATAAGTATCAGTAAAACTGAAAGAGACCTGAAACAATGGCTCAAGGACATCAAAAGGAAGGAATTGAAAAAGTATACAGGATGCAGATACAAGCAAATAAGGAGAACAGGTCACAAAACAAACGAAGGCAAAGGGCCAGACTGCAAATGAACAACACCACTGCACATCCATGACTTCATGTCCACCTCATGATAAAGCTCCCTTCCAAACAGGCAGTTGCACGGAACTCACAGGAAAAGTGGGGACCCCTGCGCAAATAGCAGTGTAACAGCAGCACAGACAATCGCAGAGGCTTGGCACTCTTTACCTCAACCTCCACACGGAAAAGACAATCTGTACATGCTGGAGCTAAACCTGGGAAAGTAAACCATGGATAGTTTTCCCTTTGCAGATTCACTGACCTCAGAGGATGCAGAGACAGAGAAAGCCTGTACAGACCACGACGTAGGTCCAAACCAACATCATACTAACCTGCGAGAACAACCGTGTCAGGGCACCACGATACTTCGGCTAGAAAAACTGCCCTTCCTCAGAGAAGGTCCATGAAAGCGGCGCAATCTTGTTCTTTCTGGAAGACAACCTCACTTCAGCCTCGGACAGCGACACGTTAAAATGCTCACCACAGACAAAGCAACAGGAGTGTCTGGGACGGGGCTGTGGCTCCTAAGACAAAAGTCCCAGCAACAGCGTGGAGCCGAGCATGAGCAGCCGCAGCTGGTTTCCCCACCAATATGTCGCCTCCCGCCTCACTCCTCACGGGTCACGCTTGCGCCTCACAACTCGCGCATGCGCTGCACGCCTCACGCCTCGCGCATGCGCTGCACGCCTCACGCCTCGCGCATGCGCTGCACGCCTCACGCCTCGCGCATGTGCTGCACGCCTCACGCCTCGCGCATGTGCTGCACGCCCCACGCTGCACGCCTCACACCTCACGGGTCACGCTTGCGCCTCACAACTCGTGCATGTGCTACACGCCTCACGCCTCGCGCATGTGCTGCACGCCCCACGCTGCACGCCTCACACCTCGCACCTCAAGCCTCGAGCATCACGCCTCACGCCTCGCGCCGCACACTTGCCACACACCTCACCCAGCAGCCTCTGCTCACGGCCACCACGGGGCTCACCTCAGCCTCAGCCGCAGCCTAGCGGCCACTGCCCTCTCCCTCAGTAGAGGGCCTTACAGCGGAAGCCACAAGCACGCTGCTCCCAGGTCACCACTCGCCTCAGGCCCACCAATACCTGCCTTGTCCTTGAACCCCCGGGGAGGCAGCACTTGGGCCACGCCCTCTCCTCAGCTCCTCACCTTCATTCCCTCAGGCTCAACAGGTCTATCACCCCAGTCCCTGCCGTGGAAAAAACGCACATCACACAGGTCTTTGGTTTGGGACACACAGCAAAACCTCGCCCGTCAATCCCAGGCCACCTCCGGCGCGGAATCTGACACAGGCAATCATGCCAAGCTGGCCAAGCGCCTGCTTCATGAAAAAGTTTTTTGCTTATGCTTTCTCTCAGCTGTGAATCCTCAAGGAGGACACTTATAACTGAGCTTATAAGAGAAAGAGGCAGGGAACCCAACAAGGTGCAGCTCAGTGGACAGAAGGAAGGAGCTGAGGACGGATTCCGGGAAGGGCTCACACGCAGAGGCTTCCCACTGCATAGCCAGCATCACCATGCAGAAGGCAACCAATGCATGGACGCCTGTAATTATGGTTGCTTCTGCCTAACACACTCTCGCCTCCTCTCTAAAAACAATAAGCACCCATTTTGTTACAAAAGAGAGCTAGAGTGCAAAGGAGAGGCATCGGCAGAGACAAACACATGCATTGGTAGCCTCCCACATGCAGCCGCCAGTCAGGGAATGGAGCTGGGAAGGGAAATGCAGCTCCAGGCCTTTGTCCTCTGGCCAAGGCACTGCTGCAACCACACAGGCTGCCCGGAATCCTGAGACAGCATCGTGCTGAAGGCCTGCCCTGGACACGTAGCAGAAAACCATGTGCCCTTCACAACAGGCGAAGCAGGGAGGGAGAACATGGCCACATATCTCTCCTCGAGCACTTACTGAGGACCCCAGAGAGGTATGTTAAAATGGAAGAACTTACTCTCCTACTGCATCCTCACGCCTTCGACGAACCCTGGCTCCACCTATCCGGTGATGCCCATCAGGGCAAAACAGAAACGTAAGCCCAGGTCTGCTAAGTCCTTCCACAGACCCCCGCAACTCCTTCATAGGCAGCTGGAAGCACAACCAAAAAGCTGCCCCCAGCTGTCTACTCGTCCCGTGCCTGCCCCAAAACTACCCATGCAAATAAGGCAGCAGACAACAGACATGGACAATGACCATCCAGACACCTACTGTGAAGGGCTCCTGAGAAATAACTTAGTTCAAACACACCGGGGAAAAAATGCCTCATCTGCATTTCTACACAAGGGCCTCCCTCACAAACCTCAAATGGGGAATTGACGGGAAGTATGCTGGCACAGAACACCGATCGCTAAATCGCTTACACCGACACAAGATGAAAATGGAAGACACTCACTAAATCACAACGGAGCTGAATTGCACAACGGGAAAGAGAACTGAGTCAGGGCATCGTGGCCCCAGGACTTACTCAGGCCATGACAAGCACTGCAGGCGGCACAGAGGTAAACACATGACCCATCAGTTACACACACCAGACAGTGGAGGCAGATTCAGGACCCCAGAAAAGGAACCTGGCACAGCACACACAGCAGATCAAGAACCAAATGCAAACAGGACACATGAAGCCAGAGCGCGGACCATAAGCACCAAACAGCTGGCAAAAGAGAATGACACAGGACACTTTACATAAGGACCTGAACCCACAGGTGCACATGGACAGCACACAAAAACAAATGCAAAAAACAAGGCACGCCCAGTCAAAACTCAAAAAAACAGACCAAGGCATACCTTCACACCATTCACACGGAGATCACGGATACCGCAATCAAAACTGAGATCTGCATACAGGGAGTCAGGTACCTAGTCAGCCACTTCACAACAGAGGCATATCACCACATCACGCACACAGGAGGTAAACAACATGTCCTCACACACTGTAAATGGCACCAAGACCTCAGTGACCTGAACACCTAACATCTTACCGCCAAACCATGTAACCTGACAATCCTGTGCAGACAACACAAAAATTAAACAAAGCACAGAAAGAAGCAGCAATATCAAACAGTGGACATGTATCAAATGAGCATCATGTCCCCGGAGCAAAGTAGACAGCTGGGCAGCATGACGGGACCTGAAATGCTCACGACAGTAACGCCCAATAACCACACAAATCAAAACAGGACCGGCTCCCACCTGCTAGTTTCAAAAAGTAGTGTTTCTGCCTCGTTGCAGAATCCCGAGTCCCAAAACAGCAGATGGCAATTTGAAAAGGAGTGCTTGCCAACAACACTACAAGAAACAACACAGGCACACATCCTTAGTGAAAACGCGTGCCATTCCAACTGTAGCCACAAGGTGGCAGCAAAGGAGCAAACATCACACGAAGACGTTGCAAAGTTGGAAAGACAGGACCAAGACTTGCTGCAATAGCCACAAGGTGGCAGCAGAACATAACACACCACATGTACACGATCAAAGGAAGAAGAGACGGGAACATCAGTAAAGGAAAGGACCTATACAGGGAACCCACAAACGGCAAAGAAAAAGTGCTCAGCCAAGGCCAAGTAACTGAGGACCCCTGAAGGGGCGAACGGCCGCGCAGGCTGAGCAAAGGAATAGGCCACCTTGTCGCAACAAGGATAACACCACTCCCAGGGAAAAAATTAAAACTTAAAAATATAAATAAAAACCAAAAAAAAAAAAAACGCAGCCAAAACCAATTGGTATCACTGGATGGAGCGTCATCCTGCGGAATGAGAGGTCCGGGGTGCGACACCACTCAAGGACCCATGCCTTGGCAGCGCTCACAACCACAGCAACGGGTGTGCAGGAGGCAACTGATCAATGTTTGTCTCTCATGGATTTCCCTAAGTATGTGAGTCTCTCCTGGTACGATACCAAAAATACGAAAAATATATTTTTCTTTAAAGAGGGAAAAATGAGGCGCAACCAAAGCAGCGCAAACTTTGGCTAAGGCAGTCAACAGGAGACACGCACTTCAAGTCACACCCAACCCGCAGTTGGCCACCGCACTCCCCAGTTTCCCTACCCGTCTCACCTCAGGAGTCAGGAAGTCAAGCGCGATGCCAAGATCCTACGGGTGAATGCGAGAAAGGCGATCCCCCAGGAAGGTTCCATATCCTCAAGCGCCGCAAGAAGGAATCATGCCGAAAACAGCACGATGAGAGGCAATGAGCACAGAGGCCTGCCTTGAGGCTTTGGAATCTGAACCGCAAAGCGAACCACAGGTGAGCACTACTGTTTGGGCAGCAGAGTTCAGGCAGCTGTAAGCTATCCGCGCAACTCTTGGCTTCCCTCCTTGAAATGCCCTGAGGGAGGAATGCTTGAAATCTGCATCTACACAAAGAGCTGGGCTGAGCCATTGTCTTCTGCCAGCAGAGACCTTGCAACTCCAAGATATGCGGGCAGGGAGTAACTTCCTCTTTCCGTGGCCCTGCGGCTGTACCTCTTTGTAATGACTATCAAGCTAATAGCCGACCATCAGGAAGCTCAAGTACGCGCCGCCCCTGCCAGCAAGAGAATGGAATGCCCATCACCCCGCTGCGGACCCCATCGCTGCGCTTTGTGAGCGGAGCCCTGCCCCACACCCAGAAGGTGGCACCCAATGAATTCCGTGGGAAACAGTGACGCAGCCTCATTTTGAGGAGAAGATCTAAGTGAGCCACGCGAACTGCCCTTCCTCTCCCAGCGGCACAAATCCTCAAGCCACCTTACATGCAGATGTGAACAGAACCAGCACCAAGCACTCACTCAGGGATGCACCACAGGAATATCAGCAAAGACCTTGCGTTCACCAGACTCCTGACAGCAGAGGGAGGAATCCGCAGCAGCTCACCCAGGAACATCGTGCGCCGCGGGACTCGGTGCTCGGATCCAGCCAGGGGCCGATTGCGCCCCGCCGTCTGCCCGTCGGCCGCCTGCGATGCACCTGGGTGAGTTGCCTGTGTGAGGCAGGACATTCCCTTCTTTCAGTCGAATGTCGGCATTCCCTGTGATCAGGCTTAACGCTAGATGATGACTCGGGGCACCAGTAAGAGGAAGAGGCAGGGGAAACCAGAGCAAGGCCAATGTGGAGGAGACATGGGTGGCTGTGGCTGAGTGGGGGCAGAGAAATGGGAATGAAACGGTGATAGTGAGAGCAGGGAAAGCAGTGAGAGCCCAAAAAATAAGGGCTGAAAGAGGTCAGCTCCGAAGGAGGAAGGACCACATACTCCCTCCTGGGCGACT
Organism: Cnephaeus nilssonii; assembly: GCF_951640355.1. NCBI lineage: Eukaryota > Metazoa > Chordata > Mammalia > Chiroptera > Vespertilionidae > Cnephaeus > Cnephaeus nilssonii. The sequence continues at coordinate 62,819,503 of NC_137087.1, read as the reverse complement.
CCCGCGTGCCCATAGGGAACAGGGAACCTGTGGGAGGGAGGGAGTGAAGGGCCAGGCCTAAAGTAGGACGCACATGGCCCTATCCTGGGATGGCCCTTCTCGTGAGGTATTGGTGACTGTCTGACCATGAGGAGCGCAAATAAGGCCCATGAGGCCAGCTCCAGCAGACAGGGTGGCGGTTTCAGACAGCTGCCCGAGAACACAAGGCAAGTACCAGGGCTGAATGGCGACGTGAGGGGCAAAAGCCTCCCGGAGCTCAACCCTGAAGCAGCACACTGTTGATAGCACGCCATGGCAACCCTTGGAAATATAGACAGAATGCAGTGAACCCTGGGAAAAAGTAATAGCAATAAGGTTAGCAATAAACAGCACAGAGGAAATATGAAAGACCTTTAATGTTGCCCCAGGAATGATACCTGTGGATCAATTCCCAAAGTAGACTCCCTTGAAAGTGCAACAGTGAAAAGGCAGGACACACATGAATTCAAATTGCTATGTGAAAGGCAGGGAGTCTTTCAGGAACACAAAAGCGCTCCTTGGTCAAGAGAAAAAATTGGAGGCTCCAGCTTGTTGGGAAGCACTCCAGCCCTGAGCAACACCGAGAAGATCCACAGGAGTGACACCGAGGAAAGGCTTCGGAAACGAGTAAGTGAAATCAAACCCCAGGGGCCCACCTTGTGCTCTCCATCTGCCCTCTCTGCTGCCAGAAATTCCTTGTGCTTTCTCCAAATCACTGCACCCATCCCCCTAATTCCCTACACCCTCAATGTCTGCTCTAATGATGCTGCCTAATGATGTAGCGGGAAATGGGGAGACTAAGTCTGAGAAATGTGAGTGAGGAACCGCAGCAGCTACATTTAACAGCGCAGCCTTTACTCAGAGGGACGGGAGGTAAGAATAGGACATGTTCCCAGGGCAATACCATAGCTTGGAGTGGCAAGTGCAGGCAATCCCTCCTTTGACCCATGAACAAGCAGGGAAATTGCTAAGCCATTCCTTGCAGAGACACATGGACAATGCTGCCTTTTCGTTTTCGCAGGCTGATATCACCGGGAAGAGCAAGAAAGACATGCCTACAGCACACATGGAATGGCTTCCCTGGCAATGCTATCTGCAGAGGCAGCAGAAGGTGAAATCCCCGTGCAACAAACAGGAGCTGCAGCGCTAAGAGGTGAGTGCCTCTGGGGGAGCACAAAGGAACATGTGCCCAGGTCTGCCTGTGGGTGTGGGAGGGTAGCCGGGTGTGGGAGGGTAGCCAGCTGTAAGGACAGAGCGGAAGCATCCCCTCAGGGCAGGAGACAAAGCCCTCTGCTCCCAGCTGGGGGAAGGGTGGGGCTGAAAGTATCCAGGTGTACTGCTAGGGGCGCTAGGCACACAAAGGAGACAGGTGGACCAAGATGCTCTCCATCCAGCAGACAAATCCCCTTTGTGTCCCTGGGGACAAAGAATACAATGACGGGAAGGGAAGGCAGAGTGTGGATGAGATGAAGGTGAGCCCCTCAAAAAACCTGAGTGGCATTGGCGTAAAGCACTGATATTCATGAAACGCTCACCCACTGCACAGGGAAAAGAAAGACAGGAGACCATGCTGCTGCTGCTGCTGGGGACAGGTGACTGGAGGACGGGCTGTGGAGGCGCATCTTGCTCGAACACCACAGCCATCACGGCTGACCAACCAGACTGTTGAGCGGCATGCATACGGATGGACAGCACCACGCCTCACCATCCAACTACAGACACAGAAGCCAAAGAGCTCATACGTAATACCCGCTCAACAACAGCTGAGAAAAGGACACATGGACATGAAAGTACCCATTCACCCTGCCCAGCCACTCAAAGGATGGCCTCTCCACAATCCCTAGCCCTGCGTAACCCTCCCTGCCATGCCCCCTCACACCACCTTGCACCACAATTGCTCTTGTGTCCCCCTGGCCCCGGCCCCAGCACCCTGGTGTGGTGAGTGTCAATGATTTCTTTGTGGACGAGCGACTCCGACCAACATGTTGCGGGGAGGGGGACACGGCATGTGACAGGGTGGACACTGGGAGGAAACAGGGAGGGACTGCCGCCAAAAAAGTGAGGGAATGCGGTGCGTGTTTTGGGGGGAGGCAGGGGCACACCTGGTGAGTGGGCAAAGGTATCAGACAAAAGCAATAGCTCTCGGGCAACACCCACTAGAACAGTGCTTGGATCATGAGAAAAAGGTGGCAACTCTCTGCTGGCAAAGAGGAACACTCATGAAGCACACAGCAAGAGGTACCCTAGGGGGAGTGGGACACCAACCCTTTCCTCACTGATGACATGTCGCTGGGTTTATGGCAGGGTGGGAAGAATCCTTGGGAGTTTGTAGGGAAGGACTGCACACACAAAGGCAAACAGCTGTAGAGCTCAGGGATGACGGCAGGAAAAGCAAAGACACTCATGTCCAGGGCACCCTGACAGACAACCCAGGAAGACTGCATGACGAAAAAAGGGTGCCTGCTGGCTCCCCACAGTCTGGGCAGTTGTGAGGTAAAGGTTGAGGGCACAGACAAAACTTGACTCAATCACCTTGCACATATGTATTTGCAGATTTATTTGAATGCACGGATCTGACACAAGCAGTAAACAACAGCGGGCACACGCTCACAGGAAAGTCCATGGGGGGCTGGGGGAAAAGCATACACTGAGGGGATGAATTGCGGGAACAACGCGGGGGGTGGGGTGGAGTGGCAGAAATCATTCCTGCACAGATGGGTTGAAATGAACGGGCAGAATAGCCCCTCTTCTGGAAACCCAGTCAGCACTGTGAATGTAAAAACATGGTTAGAACAGCCCTGGCACTTGTCTTCGCAGCTATCAATGCTCTTGGAAGTGGCTCCTTTCGCCAGGAGAGGGCAGCACACTCAGGACTGTCCAGTAGCAGACAGCACACATGCAGACACAATCACAGTTTGCAGGGTAGTAGACATTGGACCTAACTGACAGATCACCGAAATATCAGCGACCTACCTCAGCAGGCACACAAGCAATGCAGGGATGTGGGACGGTTCCCACAGCCGGGCCTGTGGGTGGCAGCAGTGCCACCAAGGGTGGGGGGCGGAGGGGCAGCACTACTGTTGGACATCTGGCAGGATCGAGGAGGTCTGGGTTTACTGCCATGACATGCAGCGAGCACTACCACTGCCTCTACACACCTTGGGCGGAAAGGTGGGGTGCTTGGAACACAAAGCCCCCATGAGTGGGGTGTAATCCAACAAAGCAGTGCCAGGATTTCAGCTGCTGGACAGCGGCAAGAGCAGCCATCAAGCAGGGCTGGGGAGGTGGAGGGCTTTGCTCCCCTACTGTGCAAACAGAAAATGCACTTATTGCCCACAGACTTCCTGCAGCTGCCCAGGTCTGAGAAGCCCATGAAAATAGAGGTCAGCAGAAGCAGGTTGCTATAGCCACAAAGGGTGCTGGCACAACCTTTGAAGAGCAAGTGGGGAGGTGTGTGTGGGGGGGGGGCGGGGGGGGTGCTACACCCATGGGAGCACTCGGGGAAGGGAACAGAAGGAACGAGGGAAAACTGCGCAGCACAAACACGGATAGACTTAAGGGAGGGGGGGGTTGGAGCTGTTAGCACACATACATCAGGCCGACATACAAAAAACAATGGGCAGACAAGGAATAGAAACAGGAAAGCACACCACTTCCAACAGCAAGCAAACTACAGCCTGCGGGCCACATGCGGGTGTTTTTGCTGTTTTTTTTTTACTTCAAAATAAGATATGTGCAGTGTGCATAGGAATTTGTTCATAGTTTTTTTTAAACTATAGTCCAGCCCTCCAACAGTCTGAGGGACAGTGAACTGGCCCCCTGTTTAAAAAGTCTGAGGACCCCTGCATTACGGGGATTATATTATTATAATACCCTTAAATCAATTTACATATATATATATATATATATATATATATATATATATATATAGTAACCAGGTGGTTTTGGTATTTAAATTCCTCAAAGTTGAACAGTAAGAGCTCTTTCATATTGCCATCAGTCGTCTTTTTTTATCTTTATAATCATGACTAGAGGCTCGATGCATGAAATTTGTGCACAGGAGGGGAGTGTCCCTCAGCACAGCATATACCCTCTCTAACACAAAACCCCTTGGGGGATGTCCAACTTCCAGTTTAGGCCTGATCCCACAGAGGTCCCTCAATCTGGGACCACTGGCTCCTAACCGGTTGCCTGACTGCTGGCCTGATCCCCCTGACTAGTCTCCCCTGCCAACCTGATTACCCCTAACTGCCCTCCCCTGTTGGCTTGATCCCCCTAACTGCTCTCCACTGCTGGCCTGTTCCCCCTAACTGCTCTCCCGTACTGGCCTCTGCCTTGGTCCTGCCACCATGGCTTTGTCCAGAGGATGTCTGGTCCAATTAGCATATTACCCTTTTATTAGTATAGATAGAGGCCTGGTGCACAGCTGGGGGCTGGCTGCCACATAAGGGGGGGATCTCTACTAAGAGTGGGGACAGCATGAGTGAGGGGCTGAGGGCCGTTTGTAGGCTGGCCACACCCCCTTTGGGTGGGGGTCCCCACTGGGGGGGTCATGGCCATCCTGGGCGAGGGGCTGAGGGCCATTTGGGGGTGGTTTGCAGGCCGGCCAAGCCCCCAGCTTTGTCTGGAATGATGTACGGAAGGTCTCCTGGTCTAATTAGCATATTACTCTTTTATTAATATAGATTATTTTATTATTGCTTGGATTGCCTGCTCTCCCAGAACTTGACATGAGAACAGAAACACCAATCCCAGCCAGAGAGGATATGAGGGTGAAGAGGCATCTGACCACCATCCCAGGTATGTAAACAAACCAGAAAAGGCCTCTGTGGCTCGGCCCTGACCCCTTCCTCTTCCCTACAGCTCCCTGTTAGCATCTGACTTCTCCTTTCCTTCCTGTCTCTCTTGAGAGTTTCAGATGGTCCACCCAGCAGAGAAGGACAAGACACTTTGCCCATCTGGTCTGCTAAATTTGCCAGATCTGTCCAAAGATCTGACTTTCTAACTGTCTAAGATTCTGCCTATGTCATATGGCCTTTATGTTTTTCCTTGCTAAGCACTATTCATTCTATAGTGCAATTATACACTGAGTGGCCAGATTATTATTATCTCTGAACGCATAATAATCTGGCCACTCAGTGAATTGTCCCAGAGAACTCCTGTGGCCATTTCCTGTTCCCTGTCATCCTATCTTCCCTAGTTCTTCTAGCTATTGTGTTATTTGAAGTGGAGCGAAGGATGGGAAGGTAAAATTTCTTCTTCCATTCCAGTGGGAAACTACATTGGCCCTACTGTGGCTTAACCTGTTGTCTCTGCCTTGGAAACAGACAGAAAGCACACAAAACACCATGTCAATCAGGTGAAGGAGAGCACAGCCATCTGCTTTGCCTTGTGCCCACCTTGGAGACAGTTCTTAGGGTCAGAGTTCCCACGGGAGACTTAGCACAGGCCACACTGAGACGCATACGAAGAACCAAAGGGTTGGACTGAGGGCCTGGACTTCATCAAGAGACAACAGGGGAGTGGGGTCCAGTAACGTGAAGTGGGTGATGTTCCGCAGAATAAGAACTCCCAAAAGCAGGGCGTGGAGTGCTTACAGTTCCCTGCTAAAGCGAGAGCCGGGTCTCTGAGGAGCGCCTGGAGTTGGCTGGGACTCCTGAGACAGACAGACAAGGCTCCCTACGCACGCTGTGCCTTTTGGCTGACTGGTCCTGTGCACCTAAAGTCTGTGGCATGGTCGGGGTCTAGAGAACCTCCACCGAAAAGAAGGTATGGGATTCCCAGAGACTGGCTTCCACTGGGATAGGACAACGCCCAATGGGTGGAGCCAAGATTCCCTCAGTTCGTAGCACCCATTCAGGTGGCCTGTGAGCAAGAGCTTCAGGTGCTGATGGAGGCGGCTGGAGAAAAGGGCACTACTGAGCTCTGAGAAGGGAGGCCTCCCATCACTGTCGCTGTCCCTGAGGGCGTCTCTCGGGTGCATGGACCTTGCTGCTGCTCCATTTTCCATCCTGGGGTGGGGGGAGGGGGAGATAGGCAGCCCACCTGAGTCTTAGAAACCGAATCTCAGGGCTGGAAGGATCTTGGAAGCCAAACCTGGGGCCACCCGGTGTCTTAGCACGCCTGCCACCTGCCTCCCGCCTCCTCCTGCCCCACAGGAACCCCAACCTGAAGGCCCTCTTGTCCGTGGGAGGATGGAGCTTTGGTTCTCAAAGGTAGGATCCCTCCCCAGACGAAGATGGACTAGGAGTTCGGAGGCATGAGGGTCACAGGACCCCAGACTTGTTAGGCCCAGGGTCCCATCTCATGTACAACGAAGAAACGGGAGCCCACAGAGCCAGAGGGACTTGCCAAGAGTCGCACAACAGCTGACAGTGGATCTTATCTTTCCTTTTTACCACCTCAGACCTGAGGCTGGACGGAGGGGGGTGGAAAGAATGGGAAACGGGTGGAGAGACTGGGAGGACTTCCCGGGGTGGGTGGTGTGGGAGCAGGGCGTATGGGGGGGGGGGGGGGGGCACGGCCACAGCAGCTCCCATTTAGTGCGTGGTTACTAAGTGTCAGGCAACCTTTCCAGCCATTTCACATGCAATCCTCACAGTGGCACCAAGATAGTATATTTATGCCCATTTTACAGATGAGCTCACTGAGACCCAGGTTACAACCTGTGCGAGTGGCTTGGCTAGTGGGTGATCGAGCCTCCCTTGGAAACCAGGGGTATCTGTCTCCAAAGCACATGACTATAAGTGGGTACCACTGTGTCTCCTGTGGATGTGGGCTCAGGCTCCTGCTCCTCGGGGTACAGAAACCCCCCAGAGGGGACCGTGCCCAGTGTCTCAGCACTAAGCACTTTTCTGTGGTGATTTCATTCCTAGATTTTCCAAAACAGCCTCCAACGCCCACAGTCACGGGACTTTCATCAAGTCGGTGCCACTGTTCCTCCGGACCCACAGCTTCAACAGGCTGGACCTCGCCTGGCTCCACCCTGGACGAAGGGACAAGCGGCATCTCACCTCTCTGGTCAAGGTGTGGTCGGGTCCGGGACAGGGCCAGGTAGGCGGGCAGGACCAGGAGGGGTGGACAGAACTATCTCCCACCGATGTCCTGTGAGGGCGGGGAAGAGGGACTGAGGCCTCCATGCTTCAGGGTCCTGGGACCTGACCCTGGAGGAGGACCTACAGGTCTATGTTCAGAGACCCCGCAGAGCAGGAAGATGCTGTGACCACAGTGGGGGTGGGGGTGGGGTGGGGTCAGTAAGCAAGCACCCATGTGTCATGCCCACTTAGGGGGTGTCACTGCACAGTCCCTATGACGGGGGACACTCAGGCACATCCAGGGAGGGCAGCCCAAGCATCTCCAGGGACCAGGGGAGAGCGACCGTCCAGACAGATCGCTCACAGCACCAGCTCGGAAGTGACACTTGAAGAAATCATGGCTGAGTGTTTCCAAAAGACATCAAGCCACAGACTCAAGGAGCTCTAAGAACCCTTGACTGCTCACTGCCAAACTGGTGGAAATGAAGTTAAAGAGAGGATTTTAACAGTGGCCAGCAGAAAAGACACAATTATGTTAAATGGAGCAAGAAGCATGAGGCTAGACGACCCTTCAGAAGGGAACACAAAATAAAGATGTTTTTGGATCACTAAGAGGGTCAGGGTTTCTCACCGCTCACCCACACTCAAAATACACATCAAAAGTTCATCAGGCAGAGGGAAAACTATCCAGATGAAGGGAGTCAATAAAGTCAGAATAGAGAGTGCCAAACTAAAAGGTAGATAAAAATAAATAACATTGACTGTGTTAAATAATATGTTGTGGGATTTAAAACATATATGCAATAGACATAATTAACAACAATACAAATTGCCAATGAGAACTTACAAATCTGGAATTCAACGTCTTATCTCAGCAAACCTCACAAAATACTGCTGTGCCTACTGCCACCTAGTGGCAGCATATGATAATTGCAGGAACAGCTAGGACAAAAGATTTACAAGGTGGTAACCAAAAATCTAGTTATCAGTAAACATGGCAGTCTGGCATCAAGTTGTTCAATCAATATTTGTTGAGTGACTAGGTCATTGCTATGTTTTCTTCCTGTGTTTCTTATTAAGAGAAAATCACATTAAAATAAAAACTGACATCGTCTATTATAAAGAATTCAGTCAAACATGCTGACATCCCAAAGATGGAAGTGAAAACACAACCCCACTCCCACCAGGCAGAATAACCAATCACATTAGGTGAACACAATTTTGGACAACTTAATATGCAAATACAAAAAGAGAATTATGGGTAATGAACAGATGGGTAGAGATACTTTTATAAAACCCTAACAATCATATTTCAGATACAATTTTAAATTTAATTTTACTTGAATTTCACAAAACAGAAAGAAAGACAAGAGACACTTCCCCTAAAATATCCCTTAAAGATTAAAAAAAAAAGAGAGAAAAGCTGTGACAACATTAAAGGTTGAAGTCATTATGATTTTCTCTAAGGACATATTTTCATTTTTGTGTGTATAGTCTGAATTCCTGCTGTGACAGATGCGTTCATTGGCCCAGCCACACGGACATGATCACACATTTCTGAAAATACTGAAGTTCTTCTGTACCAGTTAGTACATGTCAGCCCTGGACTCTCTCTCCCCAGGGCTCTCCCTCTCTCCTAGATGCCCCACCCCACCACCAGGACCAACCCCAACACCCCCCCACCCCTACCCCCGCCCCCGTCTGCCCAGAACCCAAAGCTACAGGGGAAGGGGACTCTGGTCCAGTCTCCATTCACCCTCAACACCCACCACTTTGCCCCAAGAAACTTAGTTTACATCAAAGTATAATAATAAAAGCATAATGCACTAGATGGACTGGACAGCCGAATGACCTCCCAGACGAAGCCGGGGCTGTAAGGGCCGACCCCCGTGCATGAATTTTGTGCATTGGCCTCTAGTTTTACATAATGGCCTCGGGTAAGACTTTGTTTGCTGAAAATATTCAGTTTGAAAACCCCTGCTCAAGATCAGCCCTTGCAGGTTTGCACAGTCCAGGATTTCAGGATTCTGAGAATGGAGGCCTTTCTCCCTAACACACCAGCTCCTTATAAAGCCAAGTGCCCGTCTGCCTCCTGGTGTCATTACATCGCATCCAAATGGGCAACAGACACAGACCTGCGGGTGTGGAGACGACCCCTGACCCCTGAGCCGGCTCCATCGGATGAGGCAGAAGGTGCTGGGGCCCAGGCTCAGGTGGAGGCGGCAGGAAGGGAGTGGGCTTTGCTCCGTGCCCAGCCCTGTGCCAGGTGCTCACGGCCCAGATCCTCTCCAATCCTGAGAGGTGTTTCTTTCCTCCCTTCCCTCCCTCCCTCCCTCCTTCCCCTCCTTTGGGATTTACTGAGCACCTGTCTGTGCCAGGGGCTGGGGCACAAAGGCAAAGCTGGCACCCCAACACCTCACTGCCCCCTGAGAGCGTCATCTAAAAAACGACTGATTCGGGTGAATGCAGGATGCAGGGGGAGCCCCAAGTGACTCGGGGAAGGTTCTACAGGGGACTCGGAGCCGAGCTGGGACCTGAAGGACAAGGCAGGGCATTCCAGGTGGAGGGAACTGCATGTGCAAGGCAGGGAGGCAGGAAAGAGGCCGTCTGGTCTGGGAACTGTGGGAGGGCGATGGGCCCAGGTCCAGGAGATCTGCTGGATGAGGTTGGGGTCCCAGAACCCACTACCTGGATCCTTTGCCTCCTTGACCTCCTTTGCTCTAGGCTGCTTGGCCAGGAAGAGGCCCCGCCCATCTGCACAAAAGGAGGCTTTTTTTTTTGACATTTTTTTATTGAGGTATTATATGTGTACATATCTTACCATTGCCCCCCCCACACACACACACCCATACATGCCCTCACCCCCCAGAGTTTTGCGTCCATTGTTTATGCTTATATGCATGCATACAAGTCCTTCGTTAAAAGGAGGCTTTGAAGCTGGAGAGGGATGAGGAAGGAGGGGCCAGCTAGTGTGTATTTTTGGATTCTCAAAAATCCCCTCTCTTCCTCCTCCTCCTTCTCCGACACTATGGCAACCAGGTGTCAGCTGGGGGAGCCACCAGTGAGTGAGCTGGGCTGAGTGGAGAGGGAGGTGGGCTGGGGGTAGGGCCCTCTGCTCCCCTCTCTGAGCCTCAGTTTTGGCATCTAGAATATGGGTACGACAACCCAGTTGCTGGCTCCTGTCAACACAGGTGCTCCAGGACTCGGAGGCCCAGGCTGGACTCCTTGCGGGGAAGGCCTGGGGGTGAGGGCGGGGCTGGCGAGGACCCTGCATCATCCTGCAGCTGGGGGCTGGGCCAGGCGGCGGGGAGTCCCTCAGCCACGTGGCCTGTGCTTCCCACCAAGCAGCCTGCCCTGGTGTGCCCACTGCACTGTCACTGTCCAGGAGCCCGGGGGAGCAGGAGGCAGGGCCAGGGCACAGACACAGGGATGGATCTCCCTGTGAGCTCTGCGGTGAGAGGTCTAGGGGGTCCCCCTGCCAGGGCACAGGGCTCAGCTGCTCCCAGAACCAGGTCAAAGCCCCTAAAGGAGGGGCAAGGAGGGTCTATTTCCTGGGATTGCTGCTCCGATAACTGCAGACTGGCCTCAACCAAGAGGAACATGTGCTCTCCCCCTTCCGGGGCCAGAATCTCAAATCAGGGTGTCCGGGGCTGTGCTCCCTCCGAGGGCTCCAGGGAGGGTCCTTCCTGCCTCTTCAGCTTCTGGGGCTCCCGGCCTCATCCCTTCAATCTTCACGTGGCCCCGCCCCCTTGTTCATGTGCCCAATTCTGGTTGATCACGTGGCCCTACATCATTGCTCATGGTGCCTATGCTGGCGTGTTCACGTGGCCCTGCCCCCACGAGACCTTGGATGGTCTGTTTCCGGGGTGCCACCTCCCTGGTTGTCGGTCTGCCCCTGCTCTCACACCTGTCAACAGTCTCTTTGCCAAAGTCCTCCCAGAAAATATTTGCATATGCCATCTCTTTCCTGCTGGGACGGTGACAGCAGGAGACAGGAACGCAGGGGCCCGTCCAGAGCCCATGCAAGAGGTCCAGAGGGGCCTGTGATGCCTCTGGAAGGCTGGGGAGGGGAGGCGGGGGGGGGGGGGTGCTGACTAGGAAGCGGAAAGCCCTCAGGGCAAGCGGGGTGCACACACAGTCACCCACACTCCTGTGAGGAGCAGCTGTGGCCCATTGTACAGGTGAGGCTACTGCAGCACAGAGAGAGCGAGCAACTTCCTCCAGGGCACAGAGCATAAAAGGGCAGAGCTAAAAATGGAACCCTGGGCTGCCCACAGCCTGTGCCTCCTTGACCTGTGACCTCTGGGTGAGCGGCCCCTCACCCTCTGGCCATTTGCTCTGATGAGCTTCCCCCTTCCCCCCACCCTCCCCCCTCCACCCCAGTGGACAGGGGCCCTGTCCTTGCACCAGTGGCTCTGGGCGGCAGCGCTCCTGGTCCCGCGATCCCTCCCAGCTGGTAACCGTGGAGGAGCCCGGCTGCCTTGGGGTGAGGGCCTCGTGTGGAGAAGGCCCGCCTCCCCGCGCGTCTGTGGCTTAATTACAAGCACCATTATTGTTCCTGGGTCTGGCTTCCGCCGCCTGCCCCAGGCAGAGTTTGTTTTACCTCGAAAAGAAATTGATTCGGGGTCTGCAAACCCGCTGGCTTCCTGCATTCGCTCCCTGAGACACAGCTCTGCTCAGGTACTGCCTGGTCCAAGGCCCTGATGCCACCCCACCAATGTGGCAGCCTCTCCTATCCTCTGGAGCCCCATTCAGCGCACAGCACCCTCCGCGCTCCCCTGCAGCTCCAGGGACCTGCTGAGCCCGGGCCCCAGCCTGTCACTGGTCCCCCAGGTCCTGCCGGCAGCCCCAGGGTCCTCCAACCAGTCCGGGCGGGGCCGGTGGGTTGACTCCTTAGAACCGCCTCTAACCGCTCCTCTGTTTCCAGCCCCGCCTCCAGCCCTGCCTCCAGCCCCGCCCCGCCTCCAGGCCCGCTTCCGCCTCCAGCCCCGCCTCCAGCCCCGCCTCCAGGCCCGCTTCCGCCTCCAGCCCCGCCTCCAGCCCCGCCTCCAGCCCCGCCTCCAGCCCCGCCTCCAGGCCCGCTTCCGCCTCCAGCCCCGCCCCGCCTCCAGGCCCGCTTCCGTAGCCGTGGAGGGAGCCGCGGGTTAAGAATCCGGGCGTGAATCCCGCGCCACCATGTTGATTTATGGCAGCGCTACGTAGGGGCAAGAACACGGCCGCAGACCAGCTGCCCGAAGCTCCGGCCCTTGTGCGCAAGTGCGGAAGTGTGCTGGCCCCGAGTGTGACTGGTTTCCGGCCGGTGGCGCTGCACCGGCTTCCCGAGACGTGTAACGGGTGGTGGGCCGCAGCCATGGCTGAGAGGAAACCTAACGGTGGGGGTGGTGCCGCCTCCACCTCCTCGTCCGGCACTAATTTACTCTTCTCATCCTCGGCCACGGAGTTCACCTTCAACGTGCCCTTCATCCCGGTCACCCAGGCCGCCTCGGCCTCCGCCTCCCTGCTCCTGCCTGGAGGTAGTACGGAGAGGGTTTCGGTGGGGCGAGTCTGTGCGGGGAGGCGGCGGGGGCCTGCGGTGACGAGGGCCGGACCGGAGGTTTTCCTTCGGCCGCCACCCGCCCTTGTGGGGGGCTGCCCAGGGCCGTTGGTGGGCAAGTGTGAGCGGCTTGGGTGCTTTGGGACCTCGGAGGCGGGGTCAGGTCACAAGGCTTCCTTTGCGCTCGTTGAAGGACCCCCGTTGGGAGGGCCGGGCACTCCTTGCTGCCGTTCCGCAAGTTTTTGTTGAACACTTACAGGTGTGCCAGGTACTTGCAGGAAATGCAAATGAATCAGCTCCCCCTCTCTTAGGATACGTTGGATATCCCCTAGGTTATGATGGGGGTCTCCTAGGATGCACCATCGTGAAAGTGGAGGGTTGCAGTCTCTACCTCTACTGTGCAGATATTGCATGTCTATGCCTCATTTCCTCTTGAGCTCTTTCCTGTTCTCCTGGGTTCCCACTCCTCTGTGCACCTTAGCTCCTTGTTCGTATCTTTATTGCTTTGGAGAGATTGCTTTTTAACGATTGTGTGGCATAACCCAGGGGCGGTGTTTAGAAGCAGAGACTGTGTTCCAGCTCCGGTCTTGGCAATAACTTACTGTGTGACCTCAGGCATGTTACTTTACCTCTCTGTACTTCAGTGTCCATTTATGTATAGCCTCATAGGGCTGTAATGTGAGATGAATTGATTTTTTAAAAAAATATTTTTATTGATTTCAGAGTGGAAGGGAGAGGGAGAGAGGTGGAAACATCAATGATGAGAGAGAATCATGAATGGGCTGCCTCCTGCACGCCCCGGAATCCAACCAGGGAGCATTCAGACCACAGGCCAATGCTCTATCCACTGAGCCAAACTAGCTAGGGCAATGAATTGATTTTTATAAGACACGGAGTATAGTGCCTGACACATAGTTCTATGTAAATGTTTGTGAAATAAACATACATGTCTATTTGAACTGTGGGCTTTTTGAAGTTTGCAGGTGTGACTTATTTACCTTGTTAATTTTAGGATCTTTAGTGACTATCACATAGATTCTTAGTCAATGCTAAATATTTTCCCACTGAATACTTTATTCTTGCTTGAAGGACGAAAGACAGTCTCATGGAGAGGGCAAACTGGAGGCACTTGTGCATGCAGATCCCTTTCACTTGTGTTATGTTTCTTCTTGGTGGTACACGTATTTGTTTGTCTTATCCCACTAGAATGTAAGTTTCATGAGAGCAGGAATTTATACCTAGAACAGGAATTTGAAGGATAAGGAAGGGCATGGTATGCAGTAGACCAATTTTTCAATAGATATTTGTTGAATGAATGAAAGGATGGGTGTCAGGAATATGTACCTCTTGTTTTGATAACTGGTGGGAAGGTTAGGCATTGCCGTGTTGTGAAGGACTAGCCTGGCTGTAGGAGGTTGAAGGAACAAATAAGGCCATACATGCGGCTAGTTCTGTAACAATTATTTTTCCATCTATGAAAAGGATTTGATTGTGGCCACCATAGCTCAGTGGATTCAGCGCCCTCCCTCACCAGGAGGTTGCTGGTTCGATTCCCAGTCAGGGCATTTGCTTGGATTGTGGGGAGCGGGGGGGTGGGGGTGGGGTGGCATGCAGGAGGCAGGCAATCAATGTTTCTCTATCATTGATGATTCTACCTTCTTTTCCTCTGTCTCTTAAAAAAAATCAATAAAACATACTTTTTAAATAAAATATTTGGTTATTAGAACTCTATTCAGAGAATTTACAGAGACAAAGGAAGAACCTGTCTCATTGGAAGCAGCAGTTAATCATCTCAGGGAAAGAGACACAAAGGAAGCAATTTCATTCCTTTAGCAAACATGGACTGAGCAGCTTCTGTTGGCCAGGCTGTGCTCCGGATGTCTGGGAGACACAGCACACACCATTGCCCCCAGTGACTTCATAGTATATGTGTACATACTACCCAGCTGTGTAAGCAGTTTGATGCAGGCTTATAATGGCCAGAGAGAGGGATTGATAGTCTGTGTGAAAGCTATGGGTTTCAGGCTGGCTGACTTGGGAGAGAACATCCCTTAGGCTTCAAGGCCTCACATAAGAGGTGATTCTTGAGCTCAGTATGGAAGAAATTAGGGCATTGGGAGAGATAGGCATATGGAAAAGTCTGAAGTGTGGGAAAACCTGCAGATTTGTCAGGATTTGGTGGTAGCTGCTCACATTCTCTCTCCTCCCACTCTTTGTCTCTCTCCCTGTCCCTTCTCCCCTCTCCCAGGAGATCAGTGTGACTATAGTGTGTGTAGGAGAGTGGCTTTAGTGGTCAATAGGGATCAGATCACAAAAAGCCTCCTATAACATACTGAGGAGTTTGTGTCATCCTGTGGTGAGTGGAGGAGCCTTTGAAGAATTTACACAAGGCAGCGAAATTAGAGGTGTGTTTCGGAAAGACTGGAGTGTTGTGAGCTTGCACTGGAATGAAGCCTGCTGTAGCAAGAGCCACCAGCCTGAAGGCCATTGTGAATCAGGCAGGAGTGGATGGCACTGTAGCCATAATCAGCCACATGGGGTGTGAAGAGCAGGGAATGGATATGAGAGATTTTCAGACCCTAACATTGTTGGGACTTAGTGACTCACTGATGACCAGACTGTCTCCTCTTTGAGCACAGAGGCTCCTTGTCCTCATTCAGTTTTAGCCCCAAGACCTAGCTCCAGTGCCTGGCACATAAATACTTTGTATATATGTCTTGAAAGAGGATCTGACTGACTGACTGGAGAGTATGAGAGGAGAGGAGTCTGTGAGGTGTGGTGTCTGGCTTGAGAGGATGGGTAGATGTGTTAGTGAGAGGTGCTGCAGGAGCACGTGGAGGGGACAGGGAGGATGATGGATTCCGTTCTAGGTGCCCTGAGTTTGAGTAGATGTGGCTGCGCCTGCCCAAGTATTGAGGAAGCAGTGGAAAGTAGGTTCAGGAACAATGAGCACAGTCTCATTTGACACGGAGTTAGGAGTGTCACAAGGATACTGGTAGGTGCTCAATAACGTTGTATGTCTTTTTTTTTAAACTATTTTATTGATTTTTTTACAGACAGAAAGGGAGAGGGATAGAGAGAAATATCGATAAGAGAGAGAAACATCGATCAGCTGCCTCCTGCACACCCCTACTGAGAATGTGCCCGCAACCAAGGTACATGCCCTTGGCCAGAATCGAACCTGGGACCCTTGAGTCTGCAGGCTGACGCTCTATCCACTGAGCCAAACCAGTCAGGGCAAGTTGTGTGTCTTGATGTCAGGTGTGCCTACATGTAATTAGCAAGTGCCCCTGAGGTGAGGCTGCAATCATGATGAGACCAGTATTTCCTTTGTAATTGATGCTAATCAGGAAAAAAAACTTCTTTAATCAGGTAGATCCTTAAGTTGTCTTAAAGGATGAAACACACCACAGAGTTTTCTCTATGTTTTCAGTGGTTGAGAGATGGACGAAGAAATACAGATGAATCCACATGAGGTTTACATGACTGAAAAGAGAGTGGGAACCGGAAATACATAAGGAAAGTAGAGTGATAAAAGCAGACAGGGGCCCTCGTGTAGGCTGCGATATTTTATTTTTAGTTACAAAGGAACAACCTAGAAGAGTATTTGGAATTAGTGGATTATTTTAGTTAAATTGATGAACTACAGTAGGAGCAACCTAGAGGCTTCAGCCAGAATCTCAGCAAGCCCAGTGCCCTGCTCTAGCAGGTCAGTATGGAGCCTGGAGCTTGAAAGAGGGGGCTCCCTTTGTCAGGTCTCAAGGGCAGGGACCTCATTGTGCCTGGGTGCTGGGCATGGGTACACCTCCGATGTGCTCTATGCCTTCAGAGGTAGGAGATAGAGAGAATGAGAAAATTAGGAAGAGGACAATGGAAGTTACGACAAGCTAAGGGCTCATGAGAGTTTAGTAAGGCTGGTCTTTTGAGGCTATGTACTAGTAGAGAAAAAATGCTTTGATTTTAAAGTTGGGGCAGAGAGAAGATAAATAATTTGATGCTGATAATACCCACAGTGAAGATCAAGTTGGGCAAAGGGAAGCGAGGGAACTTACCTGGCTAGAAAATGACTTTTCTAGTGGTTTGGTGCTCAGTCATGATGCTTTATCTGGTTGTGATACTCTGATGTTAGGGATGGCAGTTCGTTGTTGGCCCACTTTGCCTTGTGAATACAAATACCACATGTTCATTTCCACAGTGAGTGCATTGTGGGTAAGAGCCCCGACACCCTTCTTGTCAACGGAGTGAAATCTGTACTTTAGGTTCTTGTCATGACTGGAAGTAAAATTATGTGTATTTGATTTTTTACCAGGAAAAAAGGGAGCATGCAGAGGAACATGTAAAATAGTAGATACAGATTTTATTTCTATTTTTTAAAATGTCTATACACAAATAGGTATAATTTCTTTTTTAAAAAAATATACTTCGTTGATTTTTTACAGAGAGGAAGGGAGAGGGCTAGAGAGTTAGAAACATTGATGAGAGAGAAACATCGATCAGCTGCCTTCTGCACACCCCCTACTGGGGATGTGCCCGCAACCATGGTACATGCCCTTGACCGGAATCGAACCTGGGACCCTTCAGTCCGCAGAAGACGCTCTAGCCACTGAGCCAAACAGGTCAGGGCTGTATAATTTCTATATATTTACAAAATAAATAATGTGTAACTATATTATTTAAAAAGTATGGAAAGGTATGTACCGAAATATTGTTGCAGGTGATTATATCTGGGTGGTGGGCTTATGAATGAATTATAATTTTTCTTACTTTTGTTGTTTCCTATTCATATTTTTCAGTTTTTCATTACAAAGAGAAGTTTTCAAATAAAAAAGAAATGTTTTTCATTTTTTTTCGTGTAAATGCAGAAATGTAATTTGGAACAACACAATAAGAGGCACAAGAACTAGGTCTGTAGAATGATAGCATACCTTCTAAACCACTTGCTCTTCTGTCCCTTTCAGAGGATTCCACAGATGTTGGTGAGGAGGACAGCTTTCTTGGTCAGACTTCTGCTCACACATCTACCCCACAGACATTTAGTTACTTCTCTCAGGTATCAAGCAGTAGTGATCCATTTGGGAATATTGGACAGTCACCATTAACAACTGCAGCAACATCACCTGGACAGTCAACATTCTCCAAACCCCCAGCTGCTCTCCCTTTTACAACCGGATCCCAAGATGTGTTGAATACATTTCCACCATCCTTTTCGAAGGCTCAGTATGTTGCTCCAGCTTCTTCACAGATGGGAACAAATGCTTATTTGCCTGCTCAGCCAAGTAGTCTCCCTCCTTCAAATGTTGGGAGCCCACCCCAAGGAATATCCCAACAAGGATACAATCCCTATCGCCACACTCCCGTAAGCAGCAGAGCTAACCCTTACATTACACCACCACAGCTGCAGCAGTGCCAAACACCAGCCCATCCCACCCATCTGCCACCCTCTGGACCCCCTGTCCACATGTACCAGACGCCTCCAGGATCTCTGCCACCGGTACGGAGACATGTTTTTGTATCCTAATTATTCACTTTAGCTTTTAATCTCTCTCTCACTTAGCCTATGCTTTTAAAAGCACAGTGCTTTTTATAATCAATATGATGACAGATTATTTTCAGAGGATATTCTTTCTAAGATGTATGCTTTAAAGCAAATGTTCTTTTATAGGTAGCTCATTGAAGATTTACATTTTAGTTCTTATTATCTGTATTGAAGTAGTAATTGATTTTAATAAGTTAATCTGTGCCAGTATTTTTAGATTTTAGTGTAAGATACCAATGATAAATGTGATCTAAGGACCAGTGAGAGTTGAAGCAATTATTATCTTAACAGCCTGCCAACGTCTCATTTTTAATTATACTATTCAATCAAGATACTAAATTATAGGTACTAAAGTTGATTACTCTAGTAATTTCTTTTATTTACATTTATGGAGTTTGGATCTAGACAGTTAACCTCAGTCTCAGGAGGGTAATGGAATAACATTTACGTTGGGTTATGAAATTCCCTTTTTTTTTTTTCCCCAACTGACTTCCAAAGGGAAATCAACTAAAAAATGGAAACCATGAAAAGACAGCAGTATTATAATGAGTGTAACCTGACTTTACTCTTGGGGACAGAGAGTGGGCTTCATTTTACTTAATTAAAATCATACTGATGCACAGACTCTTGATAATGGATCCGAAGCATCTACAAAACCGTTCTTGGAACTGGCATGACGGTCCTAACTTTGTCATCCCCTCCAGGTTCCTCCTTCTGTGCAGTCAGCGTTGTCTCCTCCAGCACAGCAGCAGGCACTTGCTAGACCTGTGGGTCCCTCTGTGCCAGTGCCTCCTCCTTTTATGCTTCAAAACCAGTACGAGCCTGTTCAGCCCCACTGGTTTCACTGCAAGGAGGTAGAGCACAAACAACTCTGGATGCCTTTCAGCGTGCTGGACTCTTTGAATCTTGAAGAAGTCTATAATTCAGGTAAGCAGTTTATGCATCACTTATATCTGACTTTAGGGAGAGAAAAAATGAAGGGTATTTATCCATGGCTTACTTTTTGTGAATGTCACATTCCTTAATCGTTGACCCCACAAGAATCACTACCTTAAGATGGTGATTTTAATGTAAGTTCTGAGTTATTTGAGAAAGGTATCTGAAGAAGTGTTTTAGTAATTTTCTTACTTGTTTAAAAGATTTTTCTGATTTTAAATCAGAAAACAGAATAGTTCATATAATCCAGGTGTCATTTTTTTAATCCTTTTTTTTGGGGGGGGTGTCAATTTTCTTATTTCCCTGATAGATTTGTATGTATAGAGCAGGTGTCCTCAAACTACGGCCCGCGGGCCACATGCGGGTGTTTTTGCCGTTTTGTTTTTTTACTTCAAAATAAGATATGTGCAGTGTGCAAAGGAATTTTTTCACGGTTTTTTTTTTTAAACTATACTCCGGCCCTCCAACGGTCTGAGGGACAGTGAACTGGCCCCTGTTTAATAAGTTTGAGCACCCCTGGTATAGAGTATATAGAGCATTTTCTATGGAAATTTATTTCTTAAGATGCTGTGAAAAAAGTATCCCATGATCAGGTGAGTTTGAAAGTGCTGTGACTACATCCTCCTTTGGAGACAGACAGTGCACAGGAGTGTGTTAAGGCTGTGAGAAGTCCTGCGGGAGGGAAAAAAGGTGTCTTTGTTTATCTTGATATTTCACCATGTTACTTAAAAATTGCCTAATAATATTCTTCAGAAATATACTTCATAAATATTGCTGCTTTGGTTTAAAAAAAATTACCAGTTACTTGAATTATGTTCATGTTTTAAAATTTTGCCCTAGTTATTTCTTCATTTAGAATCATAATTTTGATCAACACAGATTAATCTTTAGCTCTTTTTATTTATTTTTAATGTTTTAAAAATCTATTCTTTTTTAAAATTTAAATTATTTATTTATGTAACTCCTCACCTGAGGACATGCTTAGAGAGAGGAAAGGGGGGAAAGAGAGAGAGAGAAAGAAACAGCAATGTGAGAGAGAAACATCGATGGGTTGTCCTCTGTATTCGGCCCCACTGGGGATCAAACCCACAACCCAGATATGTGCCGACTGGTAATCGAACTGGAAATCTTCCCATCCATGGGACAATGCCCAACCAGCTGAGCCACTCCTGCCAAGCTTAAGGTATTTTTAAAGAAAAATGAGCTTAGTTCTTTGTCTTTAAGGATCAACTGGTCACTGTATTCATTACTTATTACTTTATATATGCCTTGTAACTGTTGGATTGAACTGTGAACTTTGTGCTCCAGTCCAGCCAGACCCTGAGAGTGTGGTTCTAGGCACGGATGGAGGGCGCTATGACGTTTACCTCTATGACCGAGTGAGGAAAGCTGTGTACTGGGAAGAGGAGCCTGCTGAAGTGAGACGCTGCACTTGGTTTTACAAAGGAGACACAGATAGCAGATTTATTCCCTATACAGAGGAATTCAGTGAAAAACTAGAGGTACGTGGTCTTTATTCCTTTATGCTTTTCTTAAAAAAATGCAGGCCCTGCATACATTGGAGCCTCATGAAATACCACCCACAGGGAGCAGACTGTTTATAAAGAGAGTCTGTCTTTCTTTTTTTTTTTTTAAATATATTTTATTGATTTTTTTGCAGAGAGGAAGGGAGAGGGACAGAGAGCTAGAAACATTGATGAGAGAGAAGCTTTGACCAGCTGCCTCTTACACACCCCCTACTGGGGATGTGCCCGCAACCAAGGTACGTGCCCTTGACCGGAATTGAACCTGGGACCTTTGAGTCCACAGGCCAACGCTCTATCCACTGAGCCAAACCGTTCTTTTTTAATTAAAAATTTTAATGTATTGATTGATTTCAGAGAGAGAAACATCAATTTGTTGTTCCACTTATTTATGCATTCATTAGTTGATTTTTCCATTGATTTTTAGAGAGAATGCAAGTGAGGGAGAGAGACAGAGAGATAGAGAAACATCAGTGTGAAAGAGACACACATCGATTGGTTGCCTCCCACACATGCCCACACTGTGGCCAGGGACCTATCTTGCAACTGAGGTACATGCCCTTGACAAGAATCAAACCCATGACGCTTCGGTCCGTGGGCCAACGCTCTCTCCACTGAGCCAAACTGCCTAGGGCCATTAGTTGATTCTTGTATGTGCCCTGACCAGGGATTGTACCTGCAACCTTGGTGTATGAGGACTTGGGGACTACACTGTAACCAACTGTGCTACCCAGCCGGGGCCAACAGAGCCTGTCTTGATTCTGTACACAAGGAAGATCTTTGGTGTCAGAAAGTTGTAGGTGGGAGTGTGCAACCTCATCTAATTGTGAACTTAAAATGTCTCCCGGGGGACTCTAGCCGATTTGGTTCAATGGATAGAACATCGGCCTGTGGACTGAAGGGTCCTGGGTTCGATTCTGGTCAAGGGCACTTGTCTTTCCCACTCTCTTCCACTCTCTCTAAAATCAATGGAAAAATATCGTTGGGTGAGGATTAAAAAATAATGAGAAGAATATCCTAATATATAAAAAGCCAGGGGCCGTCGCCCTAGCTGGTTTGGCTCAGTGGATAGAGCATCGGCCTGGGGTCTGAAGGGTCCCGGGTTTGATTCCAGCCAAGGGCACATGCACGGGTTGCGGGCTTAATCCCCAGTAGGGGACATGCAGGAGGCAGCTGATCAATGATTCTCTCTCATCATTGATGTTTCTCTCTCTCTCTCCCTCTCCTTTACTCTCTGAAATCAATAAAAACATATTTTAAAAAAAAACAAAAACGGACTGTCATGACCGAAACAACCAGATGGACAACCGAACAGCAGGCTGCGTGGGGCAACAAGGCTGGCAGGGTGGTTAGTGAGGGACGACCAAATGACTGAACAGCAGGCTGCATGGGGCGACCAGGCTGGCAGGGGGGTTAGTGAGGGACGACCAAATCAATGACTGAACAGCAGGCTGCGTAGGGCGACCAGGCCAGCAGGCAGGGGGGGAGCAGTTGGCAACCAGGCTGGCAGGGGGGATAGTTGGGGGCAACCAGGCCGGCAGGGGGGCCAGTTGGGGGCAAGCAGGCAGGTAGGCAGGTGAGCAGTTAGGAGCCAGCAGTCCCAGATTGTGAGAGGGATGTCTAACTGCCGGTTTAGGCCCAATCCCCGGCAGTTGGACATCCCCTGAGGAGTCCTGGATTGGAGAGGGTGCAGGCTGAGCTGAGGGGGACCCCCCCCCATGCACGAATTTTGTGCACTGGGCCTCTAGTATCTATACTAATAAAAGGGTAATATCCTAATTAGACTGGATTAGACTGGACATCCTTCCAGACAAAGCCATGGTGGCGGGGCCTGAGGCAGAGGCGGTTAGGGGTGATCATGCAGGCAGGCAGAGCGGTTAGGGGCATTCAGGCAAGCAGGGGAGAGCAGTTAGGAGCAATCAGGCCAGCAAGGGAGAGCAGGGATTGGGCCTAAACCCGCAGTCGGACATCCCCCAAGGGGTCCCAGATTGGAGAGGGTGCAGGCCGGGCTGAAGGACCACTGCCCCCCCACTGCCATGCACAAATTTTGTACACTAGGCCTCTAGTCTATACTAATAAAATGGTAATATGCTAATTAGAACGGGAGACCTTCCGGACGTCCTTCCAGACAAAGCTATGGTGGCAGAGTCAAGGCAGAGGCGGTTAGGGGTGATCAGGCCAGGAGGGGAGGGCAGTTGGGGCCAAGCAGGTGGGTGGGTGGGGGGGCAGTTGGGGGCAAGTAGGCCAGCAGGCAGAGTGATTAGGGGTGATCAGGCAAGCAGGCAGGTGAGCAGTTAGGAGCCAGTGGTCCCGGATTGTAAGAGGGATGTCTGACTGCCGGTTTAGGACAGGAATTGGGCCTAACCCGGCAGTTGGAACATCCCCCGAGGGGTCCCAGATTGGAGAGGGTGCTGAGGGTCAGACGAATTACGTGCACCGGGCCACTAGTATATATATAAAAGGCTAATATGCTAAGTGTCCCTCCTACCATCCGACTGGTCTCCATGACGCACACTGACCACCAGGGGACAGATGCTCAACACAGGAGCTGCCGAGCTGCAGTGACTTGGCAGCGGTGGTTTTTGGGTGATGCACCCCAAAACAAGAGAGGAAGGAGCCCGATTTCTCACAGGGCATTGCGATTCCACCTTGGGCCGTGGGTTATGTTGTTGCTGGGGCACGTCGCCCTGAATCTGATTTACTGCACACTTGCGTTTGCGTTCCACACCCTGTACAACAGCAACTTTGCAGAGTGCCCTCTCGCACTCTGGGACCTCTCGGGGGATGTCAGAGAGCCAGTTTTGGCCCGATCTCTGCAGGCCAGGCCGAGGGACCCCACCTGCTGGAGGGATCCCGCTCACTCTGCAGATGCCGTGGAGGAACCGCAGGTGGTTGGCTCCAGGCCGTGTCTGGCCCGTCTCGCCTAGTCCCATCCAGCCGGTCACCTTCTAATGAATTTCCTTTCAATGTGCACGAATCTGTGCACCAGGTCGATGGTAATAAAATAAACCAATTTAATAAAAAAATGTCTGCTAGGGATTGAATTATGTCCTAGGCCAGTGATGGGCAACCTTTTGAGCTTGATGTGTCAAACTTCGCCAGAAAACTGAGCATAACTTGGGTAGTGTGTCACTTTGAGGAAAAACCATTATTTCGCAAATGTTTCATCCTCAGGAGCAGCAAATGTTTCATCCTCGCCGCGTGTCATCAGAAATGGCTACGCGTGTCATAGGTTCGCCATCACTGTCCTAGGCTCTAGCAGCTCAGAATGTGACTTCGTAAGTAGGTCGTTGCACATGTTATAAAGATGAGATCATAGTGGAGTAGGGTGGGCCCTGTTCCCATATGACTGGTGTCCTTACAAGAGGACAGACAGAAGGCGAGTGCTATGTGAGAGTAGAGGATTGGAGTGATGCACCGGTAAGCCAAGGGACACTCAAGGTTGGTGACAAACCACCAGGAGCTAGGGAGGCAATGAAGGAGTTCCCCGTAGGTTTCAGAGGAAACATGGCCCTTTTACACCATTTGCTCTTCTGACACCTAGATTTCAGACTCTGGCCTTCAGAACCAAGAGAATAAGTTTCTGTTGTTTTAAGCCACTCAGTTTGTGGTACTTTTTTTGGAAGCTCTAAGAAACCAGTAGTCTAAATCTTGGTGTTTGCCTCTGTCTAATGCGGATAATGTTATTTAGGAATGAATGAGAGTAATTAAGTGAGGTAGTAGGTGTAAAGTGATAAGTGTGGTAACCAGTTACTACATGAGAGCTGCTATTACTGTTTTTTATTACCTTCATAGTTATAATTTTCTTCCACTTTCTCTCAGTGTGAGATAGATTTGTATTAATGGATATATGTTGTTTTCATTATTGTAGGTAGAATATAAAAAAGCTGTAACCACAAATCAGTGGCACCGCCGATTAGAGTTTCCAAGTGGAGAGACGATTGTTATGCACAATCCAAAGGTAATGATATTTTTTAGGATATTAAAGTTTTTAGGTTCACTTAAGTAATTTTGACAAATGTATTTGCTAAATGTTTATTTTTACTAATTTCTGCAGTGGGGATATATGTATGACAAGTCCGTGGCTTTTAACTTTACTATAGTTCACATTGATCTGTGGCACAGCATGGGCCTGAGCACTGCCTCCTCCCTGCAGGCATGTGTGGGAGGCAACCAGTTGATGTGTTTCTCTCACATGGATATTTCTCTCTCTACACCCCTCCCTTCCACTCTCTCTGAAAAGCAGTAGAAAATTTATCTTCATGTGAGGATTAACAAGAAAAATAAAATAAAATTTAAATTTGTTTCATGAAGTTCCTGTTTATGGCAACATAATAGCTGAAGCTTAGTATGCAGCATAGAAGTTGCTTGATAAATTTTTGCACTTGATTAGGGGTCAGCTGACTTTTTCTGCAAAGGGCTAGAGAGAAAGCATTTAAGGCTTTTTGTAGCACATGGTCTTTGTGACAGCTGTCAACTCTGCCCTTGTAGCCTGAAAGCAGCTACAGACATTGAGCATGGCTGTTTTTAAACAAACTTTGTCAAAACCAAGTGGTGGGACAGTTTTGGCCTGAAAGTCGTAGTTTGTCTACCCTGCCCTTAATGAAGATTTGTTTCAACCTTTGAGACAGAAAACATATTCTTCCTCTTTTCATTTGTACCATCTTTATAAACTTCTTGTGTGTTTTTTATTTTTTCCTTAAGGTATTAATGGTATTCGCATCCTTTCATTGACCACCCTTAATCTCTGAGACACAGGTTCCTCATTTGCACTAAGATTTTCCTCCCTGCCCTTAACCGGCTTCGTTTTAGGTCAAGGGCACATACCTCACTTGCAGGCTGGATCTCCGGCTTTGGCCAGGGTGCATGCGGGGGCAACCAGACACTGTGTCTCTCTCACATCAGTTTTTCTCTGTGTCTCTCCCCCTCCTTTCCACTCTCTCTAAAAGTCAGTGGGAAAAAATCCTTGGGTGAGGATTATGAGCAACAAAAAAGATTTTCCTCCCCGGGGCATATTTTAGATGAAGTCTAGGTCATTTATGCAAAAGCATCTAGCATAGTGCTTGGCACACAGTAGTTGTTCACAACAGGACATTTGCTTATTATAGGAAAGTATAAAGTAACTTACATTCTAACCACATCTATAGTCCTTAATTTTTTAAAATTTATCTTTATTGTTGAAAGTAATACAGATGTACCCTTTTCTTCCCCATTGACCCTTCCAGCCCGCCCCCTTCCCCGATCTACAATCCTTATTGATATTAAAATAAATAAAAGTAAAAGCACATTTATATGTCAACAAAATTTAAACGGTATATAAAGGTGTGAAGTGAAAAATAAAAGCCCCTTACTCTTCTGTATCCTCCTAGTTTCTCCTCTTGATGGTGACCATGCTTATCCTTTGTGTTTTACATTTTTAACCTTCTGTTTTGTGTACAAACAGAAAAATTTTGCATAACATCTTCATGCATTTTTTTAAAGAAGTATTTTCATGACATCAGGTTTAATTTAATATAGTTGGATTAAACAATATATGTCTTCCTAAAAAGTGGTAGATAAATCCATGCTTGACATTGAAAATGCATTTGTAAATAGACTCCTCTATTGCAGGTAACTTTTTCTTAATTTCTTAGTGTAAACTTGGGTGTTTATATTACATTTCTAAATTGAGGTATATTCTGATTTAGTTGTGTCATTTTCTAATAGCATTGGAAATAATGGTATTGATTTGCTTAGTTTTAATGGTTAATTATCACTAGCAGGACCGTTAAAGATTGGATTTGGGGAAACAGTGGTAGTACTTGATGTATAAATTATCCATACTATGAAGTAGTTTATCATGCATTGAAATAACATGATTTTGTCTGTAGTGGAAGTGCATTTGCTAGCGAGCTGTTGTAATCCTCTTGTTGTATCTTGAAGGTTATTGTTCAGTTCCAGCCGTCATCAGTGCCAGATGAATGGGGGACCACACAAGATGGACAGACAAGACCCAGGGTTGTAAAGCGTGGAGTTGACGATAACCTTGATGAAATTCCCGAGGGTGTGTAAAATTGGTTTAGGACCCAGGTCATTTCTAGACTTCTCAGTTTTGCCATCATCCTTTATAATGATGATAAAAAGAGACATTTATTAGGATTTCCTACCAGAACAGGTTGACACATATCTTTAAAAAAATGTTTATTACCTTTTTATCTTCATTTTTAAATTTAGAATTGTGTGAAGGTATACAAACCATGTAATGTGGACTCTTAAAATATGTACTCTTGTAAAGAAACACTTTGTTGATTGAAAGTAGGCTTTTGGCTGTGTTTTTGGGCTTGTTTTGTCATACTTCAATTAGTTAGTTTTATTCTAGTGCTGGAGTAGCACACATTTTCTGTGAAGGCCAAATAGTAAATATTTTAGGCTTTGCAGGCCATACAGACTCTGTTGCATGCATTCAACTCTAATTGTAGTGTGAATGCATCTATAGATGGTATATAAACAAATGGGCATAGCTGTGTTTCAATAAACTTTATTTATAAAGAACAGGCAGGGAGAAGGATTTGGCTTGTGATCCATAGTTCGCTAACCCCTGCCCCAGTGTTTGTGCTTTGGTTCTCCTATTATACCATTTAAAGTATGGATTTTATTTTGATGTACTTTATATTTGTTCTATTGTCTTATGAAATTACAAAATGAATATACTTATCTGAATCTGAATGAAATACCTAGAGTAAAATAGTAGATTTAACTAGGAGATGTCCCTTTATATAATATATATGAATCTAACAAATCAAAGAGAAGGATTTGGGGAAAAGATTTTAAAATTTTACATTGACAGATTACTTCTCCATATGGGATTTAGTGCCCTGTGGCGTTCTGAAGAAATCATAAGGTTAATGGAGCCTTTGTAGGGACACAACTGCTGGTCATCATGTGCTGGTAACTTCTGGGACCAGAGATGGCCTGCTTCCTCCTCTCCTTGGTTCAGTTCACTGTTACTTACCAAGGCCGACTCTGAGTTTTGTTCTAATTTGGTAGAGGAGAGTGAGGCTTATTAAGGTGGAAGGGTCGTGGATTTCTTTGGTAAGTTTGTGATGACAAAAGGGGTATCTAGGATATTGCTATTCAATTAAGAAAACCCAAACAAGTTTCCAGCTTGTGTGTTAGGTTTGTCTTTCTTTTGTAGGGGAAATGCCTCCGGTTGACCATTTGGTGTTCATGGTGCATGGCATTGGACCGGTATGTGACTTGCGATTTAGAAGTATTATTGAATGTGGTAAGTGTTAGTCATTTCATGGTATGATTTGAGAACTAATGAAAGGACTTTTAAATGTTCATTTTTAAAATGGCTTCCAGCTGAGGGACTGTGAAAGAAGATTTAAATGATCATTGAAAATATTAATTTGTACTTGATTTGTTGTTATGACGTGTATAACTCATAGAATTTTAGACTGTGAAAAATTACATGGGATCATGGAAATAATTTAGCATTTCTGACAACCTCTGCCTGAGCAATTCCAGCAACTAGGAACACCTGTGTATCGAACTGATTTATAGAAAATTAGTTGTCAGAAGTTGTTTAATGGAAGTATGAATCTACCTGGTTTACAGAAATATTTTATTTTTTATTGATTTTTAGGGGGGGAGAGAAGTATCTATTTGTTATTTGACTTATTTATGCATTAATTGGTTGATTCTTGTACGTGCCCTGACCGGTGATCAGACCTGCAACGTGGGTGTATTGGGATGATACTGTAACCAACTGAGCTACCCGGCCAGGGCTACAGAAATTTTTGAAGTTTTATTTTTATGTCTGTGTAATAGTTCATATTTTTTGAATACTTGGTATGTGTCAAGTATCTTACATATATTGTACCATTTAACCCTCACAATGAAGCCTTGGGGAACAGGTGCCGTCACTGTTATCCCCACTATTTGGTGAGGCACTGAGGCCCAAAGGCTGGTTAACCTCCCCCAGATCATGGTCTGTAAGTTCTGGAGCAGGTAGTTTGATTTCTGAGTTTGTACCCACAGTTCATGCTGTTGTATGTAATAGTTAAAGTTTTTCAGTCATTTATATATACCTCTAAAATAATGAAACGTCTGAAAGATTTTTCTAAGTATTAGGTTTATTGTTATGGGGGTTGAATCCTTGCAAAATACTGGCATAGGTGAGGTAATTGCTAACTACCAATCAAGCTAAAAAAATTATATTAATTTAATTTATTGTTTTCCCTGATTTTCTTTTTTAAGTGGATGATTTCAGGGTGGTTTCTCTCAAATTGCTGCAGACTCATTTCAAGAAAGCTTTAGATGATCGGAAAATAAGCAGAGTGGAGTTCCTTCCCGTTCACTGGCACAGCTCCTTGGGTGGGGATGCAACAGGTGTCGACAGGTTTGTGGATTTTGAG
Organism: Cnephaeus nilssonii; assembly: GCF_951640355.1. Classification (NCBI taxonomy): domain Eukaryota; kingdom Metazoa; phylum Chordata; class Mammalia; order Chiroptera; family Vespertilionidae; genus Cnephaeus; species Cnephaeus nilssonii. The sequence continues at coordinate 62,790,524 of NC_137087.1, read as the reverse complement.
AGCTTGCTTTTCAGATTATTCACTTGTAGATTAAAAATTTAAACCATAATGTGAAGTAGTTTATTATCACTTCAACATGTATGCATAGATATTTTAAGAGATGTATTTTTTTATTTTAAGTTTATACTTGCTCTGACATATAATTAAATACTGGTTGTTAAATTTACTTGCTACTTTTCTGTGTATGTATTTATTCTTATAAATATTTAAGATAGTCTAGGAAGTTTAAGCTGGTTTTAGAATACTGATGCATAGTGGTTTAGATAGGGGCTGATTATACATAGCTGTAGGGTGTTTGTAGCATCCCTGGCCTCTACCCAGTAGATAATAGTAGCACAGTCCTTCCCACAGTGTGATGTGACAACCAAAACTATCAGGAGTCATTGCCAGATGTCCCCTGGGCTTAAAGCACCAGGTTGAGAACCATTGATTAGATGATTGTTCCTCAGTGGAGGCTCTTTGGGCAGGACAGTTCATTGTCGTGTCCGATTGCTGCATGTGTACTGTAGGCCACTTAGTATCCTTAGTCTAAATGCCACCAAATGCCCACAACACTCATCAGCAATGTGACAACTAAAAATGCCCCCACTCAAAAAATATTTTTTTACATGTACTTTTTTTTTTTTTTTCAGAGAGGAAGGGTGAGGGAGTGAGAGATAAGAAATATCAGTGATGAGAGAATATCATATATCAGCTGCCTCCTGCACGCCCCACACTGGGAATTGAGCCTGAAACCTGGGCATGTGCCCTGACTAGGAATCGAAACCTGACCTCCTGGTTCATGGGTTGATGATCAACCACTGAGCTACGCCAGGTAGCCCCACTCAATTTTGAAACCTTTCAATTGAGAATCAGAGATTTAAATAATTTTTTTTAATTTTTAGGTAATATTTATGCTAGCACACAGGGCTAATAACATCTGAAATTGGTGACAGGCACATCCTATCCTATATAATAAAGAGGTAATATGCAAATTGACCATCACTCCAACACAAAATGGCAGCATGCCCCCATGTGGTCAAAGATGGCCACCACAAGATGGCCAGCAGGGGAGGGCAGTTGTGAGGGACCAGGCCTGCAGGGGAGGGCAGTTAGGGATGACTGGGGCAGCAGGGGAGGGCAGTTAGGGGTGACCAGGCCGCAGGGGAGGGCAGTTAGGGGCAATCAGGCTGGCAGGGGAGCAGATAGATGTCGATCAGGCTGGCAGGGGAGTGGTTAGGGGGTGATCAGGCTGGCAGGAAGAAGCGGTTAGGGGCAATCAGGCAGGCAGGCAGGCGAGCAGTTGGGATCCAGCAGTCCTGGATTGTGAGAGGGATCCCAGATTGGAGAGGGTGCAGGCTGGGCTGAGGGACAAACACACCCCTGTGCAGGAATTTTGTGCACCAGGCCTCTAGTGATTTAATAAAATTGATCCTGCACACAGCATATGCCCATGCCGGGCCCTGTCATGAGGTGTTTTCTTTCTCTGTGGATGTTCTTGAACTTTGCTATGGACATTCTCAAATCAGGAAAGAGCTTCATTCCATTAATCTCCTATCTTATTCCTGCTTTCTCTATTGTCCTTTCCACCCACATTTGCTGTCAGGTGTCCTGATTTCTAATAAATTGAAAAACAATGAAAAAGTAGGCTTTCTTCTTTAAAATTAAAAATCTTTTCATAAGCCTTATTTTATTTGATAACTTCAGAAAATCCCAACATTCATAATGCAGTTAAAGGCACAAATAGCAACTTTTTTGCTAATCTTAATGTATTTATAACTCTGTCTACAAAATCAACTCATAATTAGTTTGTGGATTTATTAACTCACTGTACTTTCAGGATTCAAAATCTAAGATTAAAAAAATTCATAGATTTTCTCACAATATACTTTTTCTTTCTAAATAGGAATATTAAGAAAATCACTTTACCAAGTATTGGTCGGTTTCGTCACTTTACCAATGAAACCTTGCTAGATATTCTATTTTATAATAGCCCCACATACTGTCAGAAGATTGTGGAGAAAGTGGGAATGGAGATAAACCGTCTGCATGCACTCTTTCTGAGTCGGAATCCAGACTTCAAAGGAGGGATCTCTGTTGCTGGTCACAGTTTAGGTAAAATTGTCAAATATTCACATTTTAAACAAAATATTTATTGAGTCAGCACTGCTTTCAGTGTGGCTGACACTGTTGGTGCACGATTTAGAATTGTAGATTTTAGGTTTTATAAAGGGTAGAGATGAATGCTTTGAGTTTAGATTCTGCCTTTGCTATTCACCTTTCATGAATACCTACAAATGTTTTCTATTTTAATTTATTCTGCTATTTGGTAAAACAAGAACACTGATTATCAGACCTTGATTGACACCTAACTTTTGTATGACTTCTGACTAGGGACTTTGAGAAAAAGTAGGAGAATGTATTTAGTAATATGAAAAGCACCTAGAACATTATAAAGCAAATGCTGCTTTTTTTTTTTTTTTTTTTTTTTAGGTTCTTTAATATTGTTTGACATCCTGTCTAATCAAAGAGATTTGAGTTTACCAAAGACTTCAGGGCCTTCTGCTGTTGCCAATGGAGCTGTGAAGCAGCCACGTGTCCAGGAGAAGCAGGTACGGCCCAGCTAACATTTAGATTTGGAGTTTGAGCTGAAAGTTTTTCCAAAATCTGAACTGTCTGCATATGAAAATATGCTGAGGTTTACAAGTGTAATAGAACCATATAGCTTGTTGTAATTGAAAGAAATGGGAGCATGAGTGATTTATTAATTTATATGCTTTTTCAGAATATTTACAAATTCGGATGACAAACTACAAAAATTAAGACGTGTTTTTAGAGCAGAATGGGTTAAGATTTTCTGTAGATAGGGAGAAATTTTATGGGAGTTTTTCTGAGCTTTGTAATGTTTCCCCAACTTTATTTTGCAGATGCCTGAAGACCCAAAGCTGACCTTAGATGAGTCTTGTGACCTTGATGTTGAAAATGAAGAAGTCCTAACTTTGCAGGAAACTCTGGCAGCACTTAGTCTTTCTGAATACGTTAGCACTTTTGAAAAGGAAAAGATTGATATGGAATCTCTGGTACTGATGATAGTTTCATTCATTTTTGTTTAAATTTTTTTTCCCTGTGTATAAATTGAAAGTTGAAAATGATTTAAACACTCATACATCATAATACATTCCAGATAAGGCAGAAATTTAAGTGTTTAAGAAATTGAAAATTCCAGAATTGTTTTTTAAAAAAATTGATTTCAGAGAGGAAGGGAGAGAGAAATAGAAGCATCAATGATGACAGAGAATCACTGATCTGCTGCCTCCTGCATACCCCTACTGGGGATCAAGCAACCCAGGCATGTGCCATGATCGGGAATCGAACCGTGACCTGCTGGTTCATAGGTTGATTCTCAAACACCGAGCCACGTCTGGTGGGCAAGAATTGTTTTTAAAACACAATCTGAGGAGGCATTTCTAAGTGTGACACAAAACCCAAGAGCCATAAATGAAAAAATTTGCGTAGCAGGAGATGCCATAAGCAACATTTAAAGACCAGTGAGAGATTAAGAAGAATATTTGGAGCACACATTATAGACACATGGCTTATTTCCTTATCATTCAAAGCTTCTGCAAGTTTGTTACACAAATATATATCAACACAATAGGAAAACAGGCAAAGAATAAGAACAGATGATACACAGAAAAGAAAATAACAGCTTATAAGAAAACTCGTAAGTGAAATGCACATTAAAAGTGCAATGAGGCCCCACCTGTGTACCTCAGCAGTTGAGCATCGACCGAGGAACCAAGGGGTTGTCGGTTTGATTCCTGGTCAGGGCACATGCCCAGGTGCGGGCTGGATCCCCAGTAGGGGCATGCAGGAGACAGCCAATCGATTATGCTGTTCCTCTCTCATTGATGTTTCTCTCTCTCTACCCTTCTCCTTTCCTTTCTCTGTAAAAATCAATTAACTTCTTTTTTTTAAAAAAGTGTTCTTTAAAAAAAAAAAGTGCAATGTGATTTTTAACCTATCAGTTTGGCAGAAATAAAGAGTTTCATAATGTAGGGTGGGGCAAAAGTAGGTTTACAGTTGTGAGTACATGGGACAGTTTATTCTTGTATTATTGTTTATTAATTATTGTATTATTTTCCGTATGAACAACTATACTAGAATACCTATGTTTGCCTCACCCTATATACTATGTGGCTACAATGAGGGGAAGTAGGCACTGTTACATATTGTTGGAAACAGTGAATAAATAGGTGCAACCTCTCTTGAGGGCAGTTTGGCAATGTCTTTTAAAATATAAAAAATACATACCTTTTACCCCAACAGATTAACGGCCAGGAATATTTCCTGTGGAGAAATATACACACAAAAAATATGTACAAGGATACTGTAGCACTGTTTGTACTAGCAAAACGTAGAAACACAGTTCGTGTCCATTAGGAAGGCACTAGTGAAGTCACTTATGGTGCATCCATGTGATGGTGTACCCTGTAGCTGGTACACGAATGAGGCAATGTCAGAGATACTGGTGTGAAATGATCTCTTAGGTACGTCATGTGAAAAGACCAAAAGTTCAGTCCTGTTTGCATAGTAGGACACACACACACACACACACACACACACACACACACCAAAGCATGTTGATGCTGTGTATGCGTAAGATATCTCTTTTGAAGGAGAGCAAGTTGCCATCAGTTGCAGCTGAGAGAGATGGGTTGGGTGGATGGAGCAGGACTGGAAGGGAGAGACCTCAAACCTTCAGCTTGACTGTGGCTTTTGAATTTTGTACAACTTGCATGAGTTTTCTGTTAAAAAAATAATAGAATGATTTGGATGTGGAGGGCTAAGATTTTACAGCCTAAATTAACCCATGATTTAAAAACAAATAACTTCCAAAAAAAATTGATTGGAGCTTAGATTGCTTTAGATGTGTAGTTTCTTTTTACAATTTCCTTTTTCAATTTCAAGTCTGTCCCTAGACTAATTACCATGCTTGTTTGTATTCTTTCCAGCTGATGTGCACAGTTGATGACCTGAAGGAAATGGGAATACCCCTGGGGCCCAGGAAGAAGATAGCCAACTTCGTAAAGCACAAGGCTGCCAAACTGGTAAAGCTCATCTCCGCCCCAAAGAAAACAAGGCTCCTCTGTGACTAGCGTAGGTTTGGGAAGTTTTCATGAACACCCTCATGAGTAGGCCAGCTCGAGTGCTCCCTGCTTCAGGACACAGGGATGGAGCTGATGGAAGCTCAGACTTTGGAGTCAGCCATGCTGGATTTTAAGTTCCAAGTAGGATAACTGACCACCCAGTTTCCTTGGAACAGACGTAATTCCCTGGACAAAGTACTTTTCAGTTTTAAAATGGGAATTTCCCAGGGCAAAAACTGGGTAAATCCTGGATAAACAGATGAGTTGGTTACCCTGATTCCCAGTTCAACCACTTATTCCCTACATATTCATGAGCAGTTTGCTTACCCTTTCTGATCCTTGGTTTCCTTCATCTCCAAAATGGGAATGACACCTTCCTTATAAGGTTTGAATGAGGATGAAGTAATCATGTGAAGGTGAATACCCATTAGATATTTGCTCATTTTCTCTTCCCAATCCCTCTCACCTTCTAAAGATAACACACACACAGATCTCATTAATAATAGCCAGAAAGCAAAAATTTAAAAAAATTAATTTATTGATTGCTTTTAGAGACAGAGAAACATTTATTTGTTGTTCCACTTATTTATGCACTCATTGGTTGCTTCTTATATGTGCCCTGGCCACGGATCAAACTTACAACCTTGGCATATTGGGACAGTGCTCTAACCAGCACAGCTAGCTGGCCAGAAAGCAAAAATTCTTAACAATACAAACAAAACAACAACAGCAACAAATAAAAAGCACTTAAAAAGAAAAAAAAAAAAACTGGGAAAAGCCTCACTTGTTTATTTTAATTTTCATTAAATTAACTTTACAGAGTTGCTTTTTAAATACTTGATTACAAAAATTAGCACTTTGGGCGGCTACTTTATTGTTATTAACATGGTCTTTGTTGATCTGTCTTTGAACTTCTGTGGTTCTATTATTTGTGTTACTTCTTTGGAATGTAACATATGCCAGTTTATGTAATATGACTGTAGTCATAGGACTGATTTGTCATGAAACAATTGAGTTGGTCAACATTTTATAAATAATCTCTTTTGGGTCAGGCATGTTGCTCAATTCTTGGGATTTGGAGGTCAACTGAGGATATTGTGTCTAGTTAGAACGAGATATTTTAGCACAAATGATGACACATCAGTCCTGGAACAGTACTGTCCATGCTTTCTAGCCCCGGGAGAAGGGATGGGTTGATAAGAGAGGACTTCCCCAAGGTGTTGGTACTTGAACTTGAGGGAGAGGCAGGATCTGGGGAAATGGCCTTCAAGGAGAGGGCCTGCAGCTGAAACAGCAGGTGAGCTGAGAGTCAGGGAGGGCACAGGGTCCTGAAGGCCCAAATGGCAGGTGTGGAAGTTTGGATTTTATCTTTTGAGGGAGTGGTTCTCAGACGTTCATACGGCCATGAAGGTCATGATGCCTTTAAACAAACATCGTGAATGTTGACCTGTCATCATTTACAAATTGGCACCAATCCCCTTTTTAATCTAAATCTTAATTTTACCTTTAGAAATTTTAAAATAATATAAAAATACTTGTTAAAACTGCATTATAAAATTTTAGCCATGAGCAAATGTTTCTGTAATGAATGGGTTTTTAAACATAGTGATGCCTTCCTGGTTTTCCCATTAATATTTGTCCCTGTGTGCACATCAACAAAACAGCCTGTAAAACAAAACAAATGAAAAGCTGTCTTCAGGCCCTGCAGCATGTCCTTGACTGTATTCTGTAATAAAAGGAAAAGTATTCCATTGTTCTTGGAAAATTTTTAGAAGGAGCCTGGTATATACACTGATATATAAATTATGGCATTATAAGAATATTTTGAAAGGAGTGAAAATCGGTAAAGTGACCTTATTCTTTAAAACCAGCTGTATTTGCCTCTGGATGAACCGTGACATTTTCTTGGCCATGTCGCCATTGGTCGCTCTTCATGTTTCATAGGTAATAAGGTGCTGCCAGATGAATAATAAGATAATATGGTGTACCCTATTGATTTAATGCATCTAAAATAATTGGACCAAAATTAGCTAATTACTTTATAATAAGGACATCAAGTATTTGTAGTCTGAGGTGTTTTTTTACCCTTTGTAAACTATCTAAGTGATTCCCATTTGAAAAGGAATGGTTTTTAGTGTTGGGAATATTGGTAGTCACGTATGTGTATGTTGGTTCACTTTGTTTTTACAATTATCGCATGTGTCTAGGGGAAACGACAATAGTTTGGCATAGGTCAGTTTATGACCTACTTAGACAGCTCTCTTAGCAATTTGGAATGAGTTCTGTTAATATAATTGGAGGTTCTTCAGAGTGAGAGAGCAAATTTAAACTGAAGAATACGAAATATGTTCTTCATTTTGGGTTTGACATTTAATCTTGTGCTGCCTTCAAAGGGAGGAGAACCACATCTTCCAGAACGTCATGGTGGGATCCGCTCCCAGCTGGCTGGCAGATTGCTTTCTTTTTTCTATCCTGCCTGTTGAATTAACCAACTGGACTCTTCCTGATTTCCTAGTATTTGGAATTCCTTAATAGATGAGACCTGTTGGGCCAGATGTTTTGTGTAGGCGTTGTCCATGAGTTCTTAAACAGAGACTTTCATGGTCATTCTCAGCCTGGGGAATGAGGGACACTGAGCACGTGCCTGTGGGGAGGGACAAGTCCACCCAGGGCCGCTGTTCACATCCCTGGCATTGCTGCAGCTGCCTCAGGCTGTGATGGCAAACCAGAGTGAGTGGTTCCATTGTACTAGATCCACCTGCTCCATAATGCTCCTAAAGCTTTTGTTCACATTTATTTTGGGGAACAAATTGATCATAAGTATTTGGGGCAATAGGTTTTGACAATTCTTACACTTGTGTAGTCACAACCTAAGACAAAAATAGAACATTTCTGTCACGCGTGCTTCTTTGTAGCCAACTCTCCTGCCATACAACTAACCATTATTCTTATTTCTGCCACTCTTGAGAGTTTTGCCTGTTGTGTATGAAGGGAGAGAACAATATGTATGTACTCTTTGGTATGTGGCTTTTTTTACTCAAAATCATTCATTTTTATTCCATTGTATGATTAGACCACAGTGTGCTTATTTGTTCCTTCCAAAATGCTTTTGAGGGAAATTTGTTAGTGGCTCCATGCAGACATAATGTTGAATGAATTTCTCCTAGGTTACACACCTTTATGGAAGTATGTATTCTAAAATTATATAGTACTTCTAAACTATCTGTCAAAATTTTGGATCTAAAAGGAAGAAATTGGCAGTTTTAAACTTTTTACTATAAAACTTTTAGAAAGTATTACAAACAGTAGAATGATCTATATATAGAAAAGGCTAAGTGACCAGCCAGCCAGCCAGTAGGTGTGATGTGCACTGACCACCAGGGGGCAGATGCTCAACGCAGGAGCTGCTGAGTGACAGCACTTTGCAAAGGGCCCTCCTCTCACACTCTGGGACCTCTCAGGGGATGTTAGACTGCCAGTTTTGGCCCGATCCCTGCAGGCCAGGCCAAGGGACTCCACCTGCTGGGGGGGACCCCACTCACTCTGCAGATGCCCTTCAAGCCCCAGCACCGCCCCAGGTGCGGCCGGCCAGGGAGGGACTGTGGGAGGTTGGCTCCAGGTCATGTGTCTTACCCCACTGGCCACCTTCTAATTAATTTCCTTACAATGTGCATGAATCCGTGTACCGGGCCTCTAGTAATATTTATATTTAGACTTAATTGTAGCTGTTTTGTTTATTTTTTCATTGCCTCTTAATCTTTTTCTCTTAAGAATTTTAAAGTAAATTTTAGACATGGCACTTCTTTCCTAAATATTCAAAATGTGTCTCTGAAAGGGACATTTCTCTAATGACACACAATGTCATTGTGCCTCAGAAATTATTAATCACTCCCTAATATTGTGGTAGCATGTGTCGTGGTGAGAGCTCATAGCTGAGCCTTTCCTCAAGGTTATGTTATGAAATCTTGGTATTTTACAGGAACAGAAAAAAGCAGCCTCAGAGAAGAAGGCAGCGATGGTGGCTTTGACAAAAGGACAAGAGGGAAGTGCTCAGAAAGCTAAAGAAATGGCTTCTCTCCCCTCAGAGTCCAGCGAGTCTAAGAGGAGACTTCCAGTCGGTGCTTGTGTGTCTTCTGTGCATGTGGATTATGAGTCTTTTGACGTTGGCACTGGGCAGGTAAGTCCACACAGTGACGAGGGCTGCATCTTTTACGTTGGAGTCATGTATCTTTATCATCATCACATATCTGTCTATTATTTAACCGTTTACTCCTCAGTTATGGGAGGGGTAGAGAAAACGGATTCTAATAAAAATTGTATGCTTCCTTTATAATGTTCAAAATAAGGGATTGAGTGTGTACTGAATACATCATATAACTTTTGAAATTCTCTTTATTTCAGCTTTCTATCAACTTTTGTAGCATTTTTCTATCATAGCCAATAACAGAAGTGGCAGTACTTAGAAAATTCTGCTCAGAATATATTTCAGTTTCTGTGAGAGAAACTTGCTGTATTCACTTAAGTTATGTGTTTTTAGTATTCATAGTGCTTTCCTTGGGGAAACATTCCTTTAAAAATCGATCAAGTAGTTGATAATGGAACATTTAATAATATACTTTGATATTCTTGTATCACTGGCTGGCTTTGAAGTCTGAAATGTCTTTTGGATGTTACTTTCAGCATATTTATGCTATAAATAAGGTTCCATTATCATAAGTGAGTTCATGACTGATATCAAGATGGCAGAAAATGGAACTGGATGTTTGCTAGAGCTTGTTCAAACATTTAAGCCCAATTCATTCATAAAGATCGACTTTTTTTGTAAACATGAGCAAATTTGAACAGACTAGCAAATAAAGGCAGATATTCTCTCCCCTCCCTGTGAAGAAGGACCAGGTGCAGGAGAGGTGGGACCACGAGCTCCATGCCACCAGGACACGCACTGGGTGCCTTTCCCTGGGACTTGGCCTTCTTCATGAAACTGGAATCACGGTTGTCAGGAGCTTTGACCTCCTCTCCCTGCAGCTTTATGGTCACAAGGAAAAGGAATCTGCCCTGCTAGTACGTCCTGTTAGGAAAATTTCAAGAAGGGATTTTATTTGATATAGTTTAAGTCACAAGTCCATTGGGTACCAATTCTTGTTGCCTGGAGAATGGGACACAGGTTGATTGCCACAGCCCAAATCACATGCCACCTCCATGGTGGGTGGGCTGAGGTGGGCAGGTTGGATCTGTTACTCTGTAAGTTCTTGAGCAGTCCAACCACAGCAACAGCATGCATCGTTCATTATCAGAAAGCCAAGAAATACTGATTAAGCAAATGAAGATTAAAATATAACCTTGGAATTTCCTTAACCAGAACTAACTGCCATTAGGTGCTTGAAGAAGACCTTCTGGACTTTTATTTGTGTATATACTTTAACAAATATGGTAAAATAATACATGTAATGCTTTACTAAAACCTTACACTGCTGTTTTCAAACAATATACAGTTGACCCTTGCACACATGGGGCCAGTTCACATTGGAGTTGTTCAGGGGTCAACTGTGAGCATTAGGAATATATTCTGTGTCAGTAAACATTGTTCTAAAGCTTTACTTTTAATGACCATTGTGTTTCACTGTTTTGAAAGATAATGCTTTATTCTGATGTTTACCTATTGGATGTTTTAGTTTCCTTCAGCTGCCTTAGGAAAGTACCACAAAATGAGTGGCTTAAAACAACATAAATGTACTCTCACGTTTCTGGAGGCTGGAAGTCCAAGGTGGAGGTGTCTGCAGGGCCATGGAAAGGAACTCTTCCTTGCCTCTTTTGAGTTTCTGTTGATTTGTCACATGTTCCTTGGCTCAGATGCATCACTCCAGTCCTCCGTTTTCACAAGGCATTCTCCTGTCTTCACATCATCTTCCCTCTGTGCATTTCTGTCTGTGTCCAAATTACCCTTTTATAGTAACACCAGTTATATTGGATCAGGGCCTACCCTAAGACCTTATTTTAGCTTAATCATCAGTATAAGACTATTGCCAAATAAGGTCTTTTTGGGAGGACAGCCCATAAAATTGAACATACAGGATCTTCCCAGTGTTTTAATCTTGTAAATGATCCAGTGATGAACAGCTTTAAACCAGTTTTTCTGTGCACATTCTTTATTTTTTCTTTCAGTTAAGTGACTAGAAGGTTAGCTGGGCCAAAGGATGCATAAAAGAAAATGTTGGTAGTTGTTGCAACTCGCAGCTTAAACGGCTGTGGCTGTTGGCATTCCCACTGTGTGGGCCCACTTACTTACAGATTTTTTTCAATCCTATACATGTGTGTTCTCTTCCTTATGATTTCCTTAAGGAAAACATTTTCTTTTCTATAGCTTACTTTAAGAACACAGAGGATTGCCCCTCTCCCCATCGCCCTTATTATCACAGACCGTCCCCAACTGACGATGGTCCACGTACGATTTTTCAACTTTATGCTGGTTCAAAAGTGATACACATTTAGTAGGAACTGTACTTTGGATTTAGAATTTTGTTCTGTTCGCAGGCTAGTGTGTGTGGTAGCACACTGTCCTGCGATGCTGGGCGGTGGCGGGGAACACAGCTGCCAGGCAGCCAGGCCACCACGAGGGCCCACGGTTCAGTGTGTGCTGTATGGTGGGTTTTGTGTTTTCACATAAATTGCATGAGATAGTCAACACTTTATTACAAAACAGGCTTTGTGTTAAATGATTTTACCCAGCTATAGGCTAATGTAGGTTTTCTTAAACATGTTTATGGTCGCCTCGGCTCAGCTACGATGTTCTATGTTACATGCAGTTTTCACTTAATATATTTTCACCTTATGATCATGTTTTATTGCTCTTTGTTTCTTTCTAGGTTTCTGTTGTTTATAGCTCATTAGATTTTGAACCAGAGATTTTCTTTGCCTTGGGATCTCCAGTTGGTATGTTTCTGACTGTTCGAGGAGTGGATCGGATAGATGAGAACTACAGGCTTCCTACCTGTAAAGGATTCTTCAATATTTATCATCCAGTGAGTGAATTGAATTGACTTCTCTTTTGAAGCTGAAGAAGCTGTACTCTTTATCCTAATAGATTCTCAGAGTCTTATTTCTTAGGAATTAATAACTGATTTGGATTTTGTACAACTCAGTACTCTGTTCTTATAGATACAGTACAATACTCTCCAATAAACTTTTATTTTTTAAAAAATAAAATATTTTTTAATATATTTTATTGATTTTTTACAGAGAGGAAAGGAGAGGGATAGAGAGTTAAAAACATCGATGAGGGAGAAACATCGATTCAGCTGCCTCTTGCACACTCCCTACTAGGGATGTGCCCGCAACCAAGGTACATGCCCTTGGCTGGAATTGAACCTGGGACCCTTGAGTCCGCAGGTCGACGCTCTATCCACTGAGCCAAACCGTTTAGGGCTCCAATAAACTTTTCAACCAAAAAGCCTTTGTTCATGGAAACTAGAGGCCTGGTGCACGAAATTTGTGCACAGGGGGGTGGGGGTGGGGGTCCCTCAGCCCAGCCTGCACCCTCTACAATCCAGGATCCCTCTCACAATCGGGATCGCTGGCTCCTAACTGCTCACCTGCCTGCCTGCCTGCCTGCCTGATCGCCCCTAACCAATTTGCCTGCCTGCCTGATTGCCCATAACCCCTCTGCCTGCCTGCCTGATGCCCCTAACTGCTCCCCTGCCGCCCTGATCGCCCCTAACCGCCTCTGCCTTGGCCCCCACCACTGTGGCTTTGTTCGGAAGGACGTCCAGAAGACATCTAGTCTATGTGGTCTAATTATCATATTACCCTTTTATTAGTATAGATAATTCTATTGCTTTGTGGCAAAGTAATTTTACCTACAAACTTGGAATTCTTCTTACAATTACCAGTATTTGAATGGGTGTGAAAAAAATAAATATGTCTGGTTTGCCAGTTTTGTGTGTGTGTGTGTGTTTTTTTTTTAACCCAACTAAGGTATATAACTCAAAATAAAATAGATTTTTTAAATAAATTTCCATTTTCCTATTTACAGCTTGATCCAGTGGCATATAGACTGGAACCTATGATTGTTCCTGATTTGGACCTAAAAGCAGTTCTCATTCCACATCACAAAGGCAGAAAAAGACTTCATTTAGGTAAAAAGTACATATTATACTGGTAAAACTTACTTCCTTCCCCTAAATATTAAAATATTAACACTAAGTCCTGTCTTACAGAATTAATGTTCAGTGCCTACTATTTTGAGAACTTGTTTACTAAATATTTGATGGTGCTATAAGGAAAGTTATGATGAGTTTCTTCTCCTTGATGACTTTATCCCTTGATGACATTCTAACTGCTGAGACATGTAGGAATCAGGGAAGGTGGTAATAAAGTGACATGTTGCATACACGTTGATAGAATTTGATTATAATCTTTGAAATTGAGAAGCAGAGTAGCATTTGAACTAATGACCAAATCGTCAAGAAATAAGTTTGATGTTCTCAAGTCAAGTGGGTGTTTATTTCCTTACTAACTAGACTGACTTTTCATTCCCCATCAAATAATCATGTAAATCCTTACTGATATGATAATCCGCTTATTACCTGCCTAAGGGCTGTGGGTGTATCCCACAGTCTCAATAAAAGGGATAGCAAGGCCAGAGCCTAGCGGCAGTCCTCCCACTAGAGGTGGGCTCCCACCTGGCCCCCCCGTATTGCCAAAAAAGAAAAAAAAGACTGCCTTTTCATGTTGAAAACATCCATTGATTCTAGTAAGTGAGGTTTAAGTATCTCTTATGTCTGTTAATGGTGTATATTACTTACCCACAGGCTTAAAAGAAGGAAAAGTAATCATGCCCTCTCATTTGACCGTTTCTTTTTTTTCTTTCATCATGCTTTTAAAATAAATTTAACTCTTTTAGAATTAGAATGAGAAATTTGATATTTAAAGACCTTGATTTCAAATAGGAATTATTAGACAAAAGTAGAAAAGGTGAAGGGGTAGGAGTTTCTTCATTTTTAAATTAGGTTATATCACAACCTCGAATTTTTAAAATTGTTTCACTGTTACAGATTAGAAAAAGTCATATTTTTACAGTAAGAAAAGCACATGCCTATGTTTAATTACATTTTTATGGTATTGAGCTCCTTTTTTTTGGAGAGAGGAAATTTTCAGATTTTGGCTGGATCAGGTTTAGTCATTACAGAAATGACAGGGATAAGACTCCTCAAAACGTTTTAACATGTTGGAGGTTTTTGGTTGTGATACTCCATGTATATGACATTTAAGAGAGGACTAGGCACTTGCACCCTGCCTGTGAATTATGTTAACTTTAGTTTTAATTTTTGTGGAGCAGAATTTTATCCACTGACTAACCTGATGTGTTATCTTCATCTCTTTAGAGTTGAAAGAAAGTCTCTCTCGCATGGGATCTGATTTGAAGCAGGGTTTTATTAGCTCTCTGAAAAGTGCCTGGCAGACATTAAATGAGTTTGCCCGTGCTCATACCTCTTCAACTCAGCTGCAAGAAGAATTGGAGAAGGTAGCCAATCAAATCAAAGAAGAAGAAGAAAAGCAAGTAGTTGAAGGTAAATTTGATATTTAAGGCCTTTTCCAGTTGTTCAAAATGTGTGTGTTTTTTTTTCAATCTAACCCATAAATCATTTAATGATGCTTTTTCATTCTAGTCTTCTTTGTTAAAATGTAAAGACTACTCCTATAAGAGAATATTTTATGCCAAACTATATACGTGAAAATGCATGTCATCCTTTCTAACGAGGTTTTTGCCTGATAGTTGCTGACTTGTTACTCTGCAATGTTAGTTTCATTGAGATTCCAAAGGCCAGAGTGGAAGGTCAGAGTTGAGAACCAAGTTTATGTTCAGGCACTTCAGAGAACCACTCGGAGAAACGATCTTTTCTGATGCTGTTGTTTGCCTGTGTGGTTATGGACTTTACTGCAATGTCAGGTCATTGTGCCGTGTTGTTTTTGAATTTTTCAGATTCTAATTCTATTTCCTTTCTTTCTGCAATGCTCTCTCACCACTTTTCTTCAAAAGTTCTGTCAGCTCGTGGGCTCTTTCTCCTCTCTCTGGTAACCAGCCCCGCTTCCCCGGGCTCTTTGGAGGAATGGGAAGTGAGCCTGGTAGCTCCCCAGGTTGCTGCGTGTGTCAAGCAATATTCTCACTGAGCCCAGAAAGTCAGCTAAAGTCAAAGGATAATGATAAAGTGATTGACTTTGATATTGAAATGGTTTAAATTCTAGCAGAAAAGGTTGTTGAAAGTCCAGATTTTTCCAAGGAAGAGGACTACTTAGGAAAGGTTGGAATGCTAAACGGAGGCCGTCGAATTGACTACGTTCTTCAAGAAAAGCCAATAGAGAGTTTTAATGAGTATCTTTTCGCTCTTCAGAGTCATTTGTGCTATTGGTAAGTATTTTCTTCTTTGATGACATTCAGGTGGCCTTTGGGTGCTAGCACAGGAAGCAGGTGTAGTAGTAGTGAGACTCTTACTGGTTTATCATTCACTAAGGAACACTCATTTGAACACCTGTACATTCAAAATTAATATTTCCCCCCTTTAGTTCAGTTCCCCACAAGGTGGCAGTAGGTCATCTGCCTTTGACCAGAGGCCTTTGGTGCTAGCAAGGACTGTTTCTGCAGGGATGCCTTTCCCAGGAGGGGAGTGGTGGGAGGGACTTAGAAGAGCCGTCCCTTTCTGTATCCCTCTCAGAAAGGAGAGCTGCAGTGGGGTGGTTTGCAGCTGAGTGGTGTCCATCCAGTTTTTAAGGACAGCTTTGAGATTGCACTACTTGTTTTTCATTTGCACTTCTTCGGTAGAGTTGATAGAATAAGAGCTGCGTTTTCCACCTTTATACATAGAGATTACTTCTAATTGTCTCTTAAGAACATGTGGGCTTATTTTTTATAGGGAATCTGAAGATACTGCCCTGTTATTACTTAAAGAAATTTATCGAACAATGAACATTAGTCCAGAACAGCCCCAGCATTGATTGGACTTCAGCTTCACTCTGTGAGTTTATCTTTATTGTGTGTATAAATTCTGAATGTTTCATTCTGAAGTGTTTTTTATGGCGTTGATGTTGACCAACAATTTTCCCATTTTTCTGTTTTCTTTGAGTGTTTTTTATTTTTATTTAAAAGTTCAGAATAGCGACAGCAAAGGAAGGGAATTAGTGTACAGTTTACACTTCTGACTTATTTTTTTTTTTTTTTTTTTTTTTTCTTTATTGATTAAGGTGTCATATATTTGTCCTCATCCCCCCATTCCCATCCCACCCCCCTCCCCATGGATGCCCCAACCCTCTGTTGAACTTAAGCATTGGTTAGGCTCATATGCATGCACACAAGACCTTTGGTTGATCTCTCCCCCCTCCCCCCACCCTCCCCTATCCTCCCTCTGAGGCCCGATAGTCCGATCGATGCCTCCTTGTTTCTGGTTCTGTTCTTGTTCATCAGTCTATGTTGTTCATCATTTCCCCTAGATGAGCGAAATCATGTGTCACTAGAGATATACTTATAAGAACTGAATGTGCGACGAGCAATAATAGTTATGCTGACAGGCAAACGAATCAGTCTGTAGTGAGTTTCTTTCTGGTCCAACAGTTCTTTTGAGACCCAATATCAATGTCCACCAGTTCCTTATGAGTACATGTCGGCACTGACCCCTCAGCTCTGGATGGTGGACAAATGGTGGTGATGCAGGTCCGACTCCCTCTGGTTTGGTCTCGGCCGGATCCAGGGGCACGGCTTCACCCGGATCCAGGGGCCCACGGCCTCACCCGGACCCGGGATCCAGTCTCACTCGGATCTAGGGGCACACAGCCTCGCCCAGACCCAGGATTCAGCTTCATCCGGACCCAGGGGCGTATGGCCTCACCCGGACCCAGGGGCGCGTGGCCTCTCCCAGACCCAGGGTCGCGTGGCCTCACCCGGATCCAGGGGCCCACGGCCTCACCCGGACCCGGGACCCAGTCTCACCCGGATCCAGGGGCCCAGGGCCTCACACGGACCCGGGGCCCAGGCTCACCCGGATCCAGGGGCCCAGGGCCTCACCCGGACCCGGGGCCCAGGCTCACCCGGATCCAGGGGCCCAGGGCCTCGCCCGGACCCGGGACCCAGGCTCACCCGGATCCAGGGGCCCAGGGCCTCCCCCGGACCCGGGGCCAGGCTCACCCGGATCCAGGGGCCCAGGGCCTCGCCCGGACCCGGGACCCAGGCTCACCCGGATCCAGGGGCCCAGGGCCTCCCCCGGACCCGGGGCCAGGCTCACCCGTATCCAGGGGCCCAGGGCCTCGCCCGGACCCGGGACCCAGGCTCACCCGGATCCAGGGGCCCAGGGCCTCGCCCGGACCCGGGACCCAGGCTCACCCGGATCCAGGGGCCCAGGGCCTCGCCCGGACCCGGGACCCAGGCTCACCCGGATCCAGGGGCCCAGGGCCTCGCCCGGACCCGGGACCCAGGCTCACCCGGATCCAGGAGCCCAGGGCCTCGCCCGGACCCGGGACCCAGGCTCACCCGGATCCAGGGGCCCAGGGCCTCCCCCGGACCCGGGGCCAGGCTCACCCGGACCCAGGGGCCCAGGGCCTCCCCCGGACCCGGGACCCAGGCTCACCCGGACCCAGGGGCCCAGGGCCTCGCCCGGACCCGGGACCCAGGCTCACCCGGACCCAGGGGCCCAGGGCCTCGCCCGGACCCGGGACCCAGGCTCACCCGGACCCAGGGGCCCAGGGCCTCGCCCGGACCCGGGACCCAGGCTCACCCGGACCCAGGGGCCCAGGGCCTCGCCCGGACCCGGGACCCAGGCTCACCCGGATCCAGGGGCCCAGGGCCTCGCCCGGACCCGGGACCCAGGCTCACCCGGATCCAGGGGCCCAGGGCCTCGCCCGGACCCGGGACCCAGGCTCACCCGGATCCAGGGGCCCAGGGCCTCGCCCGGACCCGGGACCCAGGCTCACCCGGATCCAGGGGCCCAGGGCCTCGCCCGGACCCGGGACCCAGGCTCACCCGGATCCAGGGGCCCAGGGCCTCGCCCGGACCCGGGACTACACTTCTGACTTATAACAGTCTTCTAATTCTGCATAGAATTTGAGTTCTTTTAAGCGTCTTTTAAAAATAGATTCTCAGGAACATCAGCTAGGAATTTCTTTGGTTGTAGGTAACAGAACCTAAGAGGTTTACTCAGACAAATGGAGGTTTACTTTTATTATGTAACAGGAAGGGTTCGTTTGTTGAGTGATGCCAACAGATGCCCAGATTGTTTGCATCTTTTCACCTGCATGTTGGCTCCTGCTGCCTCATAGTTAGAAGATGGCTGCTGTAGTTGCAAACATCACATCTATACTCAAGGCATGACTAAGGGTGAAAGGGCAGTATTGGTTGTATCTGTCCCTTTTAACTAGGAAAGCAAAATCATGTCCAAGATTTACTCATATGTATTGACGGAGCCTGTGTCACATATCCCATGTCTCCCCACATCCCAAACTGCACGGAAGATTGTAAAAGTAATGTTTGAAGCATTTCCAGTCTTATAGAGTTTAGGACTAGAAAAAGGGATTAAACATGATGAGCCAACCTACTAGTCAGCAATACTATATTCCTGATTGTCCTCCTGAGACACCTGACACATACCTCTTTTTCCTTACTAGATTATGCATCACTTTAAAAAATAGGTAATGTATTTTTTACAAGTTAGAAGTTTTAAAGCCTTTGAAAGAGGAAAACACAAACTGTTGAGCTCTGAATTACTGAAGTCAAAAGTAGTTCATGCTAAATGTTGGTTTTCTAATAATAAATTATAAGTTCAGCTTCTGCCTTATTTTGGAGAAATACACTTTTAGTAGAATTTACTTAGAAATGTTCCTGTGCATACCCAGTCAACAGGAACCTCATTGAATACTAGAGGCCTGGTGCATGAAATTTGTACATTGGGGGCGGGGGGGGGGTGGGTGTCCTTCAGCCTGGGCTGTGCCCTCTCGCAGTCTGGGACCCCTCGGGGGACGTCCGACTGCTGGCCTAGGCCCAGTCCCCATGGGATCCCTCTCGCAGTTCAGGGCCCCTTGGGGGATGTAGCGTGTACCAAAGTGGCCAGGGAGGAGCTCGAATCACAAGGGGCACCGCTTATGCTTATCCCAGCCCGTGACAGCTGTGCTTGCCAGCCGTAAGCCCGTCTTCTGGCTGAGCGGCACTCCCCCTGTGGGAGTGTGTTGAGCATCTGACCCCTGGTGGTCAGTGCGTATCATAGCGACCAGTCGTTCCACCGTAATGGTTGCTGAGGCTTTTATCTACACTAATAAAAGAGAAACATGCAAATTGACCATCACTCCGCTATGCCCACCAGCCAATCAGCGAGTATGCAAATTAACCCAACTAAGATGGCGGCCGCTACAGAGCTGGAGCAAGCAGGAGGCTTGGGTTGCCCCCAGCGATGGAGGAAGCCAAGCTTCCCGCCCGTCCTGGCATGCCCTGGCCTCCGCTCAAGGCTACAAAGTTTCAATTATAGAAGATAAATAAATCCCAGATACCTGCTTCCAGCCGGCCCTGGCCTATGCTTGGGTCACTGGGGGGCGTGGCCAGCCTGCAAACCACCATGGGCCCCTTGCCCAGGCTGCCCCATACCGCAAGGAAACCCCCACCCTGATCCAAACCAGCCAGCCCGCTCCCCCCCCCCCCCCCCGTGCACCAGGCCTCTATCCTATATAATAAAAGAGTAATATGCAGATTGACCGTCACTCCAACAAACAAGATGGCTGCCCCCATGTGGACACAAGATGGTTGCCACAAGATGGCTCGCAGGGGAGGGCAGTTGGGAGGGACCCAGGCCTGCAAGTGAGGGCAGTTGGGGGCAATTAGGCCTGCAGGGGAGGGCAGTTAGGGGTGACCAGGCCTGCAGGGGAGGGCAGTTGCGGGGAACAGGCCTGCAGGGGAGAGCAGTTTGGGGGAACCCAGGCCTGCAGGGGAGGGCAGTTAGGGGGGGGCCAGACCAGCAGGGGAGAGCAGTTAGGGGCGATGAGGCTGGCAGGGGAGGGCAGTTAGGGGTGACTGGGTCAGCAGGGGAGGGCAGTTGGGGCAGACCAGGCCTGCAGGGGAGGGCAGTTGGGGGTGACCAGGCTGGCAGGGGAGGGCAGTTGGGGGATGACCAGGCTGGCAGGGGAGGGCAGTTAGGGGCAATCGGGCTGGCAAGGGAGCAGTTAGGCATCAATCAGGCTGGCAGGGGAATGGTTAGGGGGTGATCAGGCTGGCAGGCAGAAGCGGTTAGGGGCAATCGGGAAGGCAGGCAAGTGAGCAGTTGGGAGCCAGCAGTCCTGGATTGTGAGAGGGATGTCCAACTGCCCGTTTAGGCCCAATCCTACTGGGATAGGGCCTAAATGGGCAGTCAGACATCCCTCGAGGGGTCCCAGATTGGAGAGGGTGCAGGCTAGGCTGAAGGACACAAACCCCCGTGCACGAGTTTCGTGCACCAGGCCTCTAGTTATATAGAATAGTGCTCTGTACCTTGATGTTTTCCATGAGCCATATTGCTTACACAGCTTTCCACGTTAGCTTATGTACATCTTTTTCATTCTCTTTAATAGTTACATAGTAGTCCATTGGATGGCTATATCTCATCCTATTTAGCCAGTTTCTGTTAGTAGATATTTAAATCATTTTCTATTATATACTACTATTAAGGAGTCTTAGTCAATAGAGTAGGAAAGAGATCTAAAAAGCCATTCTATAATCAGACTCTGGATAGTTTTATCAGTTCTTACCATTTCTGATGGTATAATGATAAAATAAACTAACTGTAATGTCAAGGTTATCACAGTCCAGATTTTAAATTATGAAATAGTCTTTCAGCTGGTCAACAAATATTTATTTACTACCTACTATGTGTCAGGCACCAGTTTTCAAGCTGGGGATAAGTGGTAAACAAGATTGCATTTTCATCTTAAAGAAATTACAGCAGGTCTTTCATTATAACATTGATGAGATGCCGTAGGAACTTTACTCTAGTTTATATTTAACGAGCTTGTGATAAGAAGAGGTTTTGCTATATGCTGCTTTGACACACTTCCAAGAACCTATCCATGAAGGTTAAGTGAGGAATTACTCCACTGGGAGGAGTATCTTCCACTGGGAGGAGGTTGACAATCGCTCTATATTCTAACCCATAAGTACATTTCAGAAATTGACAGCTTCTGTGGAAAAGATAAAATAAGAAGATGTGGAGAGTGACCGGGGTTACTTGTAGGGAAGGCTTTGCTCACCCGATGACATTTGAGTTGAAAATTGAATGATGAGAAGGAGGTGGACACATGAAGATAAGGGAAGACAATTTAAGCAAAAAGAAAGGCAGCTGCAAAGGTCATGAGATGTCATGTTTGAGGGACAGAAAGCAGGCCAGGCTAGCCAGAGGGGGATGAGTGAAGGGGAGAGTGGAGGCAGGTGAGGCAGAGAAGTCGTGGGCCTAACTGTGAGGGACCTGTAAGGACTTGCAATTCACTCTAAGTGCAATGAGACATTGAAAGACATGATTTGGTTTATCCTTTAGAGAGATGCTATGAGTACTGGTTGAAGGGTAGGCTGTTGAGCAAGGGAAGGGAGACTCTGACTAGGGGTCTAGTGGTGAGGATGGTCAAAGATGATTGAACTCCCATCTGTTTTGGAGGTGAGTTGTTAAGGACTTACTGACGAATTCACTGTGGAGTATGAGGGAAGGAGAGGCTAAGGATGACTTCTGGGATTTTGATGTGACCAACTGGGTGATGGTGCTACCTTTTCCTGGGGGAGCTTATGGAGTGAGTAGGCTTTTGGGGGTGTGTGTGTTGGGGTGGGGTGAGAAATCAGTAGTTCTGCTTTATCAAGTCAGTAGTTGGTCCGAAGCACGGAGCTTAAAAGAATAATTTTAGAATCCTCAGAATATACTTGCCTTTTGAAGCCACAGCCTGGGTGAGATCACCCAGAAAGAATAGAGAGGAGTGTAGGCAGAGAAGAGAAGGGGCGGGGGGGGAGGTCTGTGGTGAAGGAGGAGTCAATGAAGTGACAGAAAATCTGGGGGTTTGTGATCTCGGGGACGCTGAGAAGAGATTGCTCCCAGGAGGGAGAGGTCGGTCATGTCAGGTGCTGCTGAGAGGTCGAGGAAGAGGAGGGCCAGGAATTGCCGTTGCCTGGAGGAGGCTTGGACATCGGTCCTCGTGACCTTAGCATTGCTGTTCTCGTGTCATGGCAGAAGGGGGTGGATTGCGGAGAGGTAAAGGGTCAGGGAGGACAGAGCTGTGCTGTGAAGAGTGACAGAAATAAGATGGGGACGTTTAATGATATTACCAGTGTTTGAATATCATGTGTTTGTTTACTAATGGTAGTGACTCGGTATTGAGGGTGAGGTTGATAACGCAAGGGCAAAAAGGGATGGAGAAAATACTTGAAAAGGCAAGGGGTTGGGGCCAGGGCAACCTGCAGAGTTTAGCCTTCGAAAAGGAGCAGGGTTACGTCTTTATGTGGAAGCCATAGTGGTGGAAGCCAGTCCATGGGCACAGATGGGGTGGGGAAGTGACATTGGTGGTGGGAAGAGGAGGTTCTCTGGTTACTTCAGCTTCCTTTTGGAAGGGTGGGGAGGAAGGTCATCAATCCAGGGCTTATGGGAGACATGAGAAAAGGGGTGCAGAAAGATACTCATTTCAAAGTGTGGGGAAAAGGAATTTCTAGCAAAGTGTGGTATGATTGTATTGCAGGCTTGAATGAATGCTCATTTGATATTTTGGTCAAAAACTTGAAGTGAGCACAGTGAACACAATTGCCTTTTTTCTGGCCACCACTTGGGTAAGCAGATATTTGGTTTTATTAGGATTGGAGTTTTGCTGGGTAAGTAATACAGGAAGAGAAAGACAGGGAGTTGAAGGAGGTGATGGAGAGTGAAAATAGTGAGAGGCCAGTGTCAGGAAGAGGTCACAGAATCAGAGGAGAGAGGAGTACCCTAGATTCGAAGTGGGGATTGCCAGACAGAGTGGTACATCACCCAGCCATAGGATACAGTGTGGGTGCTGTTACACTCTGCTAAGCAAATGCTGTGTGCTTGGAAGCAGTTTTAAAAAGTACAAATAATAGTGCCTCATAAAGAAACCTTTAAAAATACAGGGAACAACAACAACAAAAAGCAGCAGTAGAAATCACCTATAATCTTGCCAGTTTAAAATGTTAGAAGTTAATCATCTTAAGCTTTCCTGAGTCTCATGTATTTCATAATATTTGTTATTTTGTTGCCTGTTTTTTTTTTTCCACTTAAAAATACCTTGTGTCATTTTCCAACATCAGCCTACAATGTGTATGTACGAGTGTATTTATAATTTTTGTTGGTTTTTCTGAATGGGGGTTATACTTAGAGTAAGTTCAGCTTTTATTTACTTATTTTTAATTATTATTTTTTAAATCCTCACCCAAGGATATTTTCCCACTGATTTTTAGAGAGAGTGGAAGGGAGGGAGGGAGGAAGGAGAAAGAGAAAGAGAAAGAGAGAGAAACATCGATGGGGAGGAGAGAGACAGAGACAGACAGACATGAATTGGTTGCCTCCTGCAGGTGCCATGACCTGGGCCAGGGATCGAGCCTGCCCTTAACCTGGAATCGAACCTGCGACCCTTCGGTCCACGGACCGACAGTGTGACCACTGAGCAAAACCGGCTAGGGCAAGTTCAGCTTTTAAGTGACCGAAGTGAAGTATTTCCCTCCATGTCTCTGGCCCAGTTACCTTCTCAGAATCTGTGTCCTAAGTATGTGTTACATGTGATTTTTTTCCTTTTTAGAAGACATATGACAGGTAAATACATAAACTGTTTCTACCTTTGTATCTTCGATATTTTTCCATATCCATCCATCCACTCACCATGCATCCATCCTGGATTTGATGAATGCTCTCTCAAGTGCCTGGTGCTTTGTAGGCACGGAGGCTCACAGCAGTGGACCGCACAGAGGCTATGCCCTCTGGGGGATAGACAGTGAACACACAGTTGGAGTGTGTCAGATGGGCTAGAATAGAGCAGTAGCGTGAAGGCGAGAGGCAGCGCCTTTTTGTTTGTGTGTAAGATGGCAAGGGAGACTCTAACTGATAAAGTGTCATTTGAGCAACTGACAGGTGGATATCCATGGGAATAAGGTATTTCAGGAAGAGAAGGAATGTATCAGAAATTAAGAGTTGCCTCATTCTTTTTCATGATAGTATAGTACTCCATCAACTTACACCATAATTTGTATAACATGTTCCTTGCTGATAGGTATTTATTATCCTAATCTTTACTAGTATAAATAGTGCTTCAGTGGTACATGATATTTAATAGCTGCATTGTAGTTTTATTTATTAAAATGCTTTGTTGGGTGTTTAGGTGATTTTTCTATTTTCACTATTATAAATAATTCTGACATGTAGTTGTACATCCTTTTTGTACATTTCTGACTGTTTGCTTGGGATAAATTCCATAGAAACAGCATTGTTAGATCTAAGTATGTTGCACATTTTAAAAGGTTTTGGATCTATAATTATTGCTAAATTACATTTCAGAGAGGTTGCCTAAATTTTCATATCTACCACCAATGCATGTGCTGGTTTTCCTGCACCCTTGCCAACATTGGGTAGAATTGTTTTCAAAAATTTTGCCAATTTGATAGTCAGAAATTGTTATGTCATTGCTTTACCTTACATTTTTAAAAAAAATATATTTTATTGATTTTTTACAGAGAGGAAGGGAGAGGGACAGAGAGCTAGAAACATTGATGAGAGAGAAGCTTTGACCAGCTGCCTCTTACACACCCCCTACCGGGGATGTGCCCGCAACCAAGGTACATGCCCTTGACCGGAATCAAACCTGGGACCTTTCAGTCCGCAGGCCGACGCTCTATCCACTGAGCCAAACCGGTTTCGGCTACCTTACATTTTTATTACTAGTGAAATTGAGCTTTTTTGGTGTATTTATTTGGCTGCTTGTATTTATTCTTTTGTCAGTTGCCTATTCTTGACCTTATTGTTCTGGAGGTGCGGGATAGGGTATTTTTATTTCTTATTAATGATTATGATATTTAACAGTAATAACCCTTTCCCATTGCAAATATATTTTTTCCAGTGCACATTTGTAATTTATTTTTGCTTATGCTTTGGGTATTTTGGGGGTGGAGAGCATGGTTTTAAAATATGTAGGCCAATCTTTTAAGATTCTTATTTAAATAATACACACACACACACACACACACACACACATATATATATATTTATGTGGCCAACATTTGTTTTTTAGGCTTTCTGTGTCTCTTTTATTGACTTATTTATATATTTACCATATTTCACTGACTTCAAATTATATATTTTTCACATTTCAGCATCTTTAAATTTGGAATGCATCTTAAAAACAGCTGTTGCCTGGAGGGAAGTTGAGTTCTTCTGGACATGGTTTGCATGTTTTGGCCAGTCATTGGGGGCACCACCACCCTGCGTCTTCTTAAGCTAATTTCTCTGAGAGTTTCTTGGACTACGCTGGTATTGTGAATTCAGACACAAAATTTGCAGGCAGGACAGGGTGGGTGCACTAGTTTAGCAACCAAGGTATCCCCTCCCTCCCTTCCCATTGTCAAGGAGGAGGTGTGCAGACTTCTCTGCCATCCCTTCTGCGGGAATGGTTGTTTTTACCCTTCGCTGAGGCTGTAGCCATTTGGCACACTCACTTTTTGTGAAGGTCTCTGTCTCCTTTTAGCTTCGTATCCTGGGCATCTTTTATTTGCATGGTGCATAAAATAATGGTGTATTAGATTCATTGAAATATGGTGTTTTATTATAACCTTATAGTTTTTGCTGTCTGACAGTGCAAGTTATTAGTATGCCATAGTCTTCACAATGATTCGAAATAAATTTTGAAATTATTTAAGTTCCCCATTAGTCTCTCTTCACTGAACGAACAAAACTCAAACAATATAGTCCTAGGATTTTAATATCACCTAATATGAAAAAGTAAGCCCCTTTCATTTCACACTTAATTGGCTCATTGTTCATTGTTTTATTTCTTCTTCTACTTGGTTTTAAAATTTAGGCAAGAACTTAAGTTCCTAATACTGTACTAATACTATGAAGTAATTAATTTAAAATATTAACAATTCTTGCATACATGGTTCATTCAAGCAGAGATCAATTTTGCTGAATTCTTTTATGTTTATCTCATTTATTCCTTTCTAGAATTGTCCGTAAGCCTCAGATTAACCTGTCAGAAACTTCCTTTTATTCTCCATACCCACTGTGATATGAAGGTCACCTGCTATGAACCTCACCGTATGTCCCTGGCTTACTCTGTCCCTTCCCTCCGGTGGCCTGTCTGTCTGAGGACGTGCTCACAGGCTTGCTTTCTGCAGGGCCCTCACAGTGTGTTCTTTTGATCTGGAAAGGAACAGCAGTGCATCACTATATCACACTGTAAGTTTGTGAGGTTCACCAGGATTCCTTTTTCTTTGAAGACTCTTGTCTTTCCAGAAGTCACCATATGAGTTACATTGCTGAGAAAATTCTCAGACGACATTCCCATTTATTCCTGTGATGGATTGACAGACAAAGTGATGCATTGACAGTTGCTCAGATACAATTCTCAGATGTAGGGATTCATTTAGAAGAAAACATACAGAACAAAAAGACAATGGAAACAGTACCACATTTGGGCAGTGTAGATGAAAAATGTAATCATCGAAATGATGCAACTAAAGACACCTCAGTTCAGTTGTCAAAGTAGTGTGTGAAGTCCATGAGGAAATACAGCATGCAGACGGTTGTTTCTGTTTCTTAAAAACTTGTTGCAATGGGCTGTTAGACTTGCGTTTTTTAAAAGTAGTATGTTCTTTTATTCAAGTATGGACTGATTGAGACTATAGTACTATGAGTTAAAAAAACTTGTGTTCTACTTTAAATGTGAATTGTTCTGAACTGCTTTAATGAAGCATCACTGTATTTGTTAAGAGGCACTAACCACAGTCACTTATATTCCAAGTTGAATCTGAGGTTTTGGTAAAGCCTTTTGAGCTGCTGCGGAGAGCACAGCTGTGGGAGGAAGTGCAGCGCCTGACTGACTGCATGGCAGTCCTCTGAGGCTCTCCCTGCGTGTCCATTCCGGGGGCGGGGGGGGGGGGGGGGGGGGCGGGGGATGCTGCAGGGTGCTGTGCAGTCGCCCTATCCTGAAGCTCCAGGTAATGTGAGAACCAGACTAGAGGACTTTTTATTTTTTATTTTATTTACTTTATATTAATTTCATTTATACCAAAGTGTTTGAAAGTATGAAATGTATTGTTTCTAGACCATAAATCAATTTCATGAAAAGACTGTTCTGTAATATTTTATTTTGTTTTACTATAACTTTAGATATTCTTAACTCTTTTCCTAATACTACATGAAAATACTGATTTTTCTCCGTTTGTTATGTAGTAGAAACATTTTACACTGTTTACATAGTTCTCATGGAACATAGAATTTTTTAGAAGCAACATATGATACACATTTTTGTGTATATATTCTAATTAGTGTGAATAAAACAGTAATATCAGTGTATCTTTTTAAAGTATCAAATGTCTGTATTTCTCTTACCTTCCTTAAAAGTTTGGCATTTATTTACTTTTCTTTGTGAGTACGTGCTATATATTATTAATACATAGCATTTGCTCCTAATAATAGAATAGGACAGTAGAATTGTAGAGCTGCAGTGGACCCCAGACAACGTATATTCCAAGCACCTTGTGTGTAGCTGAGGACACGGCACTCGGTGCCGTCCGCAGACGGTGAGCACAGGCCTGGGCCAGAGCACAGCTTCCCTGCTCCTCTGTCTTCACTTCTCCAGGCCAGTGCTGCTGCTTTTCACTTGTTCTCCCTGGATGTCCCAAGACGGATGAAATTCAGAGAAATGAGGGTTATTTATGTATATTGTAATAAATTCTAATGTGATTTTGCAATTTACAACTGGTTTTGTCTGCATTATTCAGCCTGTGTCTTCTAAATATTGGGCAGAGGAGGAGGATTACTGGGGGCAGTTCTGGGAGAAATGTGTTTTCCCGCCCAGGTTCAGGAAACCCTGTGATTTTATTTTAACACCAAGAAACGTGCTCCGCCTGTGATATTTAATACATTCTTATTGATTTCAGAGAGGAAGGGTGAGGGAGAGAGAGATAGAAACATCAATGATGAGAAACTGATCAGGCCCCCAATCCCGTCATGTGCCCTGACCTGAAACAAACTGTGACTCCTGGTTCTTAGGTTGATGTCCAACCACTGAGCCACGCTGGCTGAATGCCTGTGCTATTTATATCACTCTTCAGCTCCTTACAAAAACCAAATAAACTGTGTTCCCAGAGGGCAGTCTCCACTGACTAGAATATTGTTCACTATTGTCATCACCATGCCTATCAGGGTCTTGTCGCCTAGTCACTCACTTTCCAAATATTCGTTGAATAAAAGAATTTTAAAAATAAAATACATAATTTTAACACTTGGACAAGACCTTGGAAGACCATATAGATCAGTGGTCCATTTGCCAACGTTTAAAAGACAGGAAAACCTTTTTTCAAATGAAAACTCATCAAATTTCTCATATAAACTAGATGAGAGTATAAGCTGCTGAGTAAAGCTTGACACCCTCCCCTTTTTCCCAGGATACAGCCCCTGATCTGGATCAATGCCCTTTTTTCTCAGGAGGAAATCAAGTCTGCAGTTATTCTGATTTCATAGGAACGTTTGGGACAAACACTAAACTTGTCAGAAAGTCATCCTAAGCAGATGAGGATGGTGACCTGGTCGTGTTTGTTAACATGGTGTGAAACGAGAGGAAACTGCTTTCTGAGTCTGACAGACCTCTGTATATGCCTCTTTTTCTTCCTTTAAAAAAAAACACTAAATTTTTTCCCATTAACGTTTATTAGATTACCATTGTTTTAGGTGTTGACGACTTGATACCTTAGTGCTGAACCATAGGTTTACCCAGCAACATTCCGGTGGTTTCCCAGGCAGATTTTGCCATCTGAGAGGGGGTGATTGAACTGCAGGCACTGAATGTTGGTTTTCTTTCCAGTTGCAGTTGTCATTGTAACCTAGTAGCTGGCATTTGGCCTGTGTGTGAGTCGGGGCCCCAGGACCGGGTCCTCGAAGGGAGCGAAGAGGCCTTGGCTCCTTTGTGCGCAGAGGTGCCGTCATGGTGATCCCACTGTTGCCTGTTTCCCTGCAAAGCATTGGTGGACTGTCAGCTGCTCGTCTCCTCGGTATTTCTGTACTCGGAACAGGTTATTAGTCTTGTCCTGGTATTTCACCTCTGCAGGCTCTGGACTGCACTGAGCCTACCAAAACTGGATGGCATAGTCACGAGCTTTGGTGCACACCTGGTTGTGTTTGTGGTCCAGCTCTAGCTGTGGGTCCTTGCGAAGACCCGCCCCGCACTCCCCAACTCTCGGCAGGCAAAGTGTGGTTTGTTGTTGGTCAGTTTCCTGTCATGAAATTCCTCCATCTCATACAGTGGCTGTGAGACTTGAACCAAAGTAAGAGCACAGTGCATGTGACAGTGCTGGGCGTATAGTAAGGACTCCAAACGTCAGCTGGTTACCAGCGTTGTTGCTCTTCCTTCACCCTGAGCACTGGGTTCAGGAAGACCCAGGCCTTCCGGGCCAGGTCGCTGCCACTTCCTGTCCTCCTGGCTTGGGCTTTGGCCAGGTATTTTGTAGCTGAGACAAAAACGAGAGAGGCTGAGTGTCTGCTTCAGTGGCCTAGGTGTTTGCAGGTTGTGGGTATTTGTTCCATGGCTGGCTTGTTTCATTTAGCACGATGCCCTCAGGGTTCATCCATAGTGTAGAATTTACCAGAACTTCCTTCCTTCTTAAGGCTGAATAACATTCCATTAAATTTATAGACAACAGTTTGTTTATGAACACTGGGGGTACTTGCCCCTTTGGCTATTGTGAATAATACTGCCTCGAACATGGGTGAGCCTATGTCACTTGGAGTCCTTGCTTTCAATGCCTTAAAGTATATATGCCAATGGATATTTGAAAGCTGTGGAGCATTGAGGAAGAAACTCCCAAGTGCCTTCCACGGTGTCAGGAGCCCTGGCTCGACTGGCCTCACTGTCGCAGCCTCTGCTTCTTAGCCTCCTGCCTCTGATTGTGTCACCGCATGTTGAGCTTGCAAAGTCCTACCAGCCTGCTGTCGCAGCACTCGGGGCTGCAGGAGGGGGAGATGAACGAGAGGTTTGCTGCTGCTGCTGCGTTCAGGACTTCCACAAACGTACATTTGTCTATTTTATTGTGTAATTCCAACTGCCAGAATGACCCTGAACAGTGCACAGACTGCAATAAAGCATCAATACTTGGCTTCTAGGAAAATAAAAATCAGAAGGAAGAAACAGCAGCAGGAGAAAGAAATTACTGGGAAACACTCAGAAGGAAATGCCTTGGCTGTTTTTTACGTTTCCCCCGATTGTTTAAAGTCTGTGTATTCAGTGCAGTGCTGTTGGTGGTGGGAGACTGCTCACAACCTGGTCTGCCAGAGGGAGGTGGTTCGATAAATCACACTCCTCGACAGCATGGGACACTGTGTAGCTGTGAAAAGGAGCAATCAACCTCTGCAGAGAAAGAGCTACCAGACATTTTAAGTGAAATACCAAAGGCAAAATGCTGCATAGATTGGAGAGTATTCTGTCCTTTGTGGGACAAGGGAGCAACCGAGAGAGAGAGAGAGAGAGAGAGAGAGAGAGAGAGAGAGGGAAAGAACACATAATACACTCTTAAGCTTACTTGTGTAAATATAATGAGACTCTGGAAAGATGCATAAGAAACCAATATGAGTGGTTACATATAGGAGTGGGAAGGAGATGGTCACAGTATGACTTTATATATATATATATATATATATATTTTTTTTTGAGTGATGTGACTATATCACCTACTATAATAAAATTAAAGGACTTATATTTTCCCACCAGCTTGACCGGCAGAGAGGCTTGACATCTAAATTAAGTTGATTTATAGGCAATAAACAATTGTACAATTTGTGAGAAAAATCTGTTACAGGCTACTTAGAATTTATCTGTGGCCAAGGAAGCCAACAACTTGTTCTGATTCCAATTTTGGAGATGCCTGAGAAGAGAGTGGGAGGGGATGGGAAACCAAAGCCAGGATGGACCAGGACTGCGTTTTCCTCTCCCTCACAATGCCTGGGTGACCCAGGTGGTTGCTGGCACTCTCCAGCAAATGGCTAGAACAGAACTGACTCCTCAGCCAACAGTCAGCAAGAAACTGATGCTTAAAAGAAACCACTTAGCCCTAGCCGGTTTTACTCAGTGGTTAAAGCATCAGCTTGTGGACTGAAGGGTCCCAGGTTCGATTCCCGTCAAGGGCACATGCCTGGGTTGTGGGCTCCATCCAATATGCAGGAAGCAGCCAATCAATGATTCCTCTCATCATTGATGTTTCTATCTTTCTCTTCCTCTCCCTTCCTCTCTGAAATAAATAAAAATATATATTAAAAAAAAAAAGCAACTGCTTGGTGAGTTTGGATTGGATTCTCCAGTCCTGATCAAGCCTTGTGATGATTGTAGCCTCAACCTACAGCTTGATGGCAACCTTGTCAGAGACCCAGAGACAGATTTGCTCAGTTCCGCAGCTCTGTATGTCAGATAATACTGTTTGTTGTTTTAAGCTGCTTAGTTTGGGGTTGACTTTCTATGCAGCAACAGATAATTAATATAAGAGGAAAATCACAAATGGAGACTTTCATAAGTGTTAGCAATCACTGTATTTAGATATCATAAGTTTTTGAGAATTCAAGTACAGATATGAGCTATTTTAAAAAAACTAAGCTTTTTATTTTTGAATCATTTTAGATTTACATACAAGTTGCAAAGGCAGTGGAGAGGGTTTCCAAGCAGCTCTCACGCAGTTTCCACCATTGTTACATCTTATATCAACATTGTACGTTTGTCAAAACTACGAAACTGATGTTGGGGCATTGTGCTAACCAAGCTCCGGTTTTCCATGATGAGCCTCATTCTGTCGGAGGGTCCCCCCAGGGACCCACACTGCATTACGTTATCAGATCTCCGGTGGCTCAGTCTGTCTTTGTCTTCCATCCCCCGGACAGCAGTCTGGGCTATGCCAAAATTACTCCTGTTTGGTGGGTTTTCTTTGACTGTGACAATGCTAGGAAACTGAACCACTAGTACCCAAGCTTTACAATGGTTGCAACACTTACCCATTGATAATTGGTTTTGTGTTTATTTGTACAATTATATGGTTGTCTGCCGTCCCTACTAGCCTCTAAAGTCCATGAAGGTAGGGACTGTGTCTGCTTTTGTGGGCCTAGCGTGATGTCTGCAACATCGTAGTTTCTCCATCAGTATATGCTGAGTAAATATGTTCATTCACACCTACTAGTATAGGCGCACGCCTATAGTTAATGATCCATAGTACTTTTAACGAATAAAGGAGCCTCAGTATTCCTCTGAGGACTGAGAATTGTGTCTAAAGTATAGTAAGTCCTAAACAAATCACGACTATTTGCTGATACACTACAGTACTTTACTACACTAGCCGGGGAAACGAGCATGCGATTCAGTTACATAAAACAGGAATTGCAAAATTCCGAAATCAGTGCTCTGCCTCCCTTAGAAAGTCTTGTTTGGTGCCTGGGAATTGCTCCTCAAGTCAGCCTGGTACAGTTGGTGGGTGAAGCTGTGATGGGCACAGCGCTGCCATCCCAGAGGCAGGCACCAGGTGTGGGCCGGACAAGGAGAGAACTGCCAGGTCCTCAGGAGTAGGCCTTGCAGGGAAGCTACACAGGCTAACAGCACGAGGGGCGGAATGTGGATTCCTAGGGCTCATCTGCCTCTCAGAAATCTGAAGCCTAAGTTCAGAAAAATGCCCTAATTGAATGCAATTTCATTTTAATTCAGGGCAAAGCTCTCATACATCTCTTAACATTTGATGTTAAAATAGTCACTCTTTAATATTCCAATTTGTATTATATAAATGTTGGTATTTTATATTTATGTTTATAATATGATATTTTTATTATGGATAATTATTGGTATTTTAGTTGAGATGCTAAGTGCAAATCGTTTGTTTCACTTTTTAGGGTGGGAAAGGTTGAAGCAGCGGTGATGGCACCATTTGGGAAGTCCATGTTAATGGAATTTGGGGCATGAGGACAGCTGAGCTGGTGACATCTGTGGCTGCAACAATAGTGTGTTCCCGTGGCAGCTGAGCTGGCTTGTTATTACAGGCTTTATGGGTGCTTTATATGTAATTTAGAAATAATAAAAAACTGAAGTTGGACTCTTGGCTCCTCTCCCAGATTAAATCCCTTGAAGGTTTATCTGACACAAGAGTCAGAAAGAATTCAATTTTAGACCTGTATATTTATCTAAATGCAGTGACAATTTTTTTTTTTTGTATATAGAAAAAATAAAAATGTGTTTCAGAGTAAAATGCAGAAAAAGTCATTAAAGTAACAATTCAGGATTGGAACTATAACATTTTGCTAGTGACTATGTAACCCAATAAATCAGGTTGGTTTGTTAACTTTCTTTATAATTTATTTTCCATATTTTTCAGCAAGCTACCAAAAATTCAGCTTTATTAAACATGTCTGTGTTTTATCTAAGACCTTCTATGGAAAGAATTACTTGTGTCCATATTTTAAATTATTTGCTCTCATGAAATTTTTATGACCTTACCCAGATTGCTATTCCATAAAAAGGCTCATTCATTCATTCACCCATTGTGTGTAAAGGCCTTGCATTGGCTTCCCAATGATTAGCTCAATGACATATAGTGGCATTTCAAGCACATGTATTGGATGAAGAAATGTCTGCATGCACAGAACATCATTTCGAATGGATTTCCTAAGATGTCATCACTTGGGATGGCTACTTTTCTTTCACTCTATGTTCTCCTTTTCTTTAATAATAAAAACAATAATAGGTGATTTTTGTTAAGTATTTACTATTTACCAGACACTATTTTCTGGTGAATGGTGACTGCCTCCCTTCCCACAGCCCAGTAGGCAGGGACTTGCCCTCTCTTAACTGCTTCCCCCTTCTTACTGGTTGGAAAGTAGACGAGATGCGGAGCCAGTAATTTATGTTCTGCCCCATGCTGCACCATCCTGGTTCCAACTTGTCAGGTGCAACATAAAAACTGATGAGCTAATCTGTCTCCAACTAATAATGATAAAAAAGATTAAGTATTTGGGTGTCCTCTCTGTCCCAGCATTCTCGCGCCCCCCCCCCCCCCCCCTGTCGTCCCCGAGTTGACCAAATAGAGACTTTGGATTAAAACCAGCCACCCGTTGGAACATTTCTAAAAGCAGAAGTATCAGCAACTCATTTTTATTCACGGGGAATGCTTAGCTTATTTTTCTCCAGCACCAAGCTGATATCTACATTAAGGAAGAGGTTTATCTATTTACAGGTGAAGAAGGAGTGGAGGTCGGGGAGAGGAAGGAATCATGGCGCATGGGGGCGCTTTTGACAATTCAGAAGGCAAGGGAGGCTTGGTGGGTGCTGGGAGGGGAGGAGGGGAGGTGAACTCTGGCTCTTCAGAGATTTAGTCCAAGTAGGAGGTGTTTATAATCTCTGCTCTTTTCTATATATTTAAAGAAAATCATGCTGCACTCACCGGGTGGGACTCTTGTCCTTAGTGCTGCCTAGGGAGGAAAAAAGGAATTGGGCTTTTTGCTCAGGGAAGCTTTTGCCTTGGCAGCCTTTCACCTGGTGGCTAATTGTGAACCTCAGAAGCTGAAACTAATTAGAAACCAAGAAATTTGAAATCTCAGTAAATAGGACATTCTGAGGGTCTTTAGTAGGAAACTGTTGTTTCCCTCTCAAAGCCAAGTTTGCTTATGAGCACCTCCTGCTATTATGAAGGAAAGTCTGACCTAATGTCCTAACACCAGTAGGTCTCCAAGATCTATTAAGAGAACAGATGCAGTCACATTGAACTGTGTGGATACGTTCCGAGAAATGCGCTGCGAGGTGATTTTGTCATGTGAGCATCATAAAGTGCACTTACCCAGCATAGATGGTGTCGCCTTTGCGGACGGAGGCTCTGTGGTGGAGGCCATTGCTTCTAGGCTACAAGCCTGTGCAGCATGTTAGTTGTATAAGCAAACACGAGAGAAAAGGATGCAATCACCAGACGCTGTGAACTCAAGATGGATGAGGCTGCTGCCAGCAAACATTTTCTATAAGTAAAAAGAGTACACTCTAAAATAATGATAACTAGTATAGTAAATACATAGACCAGTAACATGCTTTTCATTATAATTATCAAATAGTTATGTACTGTGCCTAATTGTAGGGACTCAGCTTTTATACGACTGGCAGCGCAAGAGGTTTGTTTACACCAGCATCACCACAAACACTGGAGTAATGCCTTGACCTATGATGTTACCATGGCGACGACTTCACGCGGGCTACTTGTCACGCTGGCGGCTACGTCCTCACGCTGGTGGCTACGTCCTCACGCTGGCGGCTACGTCCTCACGCTGGCGGCTACGTCCTCACGCTGGTGGCCACTCTACATCGTCAGGCCAGCAGCTGTGTGGGCGTTCTGGCGGCTATGTCGTCACACCTGCGGCTACGTCACGCCTTAGCGATAAGAAATGTCTCAGCGCCATGACAATCCGTGGAACCACCGTGGAGTGTGCAGCCCGTCGTTGACCAAACGTCCCTATGTGGCGGCGCACGACTGTAAGTGTGAGGACGACGCCCTGCCTCCGAGGCCTCGGTGTTACCCACGCGGTGCTGGGCCTCGGAGTGCGTGTCTGAGCGGAGGAGCTGTCAGCACGTGGGTCGGAGGGTTGGAAGGCGTGGCGGGTGGAAGCTTGCGCTGTCCGGCCAGGCCACAAGCACGGGCTGTGGCGGTGATGGAATGCACTTTGAACAGCTTGTGCCGGACTTGCAGCCAAGCTCACGGCGGTGGCGGGTGGATAGAGGTCGGTCATCACACCGACGTCCACCTGCGGTCACGGAGTTCAGTCCGGGAGCGTGAGAGGAAGGGCAACAGCCGGAGCGAGGGGCGCCCCCCGCAGGCCCCGCTGCCTCCGCGAGCAGCGGCCAGAGGAGACCAGGTTCAAGGCTTCGCCTTCTGAGGGGTCGCCTTAGCCAGTGCACCGTGTGTGCGTGGCGTCGGCGTCGTTTTCAGCTGTTTATTTTCAAAAGCTGCCTTTCTCCTGTGAGAACGTAGCAAGCAGGTGACCAGCCGCCTGGTTTGCCAGGGACGCACAGGGCAGTCCGGAGGAGCCAGCGGCACTGGCCCCCCGGGGACAGATGTTTGCGGCTGTTGACGGTCGGCGTTGTCCTATGTTCTTGGTGACCTGTGGCTTCTGGCCAAGCCACGTGGCAGGCAACAGGTGACTGTGTTATGGCAAAGAGGCTCTCCCCGTGTAGTGAGCAGGATTTAGGTCCAATCCTCTGTCCTTGCAGCCGGGCCACCTCCCTCCCACCCACCCTGGGCCTGTGGTGGTCGCCAAGCCCCTGCTTGATGGGTAGGACGACTCTGTGCCCCTCCCCTCGCCGTGTGCTTTCAAGCACTGTTGGCTCTATGTCTTGTGGAAAGATTTTTATCTCATCGAAGCTGGTAAGAACCGTGGAGGCAGGAGGTCAGATCTCTGTGTCCTAGGCAGGGGAGGATCACGGGCTCTTGGTTTATGGCCCCAGCAGCGTTGGTCAATTCACATGCTGCTTGATTTATTTATGTCCTGCCCCAGGCTGCACCATCAGGTCGGATGCAGTCCTGGTGCTCTGCACTCTGACAGCCGGTGATGGGGCAGATCTCATAAACTCGCTGCTTCTCAGTTTACTTCTGTGAAAAGGGGGAGAATGAACTTAGCTGATCAGCAGAGCAGACAGCAGCACTGGCAGGTGACACATGAGCGGTTAAGAGTCAGGGCTCCGTAGATTGTTTGTTGACTGATTCACATGCACATTCATGCAGCTCATCCCCTCACCTTTCCCTTTCGCCCGCTGGTAAGCTCTGCACTTTAAGGTGAATGTGGTCGTGGGGAACATGCCTTGCTGCCCAGGCTGCCACAGGTTTCTGTCTGTGAGTTCACAGAACTCTGACTGCGGTGGGGCTTGCCTGGAAATAGAAGCTTTAAGCACAAGGCCACCTGATAGTCGCGCTTCAAGATTACTCTTCATAAGTGATGCTGTAACGTCTTTGATCATTTAATATAAGCATGTGATCAATTAAAAATACTTTAAAGGCACGTTAAAATGACAACTAATTTCAATTCATTGGGATAGGTTTTTATTATATTTCATGCATAATTTGAATTTTATGACCGAGATGAAAAAGTTAACTCTGATAGGTAACTGAAATATAATATGTGCTTCAGAGGAACTTAACTTTTAATTTTTATAAACCTTGGTGTAAGTAATAAAACATTTCTCATAGCAGAGTTGCACAACTGAATGAATCCTTGAGATCCCTGAGTGTCAAAGCATATCAAGCTACTTCAAACCTTATTTAAAGAATAAAACTGTTCAAATTGTTGTGGCTTATGAATTCCTGACTGTGGGTTATGGAATCTATATGTCTTTGGAAGATGGAATAAACATTTTCTGTAGTGCAAAGCCATATCTTTTCTCCTACAAGAAACCCAACTAACCATGATGACCGTGCATATCAGTGTCGTGGCTGCAGTACTTGGCTGCCCAGCGCACTTTATCCCCTTCCTGTTAATGGATCCCCTCCTCATTTTGGGGGTCCCTCCCTCTTTTCCCCTCCAGCCATGTACTGGGGAATGCTGTGTATAGTATCCCGCCTCCCTGACCAGTGCAGTGGCACCTGACCAACCTGGTCCTACTCTGTGTCCAAGTTTCTGTGGCTGCACCAACCAGGTGGCTCGCCTCCCCCAGTTCTGGAGACTAGAAATCCCAAATCAAGGTGCTGGCAAGGTTGGCTCCTTCAGGTCCTCTTGGACACGGTCTGCCTCTGCCTCTCACCCAGCGTCTGGTAGTTGCTGGCCATCCTTGGCGTTACTTGGTTTGCAAATGCATCACTCCAATCTCGGCCTCTATTGTCACACGGTGTACACCCCGTGTGTGTCTCTGCGTCCAAACTTCCCTCATCCTCTCAGGACACGGTCATTGGATTTTAGGGCCTCATCTTAACTTGATTATATCTGAAAAGGCCCTGTTTCTAAACAAGACATATTCACATGTCTTTGTAGGGTACACACTTATACCCACAAGATTTTATTTCCCATAGTGATTACTCCAATGATAATCACGTTACCCAGCTGGGCCAGTCAGAGTCCCTGCTCTGAGTTTCTGTTTTGGGGATGGTCTTGATGTTCTGCTAGCCTGTGAAGCCAAGGACCCTCAACACCTGTACAAACTGGGGGTCTGTTAGCAGGAATGGGGGAAGCAGGCAGCAGGACCTGCCATGTCACTTGGGGGCCACTGATGGAAACTCAGAAAGTCCTGGGATCAGCCTTACCCAGCAGGCTGCTCACAACTCCCTTGGGTCCATGGTCCATGGGGAATTGGTAAAATAGAAAAACTTATGGGTGTTTCTCAGAAGGCAATTGATAGTGTTCAATATTTTAAAAATGTATTACACATTAAATTTGTTTATGTACTAGAGTCATCTTAACACATACCAGAATACCATTTGTGAGACTTGGTACTGTTCATGATACAAACTCTTATGAACTAAGCCTGGCACTGCAGCCTGGCCAGCCCATTGGCTAAGAACCAATTTCTCAGGACGTTCCCTCCTACCTTTTGGGGCTCCTTTCCAAATTTTCATTGTTGAGTGATTATGGGAGTCTTATGTCTTTTTACATATATACCTGTCTCCTCCTTACTTAGTTTCATTTGACATACTATAGATATATTTTCTCTTAATATGTACAGATCTGCTGCACTCTTTAATAGTTACATAGAATTTTATGTATACAGGGTGGGACAAAAGTAGGTTTACAGTTGTTGGTATGGAAAATAGTACAATTATTAACAAATAATAATTCAAGAATGAATTCTTGTTTCCTGTACTCACAACTGTAAACCTACTTTTACCCCACCCTATCTATAATAATAAAAGCGTAATATGCTAATTAGACCGGACGTCCTTCCGGACGAAGTCCCGGAGGAGGCCGGGCCCGAGGCAGAGGCACGAATTTCATGCATCAGGCCTCTAGTGTAAAACATAATTCATGATCTTTGTTAAGGAAATATAATTCAGCTGCCTGACGATTGAGAACAACTTTTACCATATATATAGAATCGTAAGTTGCACAGAAAAGTTGGACAAAAGCAACTTTTAAAGGATAACTTCCTGTATATGGGTCCAGAAGTGAGCATTACTCCGTGGCGCACACAGCGAGGGCGTCCTGCTAGTTCAGCAGACAGAGGAGAAGGGCGTTCTGCCAGTGGGCGAGTCAGTGAGTGGCTGTGCTTGACCGCCTGTTAACTCCCCTGGTTCTCAAGATGAACTAGAGAAGGCACAAAAAAACACTGAGTAGCAATTTTCCAACCCTGCCTTGCTTCATAGCTACCATTTTAAAAGAATCATCAGTATTTCAGCAGAACTTAGACATTTCCTTTCCTTTGTGCACTTTCCTGCCACAAAACGTTTGTCTTCATTTCAATAGATTTTGTTCAAATCAATTTTCCTCAAGCAATCCACAGTGAAATTCTACAAATAAACCACATTTCCTGTCACTGATGGAGACAGAGTCAAAGACGGAGGAACCTGAGTCCTCACTTTTCGCTCCTCTGATGGCAATATTTTCCGTGTGTTTTCTCTCCCCCC
The DNA here is from genome assembly GCF_951640355.1 of Cnephaeus nilssonii. Classification (NCBI taxonomy): domain Eukaryota; kingdom Metazoa; phylum Chordata; class Mammalia; order Chiroptera; family Vespertilionidae; genus Cnephaeus; species Cnephaeus nilssonii. The sequence continues at coordinate 62,750,606 of NC_137087.1, read as the reverse complement.
CCCCCTTTTTTTTTTGAGGAAAAATAGGAGCTGACCTATTTTCCCCCATTAAATTTTGACACGTTCTTTGGATTTATTTGAAATACCTGGACTCTGTGCTTTTAGAACACTTATATTTTCTGACCCAAAGGAGAACACTACCTGAGGAGAGCCAGTCACACAGACTCAGACTCAGGGTGGCTTCTGGACCAATCTCTCTCAGTCTGAATGGACCGTCCACCGGCCATTTGTTAGAGTGTCGCTGCAGTTTTTAGGGATGTATCCATAGGAAGTCCCAGTGTGGTTTACAGCACAGTGTCTCTGTCTCCTGGGCCAGAGGGAGCCCTCAAGGAGTCTTCCTTGTCTCCATAGTCTTGGTGATTTACAGGCTCAGAGAATGCAGGCCTCATTACTAGCTTCTGATGGTAATCTAGTCTGCAAGCTTACTGCTTTCAAGAGAATACTAACGTGGTTTCAGAATATGGCCTCATGTCCAATTCCAGTGGAGAAGTGAGGAATAATGTTCTCCCTCCAGCCCTCAGGTGCCAGTTTCTGGTTTGTGACAGGTAACAAGAGAATAATGAAGGGAACAAAGGTTCTTGGAGCAATAAAATCATCACAGGGGAACATAGTGAAATGGGGTCACTTGTGCTCAGTTGTCTTCTCACGATCCCTTTGGGTTCCCCTCACACCGATTCTCAGTTCATCTTTTTCTTAAGCCCCAGAAATAGGAGCTACAGGTGGTTTAGAAGCTGATCCTTGGTTCTGGGCTCTGCCATTTACCATTGGCATCATACTGAGCAAGTTGCTTTACATCTGTAAATCTCAATCTCCTCTTCTCTAATCCCTTGGGGTTAATGTGAGGATTAACTAAGATCATACATGTAAAATTCTTAGCCCAGGCCCAGCTCCTTAAGGAAGGGTGCACTAAAGGGTGCTTGTTTTTTAAGTAAATGCCAGGCATGTCATTCAGCTTCGGTCATTTGAGAAAAACATCCTGAGATCTGAAACACATTAGATGGTTTCCAATTAAGTGTTCATCGCACCAGATAACATTGAGTCCACAAAAATGAGAGTGCCTTATATTCCAGAACACCATAATATTGGTAAATGAAGCAATATCAAGTTCAAATGGAAAATTTGCTTTGCTGGAGGAGAATGTGCCAGAGACTCCAAGACAGGATAAATGTGTGTGAAATGGACTGAAATTGGCTGCTGAGAAATGGGATTCCATAGGCAATAACATGGGGGTTGGCAATGATTAATATCCATCACATAGGTCAAGAGCAAGAATTTTTCTTCTTTTTTTTTTTTTTAAATATATTTTATTGATTTTTTACAGAGAGGAAGAGAGAGGGATAGAGAGCTAGAAACATCGATGAGAGAGAAACATCGATCAGCTGCCTCCTGCATACCTCCCACCGGGGATGTGCCCACAACCAAGGTACATGCCCTTGACTGGAATCGAACCTGGGACCCCTCAGTCCACAGGCCGACGCTCTTTCCACTGAGCCAAACCTGCCAGGGCTAGAATTTTTCTTCTTGATAATTCATATATATGTACAACAGACATTTATAGAATTTCCAGGAGCAGCCACACACAGTACTAATTCCAGGAACAGATCCCTGCCTTCCAGAAGCTGGTGATCTAACTCTGTGCAGAACACAGTGGGAGCACAGAGCACCCAACAGGGCCCCAAAGGCTTCCTAGGGTGGGGGATCCATGAGCTGAACGTTGAGGGAGTGAAGCTCGTGAACGAGCCAGTCGGGTTGGTATTCTTCCAGTGAATTCTCTGCTGAAGAGAGCTCAGGCAATGTTTATTAGTTGCAGCCAAAAGAGCATTAATAAAAGAGAGGTCTAAGTAGGCAAGGTTGATTGACAGAGGAACATGAAGGAAAAGAACAAAGTGATTTTTTAAAAAAAAAAAGGCAAGAAAACCAAATCATCACGGAGGAGGGAGATGGACTGGAAGCTGACTGCAGGAACAGAGGTGGGGCCATTGTTTGAGGTGGAGAACCTCGAGCATAAAGGGAAGGCTGGGGTGGCGACAGAGGAAATGGGCAAGGTGAGAGGGGCTGCTGTGCAGGGCATGGACTCCATCCACAGGGGAAGGGAAGTCACGGGAAGGCATTCCACGTAGGGCTGTGGGGTCAGATTTCTGGGCACTGTTATGACAAGACTTAACCTAAGTCACATGTTGAAGGCCATGCACTGACTAAGGGGCATTACTGGGATTGGAACCCAGGTCCATCTGAGTCTAATTTCCATGGTAAATGGCTTGCTAATCAGTATCTAAGTGAGCTGGGGAGTTAAGATACAGTCATATGGAAAATGACAATTTGCAGAATATTTGATAAATGGCATGAGAATTCAGAAGTGGATGGATGGTCTTGGCTGGAGGTGGGGGTGCAGAGAGCATTCTACAGGGGGTATCTGCACTAGTCCTAATCACGGGTGCAGAGCCGAGTATCCTCTTCAAGGTCTGGAGGTCGGGAGGGATACTCTTAAGCCAGTGCTCTCACATTTAACATGCATCAGAATCACCTGGAGCACAGGTTACTGGGCCCCAACCCCAGAGATTCTCATCCAGTACGGCTCGTATAAGAACTTAGAAACTGCAGTTCTTACCCCTTCCCAGGTGATGCTGATGAATCACTGCTCTCAGCAAAGGCAGGAAGTATAGACTTGGGCTATATTGGGAAACCAGTAATTTGGCCATTTGGGTTCCAGTGGAATGTGTAAATCAGGGCATTTGTAGAGCTGAGGCTGAAAGGGTAGTTTAGAGCCACATGCATTCCTGTCACCTTGAAATAAAGTTTCATAATTGAAAAAAAAAAGTACATGTCCAATCATAATGGGAAATTTCTGTTAATATGCATTATGGGAAAAATGTGTTTGCCCCTCGGAATATTGCATTATTGGATTATAGGATCAGATTGCATTGACCCCAACGCTTGCCCCACCTTGTACCCACCCTCTCTGTCATGTGACCTTGGATTTCTTGGGTAGAGGCAGAACACATTTCCCTGCCCCTTGAGTTTGGATTTAGCTGTCACTTTGGTTTGACCAACAGAATGAGGTGGAGGAGCCAGGTCTGAGCCTAGGCCAAGTGACCTTAGGAGTTTCCACGTGATCTCTTATGCCTTGGCCACCACCCTGAGAAAACATGCCTGGGCGGCACACTAGTCCAGAACATGAGAACCAGTGCAGACTAGAATCATCACCCCCTATCCCCCAGACGCAGACAGGAACTGATTGCTATTTAAGCCACAGGATTTTGGGATGGTTTGTTTACTCAGCAATAATATACTGATGCCTCCTCTTTAAAACACGTATATGATTTGAATTTATGTTATTTTTAGGCTACCAAATTAAAATACCAAAGTCATTATTCATTTTTCTTTGTGTAAAAGAATCCTAAAGGAAACTTATTATGCTTGCAAAATTGATGGTAATCTGCAAAATGCCAAGTACATCACCCAAACGATTCCTTTATACACGGATTTGCTGCAGCCTGGGCTTGTTCACATCTTCACCTGTGCTTTCCTGATTTCAGGCTCAGGCTGAGCCCCTCCGTTGGCTGGGACTTATTATTCTCGGAGGAATCTACTGAGCAGTCCATTAAGTTGTCAGTTCCTTGATTAAGTGTCTTCAGCTGGAGAGATCATTGTTATGCAAATTTCCCTGCCCCTCTCTGTTTTTTCCTAATAAACTGGGCAGAAATCAGAACCTGAGCTTGAGAGAGAAAAGTGAGCTGTTAAACCAAATACTGGTTCAGACTAAATAGTGGTTTAGCATTTATAAAACATGGTATCTTAATATTTCATAAATCCTATTACGTTGATGTGTCACCTAGGTCCTTGGTTTGTATCGGTAGCTGGTTTATGAGATCAGAGAGCATTCTGGAAGCTAAGCGACCTTGATACATCCTTTCTTCTTACTAACAAGTCTCGACACCCTGGTCTTTCATGGGAGTGGAACATTCCTGATTATCATCATCTTGGTTGACTATATGGGATCCAAGGACCTCAGTGACGATGAGCCATTGGAGCCGTGACCTCATGGACTTCTCTTTGCTTCAGTGTCCAAGTGTCCAACCACACGATCGTCTCCTTCGTGGGCTCCTCTTGGACCTTCCTCAATCCTGTTCCATAAGCGTGTCCTGCTCCCTCCCATGGAGTATGTGAGACAAACATGACTGTTCTCTGCACCAGAACTTCTCAAATTTCAGTGAATAAGAAACACCAGAGCATGCTAAATCACACACACCTGGCCTTACCCACAGGCTCTGGTCAGTAGGTCTGGGCCAGAGCCCTAGAATTTGTGTTTCCAATGAGCTCCCAGATGATGCTGGTTCTGATCTCAAAAACCAGCTACAGGACACAAACCAGGACACAAAATATTTTTTATTTTTATTTCTTCCTTTTTTAAATTTATCTTTATCATTGAAAGTACTACAGATGTCCCTTCCCCCCCTTGACCCCACAGGCCTGCTTCCGCCCCCTCTCAGGACCTCACATTAAATAGTACTACTCACCTGCCCTTTGAATTCTTATCCCAAATCCCTTTCATTCAGTGCCCTGAGCTTTTTTCTCCTCATCTCACAGGTCTGTCATCACCAAACTGTTTCTCACTGAGGAAGCTCTAACTCCACGGGCCCTTTAATTCCACTGAACTATTAATCGGTCCTCTCCCAGCAGGTGTCTGGGGTAGGGTCCTCAACGCAAGCATTTTCTTTCCTGTGCAAGGCATATGCCCAAAAAGAGTAATATTGGAAAGTTTATTGTATTTCTGCTCTCAGACACTTGAAGCTCTAGACAGGAATAAAATTTTCCAGGAAAGGGTTAGCCTTGCCCAAAGAAAGGCTCTGCTCTCAGGGGCAGCTGGGAGGTAACCTCTCAGGCTTGGAATTTCTTGCCAGGTAAGAGGATCTTGTTTACTTGGGGGCCTTGGGTCACACCAGGTAGTCTGTGCTCATAGTGGGGGCCTTGACACCTGGAGCAGCTGAGACTGAGGTCAGGCACACAGGTGGTCAGTCATACTGACCTGACCAGGTCCCAGTAAACACCCTGGGCACCGAGGCTGGAGTGAGCTTCCCCAGTGCTGCTGTCCACGGCTGCTGGGAGAGGGAAGCTCTGTCCACGCGGGTCCCCTGGGGGAGAAGAACTGGAGTCTCGTCCCGTCTGTCCTGGACTCTTCTGTGAGGCTTTTTCACGGGCTGATTTTAATCCGAACCCTTTCACGGTAATAAACTGTAACTGTAATGACTTTTCTGAATTTTATCCTTCAAATGAAAAAATAAACCTAAGTATAGTCTTGGGGACCTCCCAAATGCAATAAATATATATAAGACAAATCACCAAAGATAACGTGCCAATGGCTAATGAGAAAACGTGGTAATCTCACAGGTGCTGAGTGGGGGAAGCAAACCTTTGGTGGGAAGAGTCAGGGAGGTTCCTGGAGGGGAGAGGGTGGAGTTAGTCCTTCCTGAACCCCTATATCTCTGCCCAGTTGTTGTGGCCAATCTTAGTTCCTTCATATCCCCTTTCATTATACCTATGCCTAAATTATTTTGAATCCCTAGACATTATATAATTGCGTTTTTAAACATTTTAGTATAAATCTAAATCTAAGAGATGAGGACCTCCCCCCCCCCTTATAAATGTACAATACCTTCATCACCAGCACCCCAAATTAGGAAGAATGACTTACAGCATAAAATACCCAGATAATGTTCATATTTTCCAACTTGTCCTATAAATTCCATTTTCCCCCTAAACTGTTGGAATTGGACTCCAACAAGACCCACACCTTCCAAATAGTTAATAGGTCTCTTAAATCTCTTTTAAAAAATCAACTTTACTAAGTGAGAGAATGACTATAAAAATAGACAATAGCAGACCTTATAGATGAAAGTAGAACTTTGACCCACAGTCTGCAGCAATCTGCCCGGGAAACCAACCCCTCACCTACAGTAACCAGCCCAGGAAGTCACCCTGCTCTCCGTCGGACTTGCAGGAATCCAGGTTGCTTTTGCTAGTGACAATCCAGGAAGCCAAACAATAATTTCTGCAATAATTGACTCCAAATGGCCAGGACTAGATCCATAACGTACAGCTTCCTTAATTTTGCCCCTGCTTCTAACTTAGGACCAACCAAAGAAAGCCAAATATGCTCCCCTAGCCAGTCTCACAGGTGAATGTGCCCTGCTTTCTAGCTATCCTGCCAGCAGCCTCCAATCATTGCACGAAACCCTTCTCTTTTTATTTCCCTATTTCAAAGCATTCTCACGCATTTGCCCATCTTTGAGACTCTGCCAAATGCAAGTCAGCAAGCTCTGAATAAATAGCCCTTGCTTTTTTCATTTGGATGGTTTTTGTTTCTTTACACACAAGGTATAGTTTGCATATAATTAAAAGCACCCATTTTAAGTCTATTTAGCTATGTAACTACCATTCCAATCAAGACATGGAATATTTAAGCATCCTAGAAGTTCCCCTGTGCCTCTCTCAAATCAATCCCCACCTCCCTCTGCAGCTCCAGGCAAGTGCTGACTAGCTGTGATCTGATGCATCATTTTAATAAACCTCCCTGGTCCTGGTCCCCGGCCAGCTCCTGCACTTGGCTTTTCTCTCCTGCTGTGCTGGAGTTCTTAGGGACGAGCCTCGCCTGTCTCAGAGCTCTCGGGTGGGAAGTCTCAGTGCTGATACGGCACACAATTCATCCACTTAGAGGAGTGTATGAGTCCACGGTTTTCAGTAGATTCACACATATGTGCAGCCTTCCCCATGGCCAGCTTTAGAATATTCCCATCACCTCATACCCTGAAGCTACCATCTCCCCAGCTCTCATTCTTTCCACCCTAAGCAACCACATCTCCGTTCTATCTCTATAGAACTGCCTATTCTGGACTTTTCATATAAATGGAAACATTACATATATGGCCTTTTGTGTCTGTCTTCACTCAGCGAATGTTTTCAAGGTCTGTCCATGTAGTAGCTTGTATCCGTGTTTTATTCCTTTTTATTGCCGAATGATATTTAATGGTACTTAAATACCACATTTTTGTTTATCCATTCATCAGTTGATGGGCATTTGGGTTGTTTCTACTTTTTGTCTTGCAAATAATGGTGCTGCAAACATTCACATAGGTCTCTGTGTGGACCTATGTTTTGATTTCTGTTGGGCAGATGCCTAGGAGTGGATAGCTGGGTTGTGTGGTAACTCTTATCCTTACTCACCTCATTCTTGATCCTCCTAAGAATCCTGTAAAGCAGGGATTATTATTTCTATTTTAGTGGTGACAAAACTGAGTCTAAGAGGTTAAGCATCTTGCCAGTGAGACAGCTAGGATTTGCTGAGTATGGGTTTGAACTCAAATATTTCTAAAGCTGGGGCTCTTTGTGCTCAGCAGCCCAAGGTTAGCTCTGTTTCTGGTCTCGTGCATTTGATGTAGGACGGCTACCAGGAGCTTGTGGAATTACCTTCCTGCACGTGGCTCCTCCCTTCCTTAAATCATACAGCTGTTCTGCTAGAGCCCATGGTGTAAAGTCCAACAGGAACTGGACTTAAACAGAATTCTTTCTTTACAGTGACCTTTAGGCATTTAACCTATGACTGGACCACACCTCAACTGTAAATACTTTCCAAGTTGCAAGGTGCCCATCGCCGACTGTTAATTACACTTTCATCCTTTCCTTTGTCCTTGAACCATCAATTCTGGTCCAGCAGCTGGTACACCCTCACTAGGAACAAACTCCTGGTTCCTTGGCTCAGCGGCTGCTGCCAGATTGTTATTACAGTAGTGTGCACCCCTGGCAATTCCTGGCAGCTTTGTGTTCATCTTGTTGAGTCACTTTGATTCTCAACTCTGGGAGAGCAGGCAGCAGATGGCCAGGAGGGTGCTGACTCTGTGATTGTGTGATCAGGAATCACTGAACGGAGGCCAGTCACAGAGCAAAGCTAGATAGAATGCGCGGTGTGATTTTGGAGGTGAAAATGTTTAACTGGATTGACGTTTTCCCCCAGAATATTGCTATTTGTAAACAGATGATTTTGCTAAAAGAGCTTCCAAAAGAAACTCACTGTGATATTTATGTTTATACATCACTAGAGGCCCGGTACACAAAATTCGTGCATGGGGGGGGGTGTCCCTCAGCCCAGCCTGCACCCTCTCCAATCTGGACCCCTTGAGGGATGTCCGACTGCCCTCTCACAATCCAGGACTGCTGGCTCCCAACTGCTCGCCTGCCTGTCTTCCTGATTGTACCTAACCGCTTCTGCCTGCCAGCCTGATCACGCTCTAACCACTCCCATGCCAGCCTAATTGATGTCTAAATGCTCCCCTGCCAGCCTGTTTGCCCCCAACTTCCCTCCTCTGCCGGCCTGGTCATCCCTAACTGCCCTCCCCTGCAGGGTTGATCGCCCCCAACTGCCCTCCCTTGCAGGCCTGGCCCCTCCCAACTGCCCTCCCCTGCTGGCCATCTTGTGGTGGCCATCTTGTGTCCACATGGGGGCAGGATCTTTGACCACATGGGGGCAGCCATCTTGTGTGTTGGAGTGATGGTCAATCCTCATATTACTCTTTTAATAGATAGGATAGAGGCCTGGTGCATGGGTGGGGGCCAGCTGGTTTGCCCTGAAGGGTGTCCCGGATCAGGGTGGGGGTTCCCTTGGGGCGTGGGGCGGCCTGGGCGAGGGGCCTGTGGTGGTTTGCAGGCCAGCCACGCCCCCCGGTGACCCAAGTGGAGGCCCTGGTATCTGGAATTTATTTATCTTCTACAATTGAAACTTTGTAGCCTGGAGCGGAGCCAAGCCTCCTGCTCGCTCCGTGGAGGCAGCCATTTCTGTTGGAATTTATGTATCTTCTATAATTGAAACTTTGTAGCCTGGAGTGAAGGCCTGAGCCGGCCAGGGCTGCAGAAGCTTGGCTTCCTCCATTGCCTGGGGCAACCCTAGCCTCCTGCTCTTCCAGCTCTGTGGCTGCCACCAGTTCTGTTGGAATTTATTTACCTTCTATAATTGAAACTTTGTACCCTTGAGTGGAGGCCTGGGCCCACCAGGGTGTGTGGAAAGCTTGGCTTCCTCCATTGCCAGGGAAACCCAAGCCTCCCTCCTGCTCTCTGTGGCCGTAGCCATCTTGGTTGGGGTTAATTTGCATACTTGCTCTGATTGGCTGGTGGGTGTGGCTGGTGGGCGTGGCTGGTGGTTGTAGCGGAGTGGTGGTTAATTTGCATATTACTCTTTTCTTAGATAGGACAGTGCCCCTCCCTAAGGAGCCAGCTGCTTTCCTAACATTTAGGACCACGAGTTATCTGAGCTGAGGCAGGGAGTCGACAGGATTATGAGACAACCTTATTTTCATTATGAAATTATATAAGATAAGAAAAATTTACATATGCCAATTTTGATACAATCGGTTAAGCATTTTGGTTCCTTTCCTTCCCGTTTTTTTTTTCTTTCTTTATACACAGGGTTAAAAGCAAGTCTAGTTTAGACATGTCATGTATACAATTTTATCTCGCCCCATTTCTTATTATAATTACATAATATATGTATTATGAGTTCCTCATGTTATTATATTATTTTTGTGACCATTTCAAATAGTGGTTAGGGATAATTATCTTACTATTCACCTACACAGGACATTTAGATAGTTCCTGTGCTTTTAGAATTATTTCCTTGGGAGAAATTCCCAGAATTGGCATTTAGAAGGGTCTCTGACATCTGTTCTCAGATTGTTTTCCAGAAAGAGTGGAGTGGGTTTCGCCACATTGTCACCAGCCTTGCCTGGTTGGTGTGGGAAAGTTGAAATGCAGACGGTAAAATCGTGCTCAAAGGGAAGGAACTGTCCTCCATCTCCCGGGAGTGTCCTGGGAAGTCAGGAAACTCGTCTCGAGGAGGGGAAACTGGGCTATGTGTGTACTAAAAAGCAGTGTGTGCCGGTGATGCCAGAGGAAAGACTGAACTCCCTGTTCTCTCTGTGGAAAATGACATAAAGTCCTCATCTCCCAGGAAGATGGACAGAGACTGCGGCCAGAACCAGTGGCCTTTCACGTGACCAGGGTCAGGAGCTTTGGCAAACAGGACACTCATATTGGAAGAGGATGAGCTGACACATCGAGTCCTTTCTCCATGGAAGTTTGTAAACGTGAGGCATGGGGAGGGCACAAACGGAGGCAGCCTTGGGGTGAGAACTGAGCATGGAGGAGCCGGGAAGGAGAGCAGCACCTGCTCCTGCCGAGGTGACACGATTTCCTGGGCTGTCGGGGCTGTTCTCGGGCCTCCTGTTCTCGGCCATGGCAGTGACCAGTGACCAGTGACGTAAGCTACCGCAAAGGAGAGGCTGCCTCATGGCGCCCCCTTCACTGTCATCTAGCTGCAGACCTGGGAGTGCGGGAGAGGCTCTGAGGACTCACATTCCAGGTGATCCCAGGACAGCAGCAACACATGATGCGTAGGAGGTGAGAACACTGTGAGCCATGTGTGGAGGAAGGGTCCTGGGTTACAGACCTGGCCTGGCGGCTTCTCCAGGTTGGCAAACCCTAGGGCAGGTGTCCTGTCTGGGCTCCCTGGATTTACGCATCAGGCTGAGTGACTGCAGACATAATACCCTTCTCTGAGGCTCCCCCAAGCAGCACGTCAGCTCCCCTTTGGCAGGAGTCTGGAGCGTTCATCCAGTGCAGGGGCAATGTGGTAAATGGGCCCCAGGTCGAAACAGAGTTAGACCGTTTCGGGAATAATATTTCTCCATGGAGGGCTGGGGTGCACAGCTGGGCCCGGGCTGGCACTTGTCTGTTTTGGAAGAGAGGAGACACACTTCTGCCCACATAAGTCATACATCAGATTGATGACAAAGTACTTGTTTCCAGGCCTGGTGGATGCCCTGGTTCTTCCTGCAGCGGCCCCTGAGATACACGCTGCCAGTTCAGCATTCGCAATTGTGGTGGGCAGTGATGCGGCTCGTGGGGAGCTGTTCTCCATTCCCTGGGCGGGTCCCTGCTCCCAGCACTCATGATCTCTACGGCTCCTTCTTTAACTTGAGGAGCAGTTTGCGCCTCTGACAGGTTCTTTCTCAAGAGCAGAAATAATCCTAATGGACCTGGAATCAGTTCAGTGGTCAGACAGTAAGATCCCATCAAGGCGGGAAGGACTTCATGGTGTCCCCTGACTTCCCTCTCCAGGAGGATTAAGTGGGGTGACTCATGGCCTTGGGGCTCAGCAGACTGGGATTCAGTTCTCATTTTGAATTTTGGCTGGAACTAAGTTGTAAAAGCATGTGGCCAAGCCTTGGCACTCACCCAGGGTCAGTACACGTTGGTCATCGTTCGTCTGCAAGGCATCACCTGGGGCGTGGCGGGCAAACCAGCAGAGCCCCTCTCCTCTCGCAATCTGACTGCGTGGGAGTCCCAGCTCTATCCCAGGTCACTTCCAGCTCTCATACACATTCCTTCCAGAATCCCAGGCAGGGGACAGATGACCTCGGAAGCATTTTCAGTACAACTTGAATCCCTTGGGTGACTACTGACACTTTCTGAATTTAATAAGGAAGTCCTAATGTCTAGGGCAGCTTCATTTCTTTAGTGGTAAGGTTTTTGTTTAAATAAAACAAGCCAAACCAGAAACAAATACAGGATAAAACATCAAAAAGCCAACGTATCTGCGAGATGATACATAATCCAGAAACAATCTGAATGGATTTAAAGACGTCTTGGAGATGGAAATGATGCCAATCGCTGACAAGGTTGAAGGACAGTGCAATGGAGAAATAGAACTGAAAGTCAGTTGCAGGAGTGATTCTGTGCTCCCTGTACTTGAGAACAAATAAACAAATGAGGTGTGCAAAAGCATTCTAAAGACCTCATATAAAGTGCGTGCCCATGTGCCAGGGCACCCATGTTTCTGTGCAATGCATAGAAAGTGAGCCTGGAGGTTCTAGAAATAATCCAGGTGATAAATGGTCTCTGTCTACATATATTGTAAGCAATGATGCCAAATTATTTGGACAAGTTTGCTAACAGATGTGATGGGTTTAGCTAAGCAGATACACTAATTTTCCAGCTCTTTGGCCAGCTGATAAATTACATCCTATTGGAGATACATCATGACAAGTTATAGCAAAAGCTGATGTTGTGTGTGATTGTGGAGACATAACTCAAATGTAGTTCTTTGGTTAGAAAATAACCAAAATGTTATTGATATTGTATGTTAAAATTTTTTTTTGTGTGTGTGCGAAATGCTGTGTTAATCCCACTGGGGTTTTCAGTATTTTGAGCCATTTATCATACCTGGGACGGGCTTTGGAATTTGTGTCTCCTTTCAGAGTGGTGTTTTCTCTAGCACTTATGCGTTATCTTTTGACACCCATACCTGGCTTAAAATGTTGTAAGGCTATGAAACAGTTGCTCGGGTGGCCTAAAATATGTTGCTTTCATGTGAGGTGTGATCATGATAGGGCGTTCCCAGTGATTGAAAAGTTGCTGGCAATTTCAGCTGATGTTTGTTTGTTTGTTTTAATCCATGATAAGCAGATTTCTTGGCCTTGACACTGTTGACAGTTATTTATTTTTCTGTGTGTCTGTCCTATGCATTGTGGGATGTTTAGCATCATCCTTGGCTTTACCCACTAGGTGCCAGTGCCACTCTCCCAAGTGGGATAATCAGAATATCCCCAAACATTGCCAAATGTCCCCTCGGGGCAAATTTGCATCCCTGCATCCCCATCGAGAACCACTGATGATGAAGCTTCGGAGTGTGCGATGTCTGCAAACTGCACGTTGCCCTGATGTCATGGATGGTTATAGAGCATTTCACATGTACTTTCTCTTTGCAGCAGCTATTAACATAAGTATTTGTATTTGTAATTTTGGCCACAGTCTGGCAGGGAAGACTAATGGAGGGAAAGCAAACATCCTCCTGTGAGATTGCAGTGCCAGTACAGGAGACAGTAAATGGCATAGACTTCAGTTAAATGCCGTGTTCCCTAAGGATGTCTACTTCCTATTTCATGGTGCCCTCACTAGAGCCATCCTTGTGGATCAGTTAATTGTATGTTTCTTTTTAACCTTTGTTGGTATCAACCAGTGTCAACTCGCTAGTATTTTATTTTTTCACTAGAGGCCTGGTGCACGAAATTGGTGCACAGGGGGAGAGGGTCCCTCTGCATGGCCTGCACCCTCTCGAAATCTGGGACCCCTCAGGGGATATATCCCTGTGGGATCGGGCCTAAACCAGCAGTCGGACATCCCTCTTACAATCCGGGACCACTGGCTCCTAACTGCTCGCCTGTCTACCTGCCTGATCACCCCTAACTACTCTGCCTGCCTGCCTCATCACCCCTAACCACTCTCCTGCCTGCCTGATCACCCCTAACCACTCTCCTGCATGCCTGATTGCCCCTAACCACCTCTACCTCGGCCTCCGCCGCTGCGGCTTCGTCCAGAAGGATGTCTAGAATGACATCCAGCAGGTCGTTTGGCTGTCTGGTCTAATTAGCATATTACACTTTCATTATTATAGATTTTTGAAATCAGCAGCGCTCTGTTACCCATTTGTCAATAGTGCCAGTTTGTGTTTGTTTTATCCTATATATCTGGCTGACTTCCTGCTTGGATTGATGGAAAAATCTATTTGATTTTGATGAAGCTAAGATTATGTTGCTATTGATCAGTGTCTTTGGCATGGCAACTCTTGTTCAAGTAAAATCATAGAATTTTACAGCCTATGCAGGTGATCAATGATACTGAAAACAAACACAATAAATAGTCTGTTGGCAGGCTGAGGAGCATCTCTTCACCTAGACCCTAGACCATACCTTCAGATTTACAGGACTGTGAATGGAAGCATTTTAAGTTCTAAATGGCCTCTCCAACCTCCTCACTTCGTAAAAGAAAAAATTAAGGTCAGGTGAGAAAAAGAGTTATGCTGTCAAAACCATACCACCAGATGGTTCCAGGAGTTGGACTAGAATCCTTTGTGCTAGACTGCTCCAGTCTAGGGCTGGCAAACACTGGCCCTCATGGAAAATCTGGCTGCTGCCTATTTTTCTAAATAAAGTTTTATTGGAACACAGCAATATCCATCAGCTTATTCTTTATGGCTGCTTTCATGCTCTAATCACAAAGTAGTGGTAGTAAGAGCAGAAGGACCCAAAAGACAAAATATTTCCTATATGGCCTTTGATAGAAGAAGTTTCCATATACCTGTATGTTCATCACTCCCTCTTCCCTCCCCACTTCCTGACTTTGGGCTGGGTGCTCTGTGCATCCGCTGCTGCCATGAAAAAAGGCCCAAGCCTCCAAGTTCTCCCAAGTAAGCCAGCCTAGACCCGCTGTCAGCTGCGCACCATCAGTGAGCAAGTTCACCCAATACCTGCCTATTCGTGCAGAACAAGCACGGCATGTAATCATCTAATAAAGAGGGAATATGCTAATTGACCCTCACACCATTGCAAAGATGGCAGTGCCCACAGCCAATAAGGAGGGAATATACTAATTGACTGCCACACCCTCAAAGATGGCGGTGCCCACAGCCACAAGATGGTGACGCCCAGTCCCCTCAGCCCCGCCAGGGTGGCAGGTGGGCCCAGCTGCTCCGTGCACCTGCCTCCAGAGTACCCCAGTCCCCTGAGCCCCCCAGCCACCCAGGGCCAGCCCAAGGTGCAGGCAAGCCTTGGATGGCGGCTGCCCAGCGCCCAGGGCCACCCGAGGCTCAGGTAACCAGGGCCAGCCGAGGCTTGCGCTGCAGGCAGTGGCAGCAGCAGAGGTGTGATGGGGTGTCACCTTCCCCTGATCGCTAGGTCGCCTCCCGCCCCTGAGGGCTCCTGGACTGTGAGAGGGGGCAGGCCAGGCTGAGGGACCCACCCCCTCCAGTGCATGAATTTTCATGCACCGGGCCTCTAGTGGCATATAAAATGGATACAGCTCCCTTAAGAATCATGTGGTAATTAAGGATTCATATTTTAGACATAGATGAACCTGGATTTGGGTCCTGACTCAGCCACTTTTTAACTACATGGCCTTGTTACTTCTCAATTCATGTTGCATCTCAAATCTTTCCCTCTTCACTGGTTGTGTAGATATTACCGCTTTCTCGACATCCCTTTCCTCACCTCTGGACATCAGAAAGGTCGTATTCTCTGCCTTCTTAAAGATGGGAAGGACATCATGACTTTGTGACGTGCTGGGGCCGACAGACTGGGGGTGAAGGCCAGGTGTGTCGCTTCTGGGTGGAAGAATGAATTGCTGATGCTGGCTCTCCACCCAACTCTTCGCTGATGTGGCATCTGTGGAAGAATGGGTTGATGTGGGGGTCCAGGCTGAGCCACTACATGGTGGACAGTTTCCATGGGGAGTCATCTGGACCCACAGTGGACTTTGCATGAATGAGAACTTTTGTTGAGCTAAGCCACTGGAATTTGGGGGGCATGCTGGTTATCAGTGTTGAACAAATAATTTTTTGAGAATTTTTTTTTCTGAACTAGAAATTACCACAAATGGAATATGTGGTGGTGGAGAGAAAGGCATTACTATGAGTTAATCAACAACCATCCACTGGAGGGAGACCTATTGAGTGCCAGGGATTAATGGGAAAAACAGTGCACCTCCTGGGGTCGAATCCAGGAGTTGGCACTAAATAAACTGAATGATCTGTGGAAGTGACTTCATCCCTGTCATCCTCAATTTCTAGTAGGATAGGAGTGAACCTATTTATCCTTTTCAGGATGCTGCAAGGCATTCAGTGAGGTAATATGATGATTAAGTATACAGATTCTTGGATGAACAGGTGGGACTGTTACCTGCAAGGCAGAACAGATGGAACATTCTGGAGCCTGGACCAGGCTGGGCACACAACAGTCCAGTGGGCCACAGAATCTGAGTTGTTGGGGAGAGCCTAGGTTACTTCCAGGAGAGGCTTGGAAGATCTGCAAGGATTCTGAAGGGATTGAGGCCAGTGCAGGTGGAGTAAGGACAGTTGGGGAACTCCCGTTAGCATGTCAGGAACCATGAGAGACAGAGTCGAGGCCAGAGTAGGGCCTGGGAGTTAAAGAGTCCTGTGTCCGAATCCCAGATCTGCTCTTACTTGCTGTGTGACCATGGGCAATGTGTTTAACCTCCTTGAGCCTTAGTTTCCTCATCCGTGATATAGGGATGATAATAATATCAACCTTGCAGGGTTATTGCAAAGAGAAAATGATAGGCTATCTGTAAAGTACATTTGGTAAGTACTTAATTATTAGATGCTATTCTTACTTTATTTTTGGAGTTAATCTACAAATTTGGGAGATATGCAGGCATGCCCAGTTCAAGTGGTATCCACCTAGTACATATCCACCTGGTACACACAGCTGAGGTTTCTTAAAAGGACCATATTGGGAGGGAGGTGGAGTGGGGTGAGTGCTAGGGCTGACCAACAGACCCTGAGCGACGGATGAACAGATTACTCCAACACAGGTTTCTGTGAAAGAGAGGGCTAAGGGACTCTTTTACTTCAGTCATAAAAGCAGTCCTGTTTGCTTGCCTCATTGGCTTTTTATTGTAACAACAGCTTGAATTCAGATTAACCTCTAGATACAATCAACAGGGCAAGTATCCTTGAGAAAGTATATGCTTCTACAAGGTCAGGTCTTTAAAGACTAAACACAGATTCTGGCAAAACGCCCCAGGGGATTGGACTTGTTTGGAAAAGTCAAGGTAGGGGCTGCCGCCTTTGGCAAGGCCCCCCCTGGAGGCCCCGAGCTTTCAGAGAATCCTCCTTACAGACATTCCAACCAAGTCCCGTGCTTCCCCACAGGTGGGCAACCAGCCTGTTGCTTGGCTAATGCAATGGGGAGGCTACTCGGCCAGTATTGACCAGGGGTCGGGAACGTGTGGCCTGCGGACTGTATAAGGCTGCAAAATTATTTGGTCTGGCCCTGCCAAGGCATTAGGGGTGAGTTAATTATATGTTTGACCAAATATAGCAGGCTAATTTTTAAGTTAATAATTTTGTATGGCCCTCCAGTGATGTTATAAATATCCAAATGGCCCTTGGCAGAAAAAAGGTTCCCCAACCCCTGATTTAGACCTCAGAGGGATAATGTTTTGGAAATAGACTGAACTCACTGAGTTCTAAGTTCCTTGCCCGGCGATGCTAAACAGAACTCAGGCCCATGGGGGCCATGAAAGCCAACAGTCTGCTGTGATGCTGCCTGATGTCTCTGTGCCGGATGTTCAAACCTCCGGCGTCTCCCCGCCCAGAGGAATTCCACACGAACCTGAAATCTGTTAGAGGCTTTAAAGCTTTAACTTCTTTTAGGGGAGGAAAAGGACAGAATAAAAACTTCTCAATTTATTGACTTCTAGTTGCATAAAGGTAAGATTACATCATGTGGCAGTTTCCATTTCTAGCTGGGCAATGTTAACTAAATGGAGACCATGAAGAACAATTAGATTTCATACCCGATGTGCATGGTCCAACCCTGTGCCTTTGGCTCTTCTTTTAATTGTTAAGTGCCTCTGGGGTTTGGCTCATTGGAAGGATCAGGAAGCAAAATAATAAGTGGGCCAAGTTCCAGAACATGAGGGTGAGAGTGGGAAAGTTCTTTCCCTGTAGGTACCATGTGGGATGCACACAGATGAAACGGCCCATGTAGATCCAAGCCCAGGCTAGCAGACGAGCTGAGCGGAGCCCGCGGGGAAGCAGACAGACCTCCGCAGAAGCTGGAAATGGCTCTCTGTTCAGTAGCCCCAGGGGGAGCTGGGGTCCCTTTCAAGTTCACGGTCACATTCTGGTGTCGCAAAGTCATATCCCCCTTGATTAAAGATGCTGCAATTAAATGTGCTTGAAACCAAGAGTTAGCATGTCATGTCTTTAATAGAAAAACACCCCAACTTTTCCTCACAAGGGAAAGACACCCTGCAAATTAATTTTCCAAGCCTGCATTCTTGTTTAGATGTTGCCTGTGCCTGAGATCCAAGGCATAAATCTCAAAGAACTGAAATGATGAAACAAAAACTCTCCGTGATTTTTAGGCTAACACAAATAGGATTGTATTTATTTGGAAGCCTTTGAGTCTAGAAGTACTCCTCTCCACTGTGTCATTGATATGCATTCTGAGAAGATATTAAATACGTTCATGCCTGAAACATAAAAACGGACGGGCCCTGGTTGTATGTTAGATCCACAAGCAGAACTCGTACAGCCAGCCTCAGAGCACCTGCTACATCGAGGAATCAGATAGCTACTTTAAGGAACGCTTCCCCAGAGTAAGCAGTGTTAGAAAATACAAATGCCTCATTTTGGAGATAGGACTTTTTAAAATATTTTTTTATTGATTTCAGAGAGGAAGAGAAAGAGAGAGAGAGAGAGAGAGAGAGAAACATCAATGATGAGAGAGAATCATCAGCTGTCTCTTGCTCGCCCCCTATTGGGGATTGAGTCCGCAACCCAGGCATGTGCCCTTGACTGGAATCACACCCGGGACCCTTCAGTCTGCAGGCGGATGCTCTATCCACTGAGCCAAACCAGGTAGGCCTGGAGATATGACTTTTAAGGGAAAATTTTATTTTTGTTATTTTACTTTGCTTCTCCCTTTTTTTTTTTCTTTTTTTTTTTTTTTTGTCTTTGTATTTGTTTGGGGTCTGAGATTCTTTTAAAAGATTTTGTAACTTAGTTTAAGTTTTAGATGAAATCAGTTTGCTCAGGAGATTCCAAGAAGGATCTTGGGATACAGCTTTCGTTTGTTCTAGCTTCAGAGAATTCAGGAGATATTTCAGCAGTGCTGTGAAGCCTAGTTGATGTGATCAAATTGCTTTACATTCTAAGACAGAAGCGCCTAGATACGCCTTGAAGAAGCAGCCAAGTTCTTGTCCCTGTAACTCAGTGGAAGTTGGGCGCAGAGAGTCACAGGAGATGAAAACTGGTTCACTTTCATGCTGCCCGATATCTGTTCTACCTGAAGCCCAGACTTTGAAGTGTGTGTGTGTGTCCACATGCACATGTGTATATTTGCTTACATGTGTTTGCATATTTTCCTTGGATCTCTTTAACTGGTCCCAAGTAATGAAATTATGATTGTTACAGGCATTATATCCTTGGTTTCCACATTCTATACATAAGATTATATAGAATTTAAAAGTAGGAAAAGCCAAAGCAATTTGCAATTCTGTGCTTGATTAATTGGCTTTTGGAATTGCAATGTGATCCTGAGGGGAGGGGAGGGAAGTGGCCTTTATATTTTGAGTGGCCTTGAGACCCTAACTCTGAGCCAGAGTGCAAAAAGGCTTTTAGGCAAAAGGCCTGGGGACGCTGTGGCCCTGACTGTCCAGCTCAGCACACTTTCTGAGACCCCTGGGCCGGAGGCAGCACAGCGCTTGGAAGAAAACCAACGCACACATTGCAGAATTGTGAAGACCAGTTCACGTCTGTGGTTAGTGCTTTAATCAAGAAGCTCTGAGACGTAAAACTGTAATTCCGAAGAGTGAATGTGTCGGAGGTATTTGGGTTCCATATGCAGAAGAGGGGCAGTTTTGAGTGACTGCCTCCCTGACGCGACGCTGTCATCGCAGTGCGCTCGCTCGCTCGTCAGTGCTCGGCTCTCCCTTTGGAAGCGCAGCAGAGTTCCTTTTGTGACCCCCGCTCACCACGGGCGAAGGCTCCCCAAATGCGTGGATTCTGGCGCCTTTGGAAAGTGCCCACCAGCCAGGTCTCCTCGTGGAAAAGGCCATTTGTCATAGGATAAGGCAGGTGTGCAGTGGTTGGGAGCTGACATCATTGTGGTGGGTTTGATTTCTTGCCTATGTCCTGTTCTGCCACCTTCCGAGCTTACTCGAAAAATTGCCTTATGTGATCGACTCATTTTTAAACCTTCAAATTTATTGAAATTATATGGGTGTTGCTAGTTTATACGTTTTATCCCCTTTTATATGATTTTAAACACTCCAGAGCATTGTAAACCTAGGAGTAGTATCCATGAATTGTAGAGGAGAATTTTACTTGTTTGTTCTTGTGATGATTTGCGTTTTTCCCAAGAATGTGCACATTTTTTTTTCTTTTTAAAAAATTTTACCTTTGAGGCTCCTTCACTTGAGACTTATTATAGCATGCACTGTTCTACCCAAATTAGTCTGTAACTACATTGAGGGCAGAGACAGCGCCTTTCATTTTCTCCGTGAGTGAGGTCACATGTTTGGTGGTGGGAATATTTTTAATGTATACCCCTCCCACTTGACATGGCTCTGGGTTTGTGAGATACTCACGTACTGTATACACAACCGTCTGTGTTTGCCTCAGGGCTGGTTTTTCTTGAGAGCTGCCAGAGCCTCGCCAGACAGTGTCTTTAGGGCTGGGAGAGGGGCGGGGAGGGATTCTCACCTTCTCAATTGCTTTCTGTGTCTTCCTTTTTCTCTTCTGTTTATCCTCCACCTCCATTGCCATTGGCCTTTCTAGCTTATCAATTTTCTATCTGTTAACTTTTTCTCCTTGGGTAAAACCTCCTCCTTTAAATAGGACCTTTTTCTTATTTTATGTACCATACCTTATAATGGAGCTGGGTACTGTGCCTATGCCGCTTTTCAATACTTGGGGTGTGACCCAAGCCTGGAAGATTGGGGTTAGTGCTGCAGGACTCCAGAACATTCTCTCCAGGCTCTGGGCGGGACTCCAGGTTCAGACATTGTGGAGATTGTGACCAGACTTACCAAGGGGTAGAAAGCTGTGCCCTCAGGTGCTAGTGGAGATGAGTGCAATGAGTTTGAGAACGTGCTGCACACATTCCAAGTCCTGAGATTCACAATGTACATCGGCATTTTGAAGGACCTGACAAGTCCTGCAGTACAGAAACCTGCCTAATGCCTGCTTCCCCACTGATCAAAATGTATTTATGTAAGGGAGCATGTTTACATCCAGCAGGTCGCGTGACATCACTCCTACCTGGGCCTGAGTAGCCTCATTGCTCTGTAGGGCTTGTCAACACTGGGCCTTAACAAATGAGATGCCAGAGCTTTTAGGGCTCAGAGTACACTGGACACTTCTCGGCCATCTAACCCGTCTTTTGAACATATGAACATGAGTAGAAGATATAAGTGAAGAGTTGTAATCATGACTAAAATTCAGATGAGGTCTTTGTCATTCTTTCTTGATTCTCATAAAAAGGTTTCTTGTCAAAGTTTCCTTTTCCTGTTTTTTACTCAGAAGAGAACTTGTGTCACAACCTTTAAAAGTCTATAATTTCTGGAAGAGATCCTGTGCTTTATTTCCTTTCAGATTTTCTTTTTCTTCCTCTCTTTTGCACAGATCCAGTATATGTTCATAAAGAAATAACATGATAAAAATAGGGAAATGTAGCTTATAAATGATAAATTCTGCTCAAATCAGAAGAAAATAAATGCATGACTAATTGGCCACGTGAAACAGTACTGTGCTGGAGGATTATTTTTCAGGCGTTGTATGGTGGGGGAGCGTCTGCATTGGGTTTGCATACCTCTGCAAAGTGAATCAGTTACTCCTGCTGACTAGTAAGGTTAGGCCAATTGTTCCTGAAGCCTTGGGCCTTACTAGGTGCTAGCAGTTGGTGATTCTGAAGCAAAGGGAACAAAGACTTTACTCTCCTGGGGACTAATGATGCCCTGGGTGAGATGGGGGGAGGGACGGAGGGGGGGGTGGCAAATGGGTATGTCATGTTGGGTGATGGCAAGTGCTGTGAACACCAGAACACAGGTGAGGAGCCCGAATTTGAGAGGGGCCATGATTATACATGTGAATGTGTGTTTCTTGCCCTGTATGGTCCCGAAACAGCCCAAGGAAGTGATGGCAGAGCTGAGCGGGAGGCGAGGTCTCCCGTTTCCCAGGTGGTGCCTGGGACATCCTAAGGTTGGCCTGCAGAGCACTGGAGAGCAGTCGGCTGGCAATGGTCTGCTTCTCACATGTGTCACTTGTCCCTAGAAAGGCTCTGACCTTCTTCTCCCTTCTCTTCCCTGCACATTTGTTTCACTCCATCCCTCCTTTCACTTTATTTAGTCTAAAATGAGGTAGCGACGGGCTAGTTTGCTTTGAAGGTACACATGCAGAAGGCTTGGGCTCATAAATCTTTCCTATTGCTTGCATGTAAGAGAACTTCCTTTGAAAATTATTCTTCCCCTTGAAATCTTTTTCCTAAGTATATATGTTTTGAAGCCACTGTCATGCTATTATGCTGGTTAGCTGTTTATGATCAATTGCCAAATGGGAATTACTTAGAACAGGTGTCCTCAAACTACGGCCTGCGGGCCACATGCGGCCCGCCGAGGACATTCATCCGGCCAGCCGGGTGTTTTTGCCGCCACTGCCTGTCCTGCTTAGCAGCCGACTTAGCAGTGTGCATAGGAATTTGTTCATAGTTTTTTTTTTTAAACTATAGTCCGGCCCTCCAACTGTCTGAGGGACAGTGAACTGGCCCCCTGTTTAAAAAGTTTGAGGACCCCTGACTTAGAACATATTAGTAGTATAAATGAAGGACATTTTAAAAAGAACCCAAGGGAATACAAATACAAAATCTTATACTTGGTGTAAAACTTTTATTCTTGTTAAATTCAAGGCAACAGAGAATTGCTTATAAGCTGGTCACTGCCAGACTAGCATCTTCCCTTTAGAATGTTATGGTCTTGTTCTGAGGAAAAACAACTTTATTGGAAGACCAGTGCAGGATCTAAAACGCCTGGTGCCATCAGCACACACATCACAGCACCCTGTTGTTCCCTCAGCTCTCAGGTGCTCGGCCCACCTTGCTGAGCCTTGGGAGATGCTGTTACCGGTAAAGTGAAACTGGACACAATGGGTCTGAGGCTGCCTGTCACTACTTGAGCCAAATTAAGGAGAGACAGGATTGAATCATATATGAGCGTTTATTCCAATAATGCTGTCAGTATGGGGAGAGCTGTCAGTCATCCTTGAAATTCTGCTCCAACCCCCTCGCCAGTTGGCTGGTTATAAACACACTAGAGGCCTGACGCACGAAATTCGTGCAAGAGGCTCAGCCCTCACAGCTGCAGCTTCATCCGGAAGGTCGTTCGGCTGTCTGGTCTAACTAGCATATTGCACTTTTATTATCGATGAAGGAGAAGATATCTCTGTGCAGCTGTGAACAAAAGTGTAACGGAAAGGGGAGGGTTGGGTCTGCAGTCTGGCCTTCAGGAGCTCAAAGTCCTATAACAAGGTGGCTAGTTATCAGGGAGTAATGTGATCAGAATTGTGTTCTTTACAGTCATTCTGACTGATGATAGATTGAAAGGGAAAGAAAGAGACAGAGGCAGGGAAATGATTTTACTCCCAAGATCTAAGCCAGAGGGGATGGGCCTAGAGAAGAAGAAAACCAGCTCTTGGAAACCCAGAACCTGAAGGAAGAAAAGGGCACAGCAGGTAGATTCTCTCAGACTCCCTGGGAGACTCCATTAGGACACAAATGTGTCCTGAGACACAAATAGGTCTCATTTCTGTATCCACCACCTCGTCTTACCTCTCATGCAATTTCAGGCTTCAACATTAATATCATCTGAAACATTTTTAATTAAGTCTCTAGAAAAGTAGGTGAATAATATGTGTAGTGCACTTCTATCATCTTTCAAGCACATCATCTGTTAAAGGCTTTTTTCTAATTCTCTTGTATCACAGGCATCTGTTGAGGGAGTTTGATTTAAAGGACTTCCTGTGAGGCAGAGTTTCTTTAATTGGCAATTCAGATGTGAACTGTGTTATTAATCACCGACATATTAATAACATTGCATTGTCAGATGCTGAGCATGTTCTTATACTACAAGGTAGGTGCTGTCATTCTCATTGTACTGATGACGACTAAGCCGTGTGCCCTTTACAGAGGTCACGATTATAGAAAGAACACTCAAGTGCCAAATATTTGTACGCCTCTCTAGCAGTCCAGAATTATTATTTACCTCCAGAAAATAAGTGTGGCCACTCAAATCTTCTTTATTTATTAAACTCAACCTGCTGTTGACTAGGTAAAGTAGCTCATCTATTCCTTAAACTAGTAGCTATCCTAGTTTAAGTTGTTCCTTGTGCTTAGAAATACTAAGTATGAGTCTACTTAGAAACATAATAAATACGCAATTTATCTCTTTTTCCCAATTATTTTATGTGGAAAATACTCTTAACTTAAAATGTACCGCCGTAACCATTTTAAGTGTATGTTTCCATGTATAAAACATCCATAATGCTGTGCAGCCATCACCACCCTCCGTCTCCGTAACTGTTTTCATCTTGTAAGACTGGCACTGGCACTGTACCCACTAACAAGAACTCCCCCTCCCCCTCCTGTGACAACCACCATCTGCTTTCTGTCTGCGATTTTCACTCTAAGTAACACAGCTCCATACAAATGGAATCAGGCCGAGTGTGTGACTGGCTCATTAGTTCACTCAGCGTCACGTCCTCAGGGTTCATCCAGGTTGTAGCACGGGACAGTATTTCCTTCCTTTCGAAGCCTGAATAATGTCCCATTGTCTGTATATAGCAAAGTTGGCATTTGCTAGGTCAAAAGTGGGCATACATTGCATCTGACAGCTTCCATCGAATCACTGTTACATTAGGGTTTTTGGTCATGTAGACGGACCTCTTCCGCCCCTTCCTGCAGGTGCTGTCAGGGGGAACGAGCAGATCTTGGTAACAGCATCTGGGACCCTGATCATGAAATGGGGGAAGGGGCCCAGCCCTATAATAAGGGGATAAAGAGGCAAGGTCACCCCTAGAAGAAATGACATGCTTCTCCTATTCGCAGTTTTGAAAATCTGTTTCAGATCCATTAGCTCCCAGGCCAGTGAACATATTTGTGTCTAGATAGATACAGATATGGTGGTTTTGCTGCACCATTAACTCACCCAGAAATGTCGGGGCCATGTCTTTCCATGCTGCCCTTTTTGTTCTCTTTCTGGGGTATGTGTGTAAAACAGCACATAACTTAGCTTTACCTCACACTCAGCTTCTCCCCAGGTGCGGCTTTCGCAGCTCAGTAAGGCATTAGTTTGGGGAGCATCACACCTGAGCGCTAGAAAGGACACTCCTAATAGACTTCATTGTTGCTGTTTTGCACGTGGAAAAGGGGGGCGCAGGGAGCTTGGGGTCTTGGCCGAACCAGGAAGGCTGGCCAGGGGTGAAACCAGGGCCAGAAGTCATTCAGGGATATGAACTACGGTCCACTTTGCGCCACACGATGTGAGTCCAATTTCCTTGGACTTCAACCACTGAAAATAAATTATTCCCTGGTCTTTGGGAAGCAGAGTCTCTTTTGCAGACTATTCAGGTGCCAGGTAAGGATTTATGAGAATACATTAATTACCGAAACCGTTTTCAAAGCCCACACCAAGGCTCCACCCACGTGGAAGGAGCAGCTCGCTGTAAGACGGGTCCCTGGAGGATCTGGTCTCTGCCTGCTCATCTCTGGGAAGCCTGGGCCTTTCAGAGAATGTGGGCAAAATCCTGACAGGAGCAAGCAAGGGAGCCCAAGAGGCCCGGCCAGGGCCCGTGCCGGCCTGCCGATGGATGCCAAGCACACGAACGCTGGCAACTGCAAGCACACAAATGCCTCATCTCTCACATGTTTACAGTTTCCACAATAAAAGTGATCAGTTGGTGACCAGAAATCAACATTCTTAAAGTTAAACCAAGCAGCCTCTCAACTGTTTCTTGATCGGGAAATAGGACTGAATCTGCCAAACAAGACCCTCCCCTTATTGGAGGTTCCACACCCAGGGAGTCCCCTAACTGGGCTGTATTATCATAGGGTTCTCCTGAGGAGCAGCTGCCTCTTTTAAATGCTGGCTACATCAGTGTCATCTGCAAGGAACATCTGGAAGCCATTGTGGCGTGATGTGTTGCAGAATACTACAACCTGTTAAGTCCCACCAACTTTCAATAGAAGACAAGCCTAAAGTCTAGTTCCACTTTAATTGCATTAAGGAAAGTGTGACTTTTGCCCAACTCCTGAATCTCCTCAGTGGCCTGTTTATTAAACAGGCACCACTGAATTATTTGTACTTGTCCTTATAAACTCTCCTAGATAGGTAATTATCTTTTTACTTCCCAGCTCAAAACACAAGACAAATATCCCAGAAAGTGCAGATGGCGGGTGAAGGTTTCCTTTCTCACCCAGGTACTGTTGAGGGATGAAATTGGCACAATAATTAAATGTCCATCATCCTACCTGTATGTGCAGAAAAACTGAATGGTGGCTGTAGGAGTATAGACCTGGAAAGGGAAGTCCCAAGGGGTTCATGAAGTATTAATTCTCTATTTAAAACATTTAAAAATTTTGGGGCCCTGGCCAGTGTGGCTCAGTTGGTTGAGCATCGTCCCATGTACCTAGAGGTCGCTGGCTCGATTCCCGGCCAGGGCGCATGCCCAGGTTTCAAGCTCAATCCCCAGTAGGGGGTGTGCAGGAGGCAGCCAATTGGTGTTTCTCTCTCATCCATGTTTCTATCTCTCTCTCTCTAAAATCAATAAAAACATTTTTAAAAGTTTTAATGGACATCCTACCTAATAAAAGGGTAATGTGCAAATTAACCGCACCTTCGCTACGCCTAAGCCACACCCACCAGCCAATCAGGGTGAGTATGCAAATTAACCCACCCAAGATGGCGGCTAATTTGCATACACTGAGGGAGGGAGGAGTGAAGACTGAAGACAGCATAGAAGGAAGAGGGAGGGAAAGTAGAAAGCAAGGCGGCTGCTGGAGGGAAAGCGCGGGTGGCATGTGCGGCCACAGAGGCGGGCAGCGGCGGGTGGCGGCGGCAGGCACAGCGGCGGGGTGGGGGGAGGGGGTTCTGTGGAGGCAGCGGCGCGCACGGCTGAGGAGGTGGCGGCGGTGGTGGCCGCGGGGGCGGGGTGCACAGCGGCGGCAGCGGTGTGTGGGGCCAAGGCAGTGGCGGCGGGAGAAGTGGGGGGGTGGGAGAGGTGCCAGTGGCGGGAGGGAAGCCCGCAGGAAGTCTTGCAGGAATCTTCCTGCAAAACGGGCCCCTAGTATGTAGAATAAATTACTAAATTAAAATAAACCTACCTCAAGTTCCATTTCATCTTTACTAGGACACATTTAAGGATGCGGTGGGGAGCAAAATGAGGAAGACTCACTAGCACATTTACTGCACCCTTTCCGGGAATTAGACATACGGGTTGTTTTAAGGAGCATAAATGGAACGGGGGACAATCTTGTATACATGAGAGTTGATAGTCAAACTGGCTCTGGCTCTGTCATTAGCATCCTCGGCTCTCTTCTCCGTAAAGTGGAGATTGGAAATAGTGCCAGAGTCACGGTTATGGTGAAGACTGAACGAGATTACGGCACACCCAGACTCTGGCACATGATAAGTGCTCAGAAATTATTAGCCAAAGGGATGGAAAGCTCTGTAACAAGAAAGGGGGAGGAAAGCATTCAGTTAGTTCTTCAGGCCTTTTTTTTTTCTTCTTCACTCCCTTTACACTAGAGCTGCTGAGGGGTCTCATTATTGCTCCATGGACTGTAGGCCCAGGCGTCTACAAAGATGACCATAGTTACTCACTATGGCAGCAAATTCACACCTGGGCATAGACCCAACAGAAATGTGTACAGGTGTTCACCAAAAGGCCTGTGCAAGAATGTTCAAATATCTTTGTAATATCTTTAAACTGGAAACTACCCAAAAAGTAGAATGGGAAGTACCTAGCCATCAATAATAAATTTTAAAAATTGACTGCATCAACAATAGCAGAACAGATCAACTGTGGTACATTCACCAGTGGGCTACCACCTGCAATGAGAATGAGCAACTACAGCAGCTGAGTGACTCTCCCAGGCGTAACATTGACAAGGAAAGCCAGGCCACCAAGAGTGTGTAGGGCATTATTCCACTTACATAATGCACTAGACACAGGCCACACTCTTCTAATTTCCACTCTCAGAAATAAGGAGACGGTTACCCTTGGGGGACAGTGACTGGAGGAGACCAAAAGCATCTCTAGGTGATGGTCACGTTCTTGTGCTTGAGGTGAGCACACTTAGGAAAAGCTTGAGCTGTCACCTAGAATGTGTGTGCTTATCTGTAGGTATGTAATACTTCACTAACGATCTTAGCAAATAAGTAAGTGGGCCCTTTGGGCTCAGCATCAGGTGCAGTATTGCCGATGGAACATTCCTGGAGACGGTGCTCCCAGGAGGCTGTCTGCACACTGCTGACAGCTAGTCCTCCTGCCCACCTTCTAACCTTACCAGATACACTGCACTAATGTGCAGGCATCTGCAGCCAGCACACTGGCCTATAGTCCTAGACAGGGCCCTTAGAAACTGTCTCGTAGCCAAGATCAAGACCTCTCCAATCCCCATTGTCCTCCAGAAGTTCAGCCTGAAGGACAACATGGAGATTGTTCCAAATCATTGCTTCAAGGGACACAGTGACCTACCGAGCACCGGGCATATGGCAGATGAGTCACTCTATTTCAAGAAGAAAGACAGATGCACAGAAAGAAACAGCAGTGCAGCTTTTAGTACAAAAGACCTCAATTGGGAGCTTCTGGAACCACAGAAAGTATATATCATTCAAAAGCCATCTTAACAACTTATATGCTTGAATTTCATAATTATGATCACTGTATATCCATACTTCAAAAACCCAAATGCCTCTTAAAGATATATTTTTCTCCTTGGCCACCAAAGTTTCAGAAAGACTTTCCTAAAAATCTTGCCAATCAATTTATAATTCCAATCTCCACAGGTATAAAATTCACTGGGTTTGCACAAAAGCTGTACATGAAAGAGTTATCCCCAGAGCCTGGCTTTTTCTCTCCCCTCTGCTGGTTTTTGTCTCTTCCCCTGAGGCCCTAGCATAGGGACTGAAATAGGGCCAGTGTGGCTGGAGGAGCGAGGAGGACAGAGCCAATTTGTACTTCTTAATCCCTTCACCTTTGTAACTCAGCCCTCAACCCCCCTCTCAACTGGCACCCGCCGGTTTGTTCTCTATATCTATGAGTCTGCTTCTCTTTTGTTTCTTTATTTTGTTTTTTAGATTCCACATATAAGTGAAATCTTACAGTTTTTCTCTTTCTCTGACATTTCATTTAGCATAATACCCTATAGGTCCATCCATGTTGTCAGAAATGGTAATATTTCATTATTTTAGGGGGCTGAGCAATACATCATTGTGTATATGTACCACATCTTTTTTACCCATGATGGCTAGATGGACACTTAGGTTGCTTCCATATCCTAAAGGCCTCACTTCTTTTTTTTTTTTTTCTTTATTGATTAAGGTGTCACATATTTGTCCTCATCCCCCCATTCCCATCCCCCACCCCACCCCCCTGTTGTCCTTAACCATTGGTTAGGCTCGTATGCATGCACACAAGTCCTTTGGTTGATCTCTCCCCACTACCCCCACCCTCCCCGACCCTCCCTCTGAGGCCCGATAGTCCGATCGATGCCTCCTTGTTTCTGGTTCTGTTCTTGTTCATCAGTCTATGTTGCTCATCATTTCCCCTAGATGAGCGAGATCATGTGTCACTAGAGATATACTTATATGAACTGAATGTGAGATGAGCAATAATAGTTATGCTGACAGGCAAATGAATCAGTCTGTAGTAAGTTTCATTCTGGACCAACAGATCTTTTGAGACCCATTTTCAGTGTCCACCAGTTCCTTATGTGTACATGTCGGCACTGACATTTCAGCTCTGGGTGGTGGACCAATGGTGGTAATGCAGGTCCGACTCCCTCTGGTTTGGTCTCGCCCGGACCCAGGGGCGCGGCTTCACCCGGACTCAGGGGCGCGCGGCCTCACCCGGTCCCGGGATCCAGCCTCACCCGGACCCAGGGGCATGTGGCCTCACCCGGACCCAGGGGCGCGTGGCCTCTCCTGGACCCAGGGGCACGGCCTCACCCGGACCCGAGACCCAGCCTCACCCGGATCCAGGGACGCACGGCCTCACCCGGACCCAGGGGCACGTGGCCTCACCTGGACCCAGGGGCGCGGCCTCGCCCGGACCCGGGACCCAGCCTCACCAGGATCCAGGGGCGCACGGCCTCACCCGGACCCGGGATTCAGCTATACCCGGACCCAGGGGCGCGTGGCCTCTCCCGGACCCAGGGGGCGCGGCCTCACCCGGACCCGGGACCCAGCCTCTCCCGGATCCAGGAGCGCACGGCCTCACCCGGACCCGGGATCCAACTTCACCCAGACCCAGGGGCGCGCGGCCTCACCCGGATCCAGGGGCGCTCGGCCTCACCCGGAAGGCCTCACTTCTTAACTTGGGGCCTTACCTGACTTCTCCGAGCTTCAGTGACCTCCTATGTGAAATATGTTCCGTGTCCCCCAGAGAAAATGCTTATAAAGTTCCAACACAGTGCCTGGTGCCCAGCCAGTGGTGACCAGTGATATTTGTGGCACAAACATAAAGGAGCACTATTATCCTATCGGGTTGCTGCAGAAACAGAATTTACTGGCACCCCAACTCCAAATCTGAACATAGAAAACTGACACTAATTCATTAACTTGTAGAAAACAAATATGATCTAAGGAAAGATGTACCTGCCACCTTATACAAATCAGCCACTGATCTGTTAGACTTTCTGGTACATATTCATATTCCCAAGGAGGTTCCTGTTATAAGGTTTGCTGGTGATGAACAATGATGTATATTGTAGGCTTTTGATTGACATTGGAAAGACTTTCAACAGTTTCTCAAAGGCAGTAAATAATTATTCTTTCATCCTTCAACTTCTCTTTAATAGAGGTCATTCGAGCGTTATTGAGCTGAGTGAGCTCAATGGGTGCCCTTTTTGAGTTTATGCCTTAGGTTGGTCCCTGTCTGACCACTTTGTTCTCCTGATGAAAAGATGACTCAGTCTCCAAAGAAGAAATAGTTTGATGCTTTCAGACAATTCAAGAGGAAAGCAACATAGCTTAGTTACATGAAAACTCTTTTTTAAGCCAACTGCCTTAGGAGTTTTCCTTGATTGCAGCCTCTAACATCAATTTAATGTGAAGTGTTGACCTTTACTAGGTATCTTTAGATAGAAATCAACTCCAAGCCCTCCCGTATTTACTGAGCTATACCACATACTGTGTGTGCATTAATTTTCTAAGCTACAAACTCTCTTAACTTTACCTACTGAAAATATCCCCAGTAAAATAATGCTTCATTCCTTTTTTGTATTTCCAAATCCTAAAATATACAGTGTACCAGTGAAATATTTGGGCTACATAGTGGGGGTTGGGTGGCTATGACTTTTGTCATGAAATAGTTTCTTCAGTTCTTATTGTTATGTAGCTTTTCCCAAGAAATGTGTTGTGTTTATTAAAGTACAGACTACATGCAGACCCCAATGATGTACATTTTTTAAATATGCAGATCACTGTCCTGAGCTCTTCTAGCTAAAAGTTAAGTTACTGGTCATTGCTTGGGGTCTGGGTGAGTCAGATGTGGGTCTGAACTTCAGCTCCGGCTTTGAGGACACGAGAGGCGTGGGACAGGGGCAGTGGAGGAGGGGCAGCCCCCTTCCCCCCTCAGAGTGCTCTGGGCTACAGCAGAGTGCACACCCCCATCGCCTGGTGTCCTTTGCTTCAAACCATGTTGGCCTGTCCTAGCTCCTGCTGTGGGGGACAGGCCAGGACAGGAGCGAGACCATCCCACTCACAGCAGCCTGCACTTAAAGGGGCAGAGACCATAAACCAGGAAATGAAAGATGTAGTTATATACTTTAACACTTGCGGTCTTTATAAAAAGAATATAGTCAAGAAAGTCAGAATGCAAGCTGAAGTCCTGGATGGTGTTGCTCAGTGGGTTGAGCATCTTCCTGTGCAATTTCTGGTTCAATTCTCGGTCAGGGCACATGCCCAGGTTGCAGGTTCAATCCCCGGTCGGGTGCATGCAGGAGACAAGCAGTCGATGTTTGTCTCTCACATTGATTTTTTTCCTCTCTTTCTCTACCTTCCTCTCTCTCTAAAAATCAATAATAACATATCAGGTGAAGATTAATTTAAAAAAAAAAAAGAATGCAAGTTGGAGATGTTTGCAACTTATTTCACTGACAAAGGATCAACAGCACCTATCACATGTAAGAATAAAGGATTCTTTAGAAAAAAAGGGAAGCCTGAATTGCCAAAAAAGATGTGAAATGATGCTCAATGTCACTAATAATGAGGGATCAGCAAATTGCATCCAGCGCTGGCTGAGCCCCAGAAATGACAATAACAACAGGCAGAGCAGGAGAAAGGTCCCTCCCAAGGGGGTTGGGGAGGGAGGCACTGCCCTGCTCCCCCTGCAGACAACCCTCCAGGAATACAGTGAGGTTTTTCTCTCTTTAAAAAGTGTTAAAAGCTGGGGGAAGGTCAGTGGGGGGAGGAGGTGGCAGGAGATACAGGTACTATTATATGTAATACTTTAAACAATAAAAAAAAAGAAACATACAAAAAGTGTTAAAAATCTGAAGCAGCCATGGTCAAATGACATCGGAGAAACTTGTATAGGCACAGCATGGTATTTTCTGAAATTTTCTGCATGATTAAAATATTTCACAATTTTTATAAAGCTCATAAATGATGAAAAACAAATGAAAGTCTGACATTAGAAACGAGGGTAGACAGAGTCAGAAGAGGACCCCAACATGCAGAAGCAATTTCCCTGAAGCACAGACTTGGAGGGGACAGGACCGGACCCGTACTCCAACCCACACACGCGCTGCGTTCCCAGGGTTACCGGTGACCTTGTGAGGCTTTCCCTGCTGAGTCTGGGATCCCCTTGGCCCGCCGTGCTGACTGATAACAGGCTATCACGACTGAAGTTTCAATTTTTTATATTAAGAAAGTGCTGATGTGATTAGCCAAGTCCTGAGGTTAATGACATTCATTACTCGTTATAAGTGTGGACACTGGGAAAGGGCAGGACCTAAGTTCTAATCTACTACATACCTTCATTTAAATTTCCTGAGGTTTGAGTTTGTGTTCATTTCCGATATTTAAAAAAATAAAAAAAATTCACTGTGAGAGAATATCAGTTCATTTTGGGTCAAAGATAATCATATTACTTTCCAAAATGTCAAGGATTCAGGCTTTGTATTCTGTGAAATATCTGATCACAGCAACTTACGTTTCTTTGTGATAGCAATTAAGTTCAAGTAGCAAGAACCTCTCATTTTAGGCTTGAAATGGATGAAAAAAATTTATTTTTCCTTTGGTCTTTCTATGGACTCACATAATGAATGGAATGCAGGGCTCTCTTTCTTGATTATTGCTTTAGAAAGAAATTGTCCTGCCTCATTACTCATATTCAAAGAGAGATGATAACATACTTCATTATGGGATTTTTACATATTGCTAATGTCTAGGAAACTCAGCGGATTAATTCTCTCTGTACAAGGTGAAACCGACCGAGTGAATGGACATTATCAAAACCCAGCCAGTGTGACCTGAGAACTCCAAAGAAGAGAGCACCCAGGGACCCAAACACCTAAGTCCAGCGTCAGGCCTATAAAATTATACCAGAAGTCCCTCTAAGATTGACCTAAGAACCATAGTATCCATTAGGTAATTTTTAAAATACAAAGTAGTATAAATTACCTATAGGAAGTGGAAGTTGCGAAAAATAGCTGAAAATGTATCGTGAGATTTATAAGAAATGGCCAAATTAAAGAAGCTAAATTATTTATAACCATCTCAAAACCAGCAAAGTTTCAGGTGTCCGTTTGGAAGAGTCTCTGATAAAATATGACATCTGTGGTCACGGGACAAGTTCTAACCTCAGGAAACTGTAGTAGAAGAACATTGGACTTGAAGTCCTGAGACATGGGCTCCAGCGTCTCCTCAGTATGGGGAGGAGAGGCTCCCACCGTTTCTGTTGCCCAGCATGCGCTTCTGACCCCTCCTCCTTGGGAGGAGCCCATTCCAAGGGTTCAAGTAAGGCAACCCCCTCTGACCTACATAAGATGCAGGGAATCTCACGTTGGCTCCCCAAACCCAACCTACCCCTTCTCTGCCCAGTTCTGGGCCCTGGGAGACCAACCAGTCGGCCTGTGTCATCAGCTCCCTGGCACCCTGGCTTCCATGAGTCATCAGAGAGAAGGGTAGGACTAAGTGTGATCGGGAGCTTATTCCCCAGCTCCTTTCCCATCCGGCGTCACCACTTCTGTCCAAAGGTGCCCCTGGTTCCAGGAACTGCCCCCATGCCCCTTCAGGCTTAGGAATGGTGACCGCAGCCTGGGCACTGTATTATCTCTCCTGGCTTCCCTAAGTCCTTACTACAACTTCGCAAATAACCCGTTTATTATGTTCTTCTCAAGTTGCCCATCGATTTCCTGCAGGGACCCTGGCTAATGTCCTTGGTCCTCTACCTCCAGCTCCACCCAGGGGCTGGGCCCCGGCAGTTCTAGACTGAGATCATCAAACCGCTGGTGCTCCTAGTGAAAAGAGAGCCTCCCTCTTAGTGCTGCAGTCCGAGTGAGGTGTAGACCTGTGTTTGCAGAGAAACCTCTGCAAGAGAGTGAAGGACGAGTAGGAAGAAGGCAAACTGGAGGCAGAGAGACGTGTTTTCTCCTACCTTTCCCTGCTGAGTCTGGGGACCCCTCCCTCCCCCCACCACCAAGCACACTGGGCTGACTCTGCTAACACGTGCTAGGTGCTGGGAATGCAAGTGTGATCAGAAACAGCCGAGTCTACAGTCTGAAGAACTCATTGAATATAAATGTTAACACCTTGAACTGAATTGGACTTTATTTGAGACATTAACATTGTTTGCAGAGTCCCCCAGATTTAAATGTTCAATGCAGAAGTTTCTGATTTATTTTCCTAGAGTAATGTTTAGGCTGACCAGAATAACACAGGTCTGGAGGTTATACCTCATCTGGCCATTTCAGTCATTGTGGGAATGGTGCACTGTCTCACTTAATCACCATGCCAGCAGCGGAAGAAGTTTCTGTTATTAACCGAACATTACAGAAGAGGAAGCCAAGGCTTAAAGTCACATACCCAGCATGGTAGGGCTGAGAGTCAGAAACTAGTAATTCAGATTCCTCTACTCTTCATCTTAACCTCTACCCTATAGTATAATCTTTTTTGATAATTAGTCTAATCAGATCTAATCTTCTAATCACTAAAAACCTCCAACAAAATTTAACCCATGGACACAGACAATAGCATGGGGAAGCCCTGGGGTGGGGTGGAGGTTGGGTAGAGGGGGGCAAAAAGGGAGAAAATGGGAGATATCTGTAATATTGTCAACAACAACTATTACGCCAAAGAATGGTGTGTAGGAACTTGCTAAGCCCCCATAGCACTTTTCCCTCCGAAAACTGTCAAAACTTACATACATGCACATTTTCTATATTAACACATCATCAAACCAAACTGTTATTCATACCATTCCAGGGATAAAGTCCCAAATATCTCAACAAAGTGTTCTTAGCATGGAGTCTGAACACAGTCAGGGAGAACCTAATCTATTTCCGATTGTACCCGGAACATCATGGAGACAGCTGAGGCTCTCCAGTTCAGTCGCGCATTAGCACTTAGCAGTGGCGGCTGCCCTGTCATCATCATTCATTATAACCGAGCTACACTTTGTAATGAGGTGCACTAATGCTCTTTTTACCATTTTCTCTTGCCATTGGACTGTCTGTTGTGAAGGGCAGCTCACGCGGGTTAGTAAGATGTGAGCACTCAGCTTTGAGCGGGCAGGTTTCCCTGCACCTGCTTCACTCCAGGCAGGACAGGTACTCACTGTCATTTCTCCAGAAACTGAGGGGTGACCCTGCTCTGTTGTAAGTCACACTTTGCTTGGCGTGTCTCACTCTGTTCAGAATTAAGTTCTGGGGATAGAGAAGGAACTGGGTCCAGTTAGGAAGGAGAGAAGAATGTTTCAGACACTTGCCTTGGGAATAGTGGGAGGGCTTTGAAAGGACACCGGCCAGGAGGTGTCATGCCCTCACATAACTGCTCACCAGTTCCATGATCTGCACTGGGGTCTTGGGGTTGCCTGGAAGGCGGAAATAGGGAACCAGAAAATAGGAGAAATGGATTGTTTGGGCTCCATGGATAGGTCAGCAAGTAGGTAGGCAGATGATGAAGGAGGGAGGCGCCGCTCCCCACAGGCTCCAGAGCCAGGCTCAGAGAACAGGTCTGAGTCGCAGCCTCTAGGAGCCCTGACACTTGAGGGACTAGCTGACCTAGATCTGCAGGCAAATAAACCTGCTGACTGAGTAGCTGTGGAGACTTCAGGTGACCTCACACTGAGATTCTTCACAGCTCCGCCTCCTCCCTGTGTCACTGCCACCCCAGGAACCCTTAGACCCGCCCCTCCCTCCCTCATCGCCATGTTAGTGTCCACATGCCTGTGCACAGTGACCTAGTTAACTGGGTAACTAGTCAGTACTTGACTTCCCCAGGCCAGGTGCACACAGCCTGGAAACAGTTTTTAGCTGGGTGAAGAGTCTTACGATGACCCTCCTGAAAGAGCCAGCCAGGGCTGACCAGGCACCACCCAGTGCACATTCAGCAGTAAGAGGCTGGCTGTGGCTTAGGAAAGAAACGTTTAAAATTTTTTATTTTAAAAATAATTTATTTAAAAAGTTTATTTTAAAAAAATAAATGAAATCAAAACACTACTTGAGACCATCAAAATGAATTTTACATGTCAGTGTGACTGGCCCTGCAAGTCCCAGATTAAGCATTATCTCTGGATGGGTCTGTGAGGGTATTTCCAGATGAGATCAGCTCTAAAACAGTGGGCTCAAGAAAAGTAAACTGCCCTCCCCATCGGTGCATCCAATCCAGGATCGCCTGAGAGAACAGAAAGGCGGAGGAAGGAGTAATTTGGAGTAATTTGCCATTTTCTTTTTCCTCCTCACTGTTGAGCTGGGATATCTCTTCTCATGTTCTCCTGCCCCCAGACTGGGATTGGCAGCCCCAGCAGCTCATATGACTCCTCAGCCACTGTGATCTCGTGAGCCAACCCCCATCATAAATAAATACACATACCCTGTTGGTTCTGCTTCTCCTGGGGGAAAAAAAATATATATATATGTATGTATGTGTATATATATATATATATATATATATATATATCTCCTATATAATAATAGAGTAATATGCAAATTAGGTGTTACTCCACGACAAAATGGCGGCCCGCAGACCCACAAGATGGCGGCGCCCAGTCCCCTCAGCCCCGCTGCTGGAGTGTCTGGCCGGTCCCACCAGCAAACAGAGCACTGAGAGCAGGGCATGGTTGCTTCCTTAGTGCTGCGGCAGCGGGAAGCCGCCAGGCCCTGCACACACGGAGCCAGCGGAGGAGCAGGGCATGGCGTCTTCCCGATGGTCACCGCGGCAATTGGGAAGACACCAGGCCCTGCACACACGGAGCCGGCGGAGGAGCAGGGCCTGTCGCCAGGGCGATCGGGAAGACTCCAGGCCCTGTGCACACGGAGCCGGCGGAGGAGCAGGGCATGGCGTCTTCCCAATGGTCACCGCGGTGATCGGGAAGACTCCAGGCCCTGTGCACATGGAGCTGGCAGAGGAGCAGGGCCTGTCGCCAGGGCGATCGGGAAGATGCCAGTGCCAGCAGAGCAGGGCATAGCAGCTTCCTGATCTCGGCAGCCAGGAAGCCGCCAGGCCCTGCAAAGCCGGGCATGGCGGCTTCCTTAGTGGGGCAGTGGCAGGGAAGTCCGCAGACATGGCAGACAGAGCCCAGACAGCAGGGCTTGGGGGCTTCCTTAGTGGGCAGTGGCGGTGGGAACACCCCCAGGCCCTGCAGACAGAGCCTGGACAACAGGGCATGGGGGCTTCCTTAGTGTGTCCGTGTCTGGGAAGCCCCCAGGCCCGGCAGACAGAGCACACTGCAGGGCATTGGGGCTTCCTTCACATGGCACATGGCGGCAGCAGGCAGAGAGCGACAGCAGGGCATGGGGCTTCATCTCCATGGCTGCAGGGAAACCTCCAGGCCCTGCAGAGAGCAGAGAACCATGGGGAGTGGGCCTAAGCCATCAGTAGGATATCCTCTGAGAGCTCCTGGATTGTAGAGGGTGCAGGTTGGGCTGAGGGACCCCCGTGCACGAATTTCATGCACCGGCCTCTAGTATACACACACACACACACACACACACACACACACACACATATTATACACACACACACACACACATACACACACACACACATTGATTTCAGAGAAAGGAGAAGGAGAGAGAGAGAAACATCAATGATGAGAGAGAATCATGGATCGGCTGCCTCCTGCACTGTCCCACACTGGGGAATGAGTCTAAAACCTGGGCATGTGCCCTGACCAGGAATCAAACCCATGACCTCCTGGCTCATGGGTCGACGCTCAACCACTGAGCCACAGTGGTTGGGAGGTTCTGCTTCTCTGAAGACCCCTAACACTAAAGCAAAAATTTTACCTGTCTTCACATTTTTCACCCAATTTATTGCCAAGGCTATGTCTATATTATAATAAATATTCTAGAATATTTATGGGAATTTTTAAGAAAGACAGTTTTAGTCACTGGACTGTAAGTGGGAATAACTATGAAATAGGCTCTGCTTATTGCAGCTCCCAGAAATTACGCTCAGGCCACTCTGATGTAGCTGCCAAGGCCAGAGTTCTCTGTCAGCCCCAAACCAGACACCAGGCCTGAAGCCTTCATGCAGCACACACAGAGATGAATCGTCAGCAGCTGGGTAAACTGAAAAAGTAATAAAATGACTCATTTTATAGATGCAAGTATTAGGAAACAAAAATATATGCCTAGTGTGGGAGGAAGAACTTGAACTAAACAGTGAGTTTAATTTTGTTATAGGAAGTAGGAAAAGATGGCCAAGGTATAGGAAAATCAATAGATAATTCCAATACACATTAATCTCCAGATTGAATTGAAATTATTTTTCAAATAAAATTTCCATTGCCAGAGTATCTACTAAGAGACACGTTAGAGGAATATATTAAAAATTCTATTTAATTGCAAGACGACAGTAATTTTCTGAGCTAATGTAAAGCCACAGATGTATTAAATTTCAAGTTTAATACAGTGATGAAATCTTAAACACCATGAAGCAAAATGACTGCTTATTTCTGGTGCTCTTTTTTAGGATATATTTGTTTGTCTCCACACCCCCCTTTCTGCCCCAGCTTCTGACTCTTTAGCCATCTGCCCCAAGGATCCTTGACATGCTCTAGGAAAAAAGGGCCAGAGCCCCCAAAACCCAAGACCATGGCTAGTTTCGAGTGCAGGAAGTCCTAGCTCAAGACTGAGTTCTAAGTGTCCTTCCTGAAAGTGGAGAAAATAAGGAGGAAGAGAGAGCTCTTTCTAATGTTTAGCTCTGAGATCCAAAACGTGAACCTCTCCAGGCTGAGTGATAAAACCTCTTTTCCTGTAACTACAAAAACTGTAGTATGTTCAGGCATCTCAGGGACTTGGAGACCACATCCAATGAGAGCAGCATGCATCTCCGCAAGCTCGTAGCACTGGTTCTGAAAGGTATTACAGATAATCCACAGAAGATGTGCCTCGCATGCTCAGATGACATCTGTTCAGGATTCCAGTGTCTTTGCCATTGTAATTTGAGGAGGTTCTCAGTGCAAATCAGAAACAGAGAAATCACAGCTGGCAGCTCCGGAAGGCCAACAGGAAGAAGCGGCATGCACGGAGAGAGGTTGGTCCACACGCTCCTCGTGGCACTCAGAGTCCAGGGACAAACGACCCTCCAAATTCTGGATGAAGTTGTGCAGTAAGTAGCTTGGAGAGGACTCCTTGTGACCCTTCAAGAAAGTGTCACAGGCCCTCTTAACATATACAACTGCTGGCTTATGTGTGCACCCAATTCTCCTTTCCATTTTATAACTATGTTTAAATTAAAGCTGACCGTACTCTATATTTTTAAAAAATACTCATTAGCTGTCTAAGGAGGAGAATCTATCAGGTTGGTTCTGTATGCTGAGAGAGATATTATATGCACAGATGTTTTAGGCATGACAATGGTCTCTCAAATTTTGTTGATACAAATATTATGTTTTTGATTGATGAAGTTTGAGTCTGTCGTTTGCCTGGCCTGACAGTCTAATTGTCAGCTCTTCCTCCAAGTGCAGTTGATCGGAGTTTCTCACTTTTGGTTTCTGTAATCGGGTAGGATATACCTCAGTAATTTTAAGCATCAGCCTTACCTCCCGGTAAAGGAAAACTCATAAACTGTTCAAGAGCTCTAAACAGTCCTGCATTCACTGTGTCCCTACTTCAGTGTGAGGATAAATAGCCTCTCTCCACTCCACTGGATTAGAATCAGCCACACATCTCAAGATTTCCCGCTCCAGGTCCTCTTATCTCACACTCCGCATGCAGAGCCTGCTTAGTGGCAAGCTGAGCTATCCATTTAAAGGGGTTGAGTGACTTGTTTACCTTCACACTTTTGGGGAAACAAATCAGTATTTTGCTTAAGAGCCAATTGCATCCTAAGAAACTGATCATTTTTTTAAGTATGTGCTGCCAAAGCGAGCTCAGTTCTTATTTTCCCCTCTGAATGTGGAGTATATGTTTCTCTTGAATTCTAATTAAATTCAGACGATTATCAGTGGAATACCAAAAAAGTTTGGAGCAGAATGTTGAAGAGATATGTGGAAAGTATCCAGAAGAAAGTAGTGAAAATAAATAAAAGATGCAAACAGAAGACAAACTGGCTGAGAAGGAATTCCTCCTGCTGCCTGCTCACTAATGCAGAATGTCAAGTGCTTATAAGCACACATGGATGTAATCCCTCAGTGTCTGCTCAGAAGCCTTCCTGCACCAGTTCCATGACACCACTGTCATCAGCTGAATCATAGGAATACAACCCAGTGTGTTAGAGGTTTTAGGGCAGTGTGATTGTTATTTCTAAAGAAGTTCAGCATTTAGGAGTTATCTCAAAATAAAACCAAGTTATAATAACACCCAAGTACGAATGGTGAGCGAGGACCCCAAGGATAACAGAAGAAAGATGGCATCCTTTCCTGAATCAATCACCAGCATCTTCACATTGATTTGTGCTGAGTACACATTCAACTCCATACAAAGTACGATAGACAGTCACCTTGAGTTGTTATTTTCATTTATAAAAATTATCCAAACATTCCCTATCTCGATGCTGCCCTTTTAAAAAAAAAGTTTTAATTTATTTAGAGAGAGAGGAAGGAAGAGGCAGAGAGAGAGAGAGAGGAATGTGGATGTGAGAGAAAAGCATCGATCGGCTGCCTCCTGCACGCCCTGACCGGGGACGAGCCTGCAACCCGAGCTTGTGCCCTGATCAGGAATTAAACCAACAATCTTTTGGGGTAAAGGATGATGTCCCACCAACTGAGCCACACTAGCTCAAGCTAATTATCAAGTAATTTAACTGCTAATAAATTAAATATTGTAGGACATAGAGATATTTCATAATGATAAAATAATTATTTCATGAGGAAGACCTACAGTTCTAAATATTTATGCGCCCAGTAACAGTTTCAGAATATACGAGGCAAAAACGGACAGAACTAAAAAGAGAAAAGATAAATCTACAGTTATTATTGGAGATTTGCCATCCATGTCTCAGTAATTGATAAAATAAGTAAACAAAAATTCATTAATGAGACCTAACTGGTTTGGCTCAGTGAATAGAGCATTGATTGGCCTGCGGACTGAAGGGTCTCAGGTTCGATTCCGGACAAGGGCATGTACCTTGGTTTCAGGCACATCCCCAATAGGGGGTGT
Organism: Cnephaeus nilssonii; assembly: GCF_951640355.1. Taxonomy (NCBI): domain Eukaryota; kingdom Metazoa; phylum Chordata; class Mammalia; order Chiroptera; family Vespertilionidae; genus Cnephaeus; species Cnephaeus nilssonii. Next base: position 62,708,937 of record NC_137087.1, on the reverse strand, counting down.
GCAGGAGGCAGCTGATCAATGTTTCTCTCATCCATGTTTCTAACTCTCTCTCCCTTCCTCTCAGTAAAAAAATCAATGAAATATATTTTAAAAAAATTCGTTAAGGAGGGATATCGGAAGAATACTATAAACCAATGTGACAATATTTACGGAACGCTAGACCCAAAAAACATCAAAATACACATTCTTTACAAGTGCACACAGAATGTATGCACCAGGATAGACTATATGCTAGGCCATAAAGTGAGCTTCAATAAATTGCAAAACACTGAAACTCCAGATATTTAAAAATTAAATAACATACTCCTATATAATCTATGGGTTAAAGAAGGCACAAGGGAATTAGAAAATATTTCAACTGAATAATAATAAAAATACAAAATATAAAAATGTGTGGAGTGCATCTAAAGCTGGCTCAGAGGGAAAAGCTATTGCTTTAAGTGCTTATACCAGAATAAAAAGAGACTTAAAAGCAGTGATCAAAGTTTCATCTTGAGAAGCTAGAAAAAGAACTTATTTAACAACCAAGACAAAAATAAGAGCAGAAATACAGAAATGTAACAATTTAAAGTTGTTTTTTAGGAAAAAACCTTGAGTCCAGTGACTGCCATTTCCTAGCTGTGACCACGTGGAATGTGGAATGGACTTGACTCTCTGGCTGTACGATGGAGTAATGACGGCACCTCCATCAGATGAGGGATGAGAGAATGCTTGTAAGGAACTGGGCACAGCAACAGCTTGGAAGCAATAGCACAATAAGTGGTAGCTATTGTGTTTATTATTCCAAACCCTACACTTACTCCACATGCCCCAGGACCCTCTGCAGCTGACAGATGGTAATGACTAATGCTGAAAGACAGACATTCTATTCTCTGATGCCATCACTTCTACCCAGAGTACGTGGATCGTATACAAAGTTAACCTTCAGCCCATCCCTTGTAAGGTACCCCGAACTGTACTTATCAAATTCTACACTTTCAAACTTCCACCTGGCATGTTTACACCAAAGTATTCTTTTTACTTATGCCTAGTAGTAGCCAATTCAATACATTTGAGTAAAATCAATGAATTTGTATATTATAGAAAATATACCAATAGAAGACATTATAGTAACCTCCTCAAATGTTATGAGAAGGGTTAACCCTGGCAAAATTACAGAGCATGGAAGTTTGCTCTCAACTTTCCCCATTTTTCAGGGGTGACTCTCACCAGAGCCCCATCTAAGCTAGAGGCCCGGTGAGGTGGTAGTCGATAAATGTTTGACTGGGCTTCCTGGGAAAATCTGCCCATAAATAGGGCATTCTTAAGAACTAAAGAGCCCATGGATTTAAAGAAGTAAATATAGACCCTCCAGCTACTGCTTGGGAGAAATCTGGGTCAGGAACACCTCTCTGGTTTCCTTTACATCCAACCAACACAATTGTATGTCCAAGGTCTGTATAATGTCGCCAGAAATGCCTTAAAGGAAGGAATAACATGCTAAGTTCACAGAAATATTAAGAATCATAACATTAAAAATATCCCTAAGATGTCATCTAATTAGTCCTCAGCTTTTGGCGAAGATTTCTCCTGAGCTCTCTGGCTGCAGGACTGGTGGGCTGTTTCCAGAAGGTTTTGGAGAGTGATGGAGCTACAGTTGTTTGAGGTGTAACTGAGAACCCAGAAACACTCGAATAGCAGTGGAATGTTCTTCACTTCATTACTGCTGCTGCTCAGCCAAAAGGAGAGGCGCGTACAAACATTACCAAAGAGGAGTTCCAGATGGGAATGCAAATGCTGTTTCAGCTGTTAACCAACCCAGCAGAAGCTGAGTGACATAGACAGTCCCTCTCCACCAGCCACGTCGGAGCGGCTCCATTGCCAGGCTGACCAATTGGAAGGAGAGCCATGGTTGGTTGTCCCTGCCTTACTCATTGCTAATAGCAGGAGGACAGTAATTCATAATAATTACAGAAGTGAAGGGCAGTAATTAGCAGGACAAATTAGCTATAAATGATTCAGAATTTCAAAGTGAGAAGATGACCTTTTCACTTCTTATCTGGCAGTGACAGATTGCGTCCTGATTTGAGAAGAAATTAAAGTACTCTAACACATTATGGATTTTCTTCACCTTCCAATGGGAACTGGGCCAAGGTAATTAAAACTATGGTAGGAAGCATGAACTTCAGGATATTCCTGGGTGGCTTTCTCACCTGTTCACCTGGAAGCATCATCTTTCTCTTCAGCCCATCCTCAGCACACACTCTCATAGTTATGAGAAGGACAAATGGGAATTCCTACTGCATCATACTTGATTTAATTAACGTTAATAAGCTTGCTATGATGTTTCTCACTCTTATTAAAAATTATTGTTGGAATATCCACATGTTGAGATATTTATTAATCTAACAAATAATTTCACTTCCCAATAAACATGGCATTGTGGACTTATTCTTGGATATTACCCCTCTGAAAACATGGCCAGGTTATTCTTGCCATTTCACCTGATGAGCAAAATTAGAGTCCACTATGAGGAGTTAATGATGCCACTGACCTCCATTGGTATATTAACCTGCTAAAAGGCCCTCAGTTGCTCCTTCTCTTGGAAGAGGCTTCCTCTGCTCTCGAATTGCACATTCTGTCCACATGACAAACCCTGAGCGGCTACGCTTCACACTCCCCCCACAGACATGGACTCCCTCAGGGATTTCCTTTGGCTGAGTCTTCAGTGGGGTCCCTTGCCCCTTCTCCCCGCCCTCCCTTCTGTCAAAGGCACCTCCCTTCAGTTATTTGGTAAAGAAGAGAATCATAATCGAAAGTTAGCAGTGGTGGCCTGTTCATCCCCACACTGGTCGGCAGTGTCCTATGGACTACAGGAGGTGACTGATGGTTACCAGTTCAGATCAAGCCTGGATTAGATCATGTCCCCTGAGCAGAAAAAGCCTAAGAATGTGGCAGTAGCCGAAACCGGTTTGGCTCAGTGGATAGAGCGTTGGCCTGCGGACTGAAAGGTCCCAGGTTCGATTCCGGTCAAGGGCATGTACCTTGGTTGCGGGCACATCCCCAGTGGGGGTTGTGCAGGAGGCAGCTGATCGATGTTTCTCTATCATAGATGTTTCTAGCTCTCTATCCCTCTCTCTTCCTCTCTGTGAAAAATCAATAAAATATATTTTAAAAAAAATTATAAAAAAAGAATGTGGCAGTAGCCACTGAGGGGTGGGGTGGGCGTGGGGTGTGCATTCCTGTGTGAGGTCTGGGATTGTGGGAACCATAGGGAGAAGGAGAAGGGAGGGGAGTGTCTACCTCTCAGTGGTGCATTTCCAGGTGGCTGCTTTTAGGAACAGGCAATGTTCCTTACAGGGACTCTGAACTGTTCTAACTCTGGGACGTGGATCTAGTCATCTACCAGTCCAGACTGAAATTTCTTCCTCCGTTTCCATGAGTCATGGATTTATATGGCTGCATTACATAGGATCAAACCTAATACCTTTTTCTTTAGTACTTTAAAACTAATGTGACTTTGTTTTGTAAAAATTACATGAACTCATAATTTAAAAATCAGAAAATGGAACAAAACAAAACAAATCATTAAAAATCCCATCACCCTGAAACAACCAACTTTCATTCATATTTGATGGATATCATATGTACAAACAAAGTGACAGATAGATGGTTTAGAAGGATGGGATTATAGTATCTTTTCTTTTTATTAATAAAATATTAAAATTCAGTTTGCTTGAATGTAACTAAAAAAAGGGAAATGAAATGGATGGAATTGCTGGATATCAGAAGAATGTCCCCATGCTGCCGTTGATGAGATTCTGAGAGCTCTTTGTAGGTCACTGCGATATCTTGTCTAAAGCTGTGGCCTTAAAAATATTGGTTGAATGAATAGATGAATATATTCCTGTATTATTTGTTTTTGAGAATTGATTTTTCTCAAACTAAAATCATTCAGCCTTGCATGGCTTTGAATTCAAGATTGATTTTGTGTTTGTTCATGGATTATTAATTCTTTCTCAAACATTTATTGAGACATTTTTCAGGCACCATGCTAAGGGCTGGATTACATGTCAACATGTCACCGCCCGCCCGCCCCCCCCACAACCCCTCTGACTGGCTGTAGACTTAAAACCTCCTGCCAGACCTGCCTTTGCCCCTCCAACCTCATCTGTGGTCACCCTGCCTGCCGCTCTGGGACTCTAGTCACACTGTCTCCCACTCTTCTCCTTAAATGCTTCTTCTGGCCTTGAGGCCTTGGAGTAGGTTACTCCTTCCGTTGAGTGCTATTCCCTATCTTCTTGCCTGGAGTGATGGTTCTATTTTGTGTCAAGTTGACTGGGCCGTAGGATACCTAGTTATCTGGTTAAACATTATTTTGAGTGCATCTGTGAGGGTATTTCTGGGTGAGATTAGTGTTTAAATCAGTGGGCTGACTAAAGCAGATCGCCCTCCCCAATGTGGATGGGCCTCACCCAATCAGTCGAAGGCCTGGATAGAAGAACAAAAGGCTGAGTAAGGGAGAACGGGCTCTTCTGCCTGATTGTGGTGGACTTAGGACATGGATCTGCTTTTGGACTTGGACCAGAATTTACAGCTTTGTCTCTCCCAAGTTTTCAGCTCATCAATGGCAGATCTCAGGACTTCCCAGCCCCCATAACCATGTGAGCTGATCCCATATAATAATTTCTCTTGATGCTTTTGTGCAGCCAGGTTTGGGAATGAGTAGAGCATGTGTCCCCTTCTAGTTTGAATCTTGTTTGAATCCATATGTTCTTTGAACAGTGCTTTGCTGACACTTATGTAGATGCACGTTTCTTATTGTTTCTGGAGAAGCTATTAAGGATTGGGCCTCACAGAACTGCTGAGGACTTAAAGGGAGCAGTTTAATCCTGGGCTGTCATGTTGAATTGGTGGCTTCTGGCCGAGCCATCTGGTCCAGTCATGGTGCACCGCATCCCATCCTGCGTGCTTGGCAGGGTCTCCTTCCCATCAGTATTGTTCAGAGAGCTCTGGATGGGAATTTAAGCTTCTTCAAATGGGATGTGAGGGAGAGATTGTTGATGAGTGGAAGGGCTAGATGACATGTGTCCACCCCTACCATTTTACACGGGGGAGGGGAGAGTGTGTAATAGTGTAATTGGATGACTCTTCAAAGTCTTGCCCAGTAGAGCTCTGTGGGCATTCCCCCTCCCCCCCCCCCCCCCCCCCCCCCCGCCAAGCAGAAACATCTCCATTTCTTGCCAATGTGTTCTTTTCAGTCACTCTTAACACCCCTCCCGCCCCCCCACTCCCCGGAACTAGAGATGGAGGAAATGGCGGGTCGGCAGCTCTTTTCTTTGCCAGTGCAGGTGTTGCTCAGCAACATGCTCTCCATCGTGATGCCCAGTTCTTAGTCACAAGCCTGCGCCGTGTGCAGTTACTTCGCTGGCACAGAGACGAGGATAAACCGTGTCATTTCTGTGCTGCGAGGCCCTTTCACAATAGCTATAACATGCTGCATCTTTGGGGCAGGAAACCAGTGGATTTCCCCATCTGCACTGAAGACCCCTGACAGTGTTGCCTGCAAGTCAGAAGGGAAAGATCTGGGTGTTTGGGGAGATAAACAAAGCTTCGGGTTGTCTTGTTTTTGAGGTCTTAGTCTAGCCAGATGTGGCATAGACACAGGAAGCAGCACAGCCATAGTCCCAGATATTTCAGGGCAGCCTCGATTAGACAGCTTCTGCCCTGTGGTTCTCCTAGTCCTCGTCACATAACTCCCTCTGAAACCGAACCAGCTGTCGTCGGTTGTAGGTTATGTGCCTCTTAGCTAAATTGTTCTTTTGAACCTTGCTTTTTTATTTTTATTTACCACTGCATCCTGGAAGTTATTCCATATCACTTTATAGAGATCATCCTCACTCTTTAAAAAAAGATGGGTAATATTACTCCACTTGGTAATATTAAGTACCATAGGTTTATGTAGCTAGTCTTCTGTGGGTATGCATTTGGGCTATTTCCAGTATTTTGCTATTTCAAACAACATGAATAATGTGTGCATATGCTGTTTCTGACTTGTAGAGATGGCGTCTCAGGGTAAATTCCAGAAGTGAGATATCTGGGGAAAAAGTTATCCACATGAATTCTGAGTCAGGCAGATGAAGAGGAAAATGTCAGCTTTATTACTCAAAGAAGCAGTTGGGAAACGTGGCTTAGGAGCTTCCTATTGTATGCCCCCAAATTAGGCAGACTTACTAGTAACCCCCAGCCCAGGCCATTCTGGAAAACATGGTGTCACTTATATGTGGGACCTAAAAACATCCAACTGTAAAGACAGAGTGGAATCATGGTTACCAGGGGCAGGGGTGGAGGAATAGGAGAGAGATCTTTAAGGGTATGAACTAGTAGGTGAGTCCCGGACACCCACTGTACAGTACAGTGATATAGGGGACAACACGGCATTTTAAACATCAAACTTGCCAAGAGACTGGATCTTATTCCCTTCCCACAAAAGAAATTATAGTCCTGTGAGGAGATAGAGGCGTTAGCGGACACTACAGTGGCAATCATATTGTAATATATACATGTGGCAAGTCAACCTGTTGTACACCTTGAGTTTACACAATGTTCTGTATAGTCACGTTTCAGTTAAAAAACACCTGCAGTGTAGTACTGCTCCATAACTAGCCCTCTTTCTGTGATTAGCAGACATTGGGAACATTGGGCTCGGGGAGATTGGCGTGGTGCTTACGCATGCGTGAAAGGCCCCAGGAAGTTGGTTTCTTTCTTTGTGATCACACTGAATTTTGAAATTAAGCCTTTCTCTTCTGCTCAGAAACAAGGCTGCAGATATGCCTTGAAGGTTTGTTTGCAGAAAATAGGACGATTTACTCTGGTACCAGGAGCCATTCCCTCTGGAATGTCTGCACTGCTGGGTGGTCCCTACGAGCTCAGGAAAAGAAGTACAAACAAGCTTCTCTCTGGGTGGCGAATCCCCGTCCGCTTGGAAATGAGGCCGGCTTCTGGGGCCTGCTGCCCTCATCCTGCCTGGTCAGAAGGGTTATCCTGTGAGAGTGGGTCTGGGGTTGGCTGGAGCAGCACTGAACGGACAACTGAAAGGAGGTGCCAGTTAATCTGAGCCCGACCCCCCGGAGCCTCGTGAAGGCTGCCTGTGCTTTTGCCTTTTAGACGCTGCAGCACTGGAGACCGTGCCTCGCGTGGGCACCAGGTTGTGCTGGGTTTGCAGGGAGGACGGTAATATGTCATTCGGAATGTGTAACCTGAGCACATTGGGATTGAATTTCAATCCTGCGACCAAAGAAAAATGATTGCTATAGAGAAGGTAAATTTTTTTTTAAATGATTGACAGACGTTGTGAAGTTGTCTGTAAGTTATTCTGGAATGCCCCCAATTGCAGTGCTTTCAAGGCTAGTCTGCAGAATTGTGTAATGCCTCCATCATTTGTTATGATTGTCATTTGTCCGCAGATAATTGAGCCCATGGCTCAATCCATGTCAGTACGGCAATGATTTGAGCATGTCAGTTCCATAGGGGCTCCGTGCTCTCGGACTGCACTGCGGCTCTGCGGGAGCAAGGACCAAGCAAGCCTCACTGTTTATGCTCATACCACAGCAACAAGCCCAGGCCTGCCTCTTGCAAGGTGCTGAATTAACCCTTATTGTGATTGGCTGGTTAATCTCTGAAGCATGCTGCTCTCTCAGCTATTTTTTAAAAATCTATATATCATCTCTCTGTCCATCTATCTATTGCATCCCAACCTCTGTTAAAAGTGCTTTTCATGTATTCATGCATTCAGTTCTCACAGCAACCCCATGAAGTGGGCAGTATAATTAACCCACATTTTTCAGATAATGAAACTGAGACACAGAGAGGTTTAGCAATTTGCCTGAGGTCACACAGTCGTGAATTGTGGAGCTTGGATAACCTGGCAGCTATGCCTCAGCCTCACTCATTTATTCATTTGCTCAAAGGGCAGGTCAGTGGGATGTGGGGAAAATTGGAGGAGCATAGATTTTTTTCTTTTGTAGACTTTTCCCAACCTCATGATTCTAAATTAAGCTGAAGGCAGAAAAGATGAAGGCCCAAAGAAATGCAACAGTATCTGAGTGCATGAGCATACGATGCATACCCTGCCCGGAGGGCATGATGGAGAGAGGTATGAAGACCCAGTAAGAGCAACCTCACAATCCCTCCCAGGAGAACTTGGTAATGACTCCTTCTGGAAACATAAGAATAAGACTCTTCTGACATTTAAGAAAATTCTGTTCACATCTCGAGGCTGATGGTATTCCCCTGGAAGAAGATTAATAATATAACATAGCTGAAAATTCTCTTGCAGCTCAGAAAAAGTATTTAACATTTAATAACAAATTTCACCCTTGAAACATTAAATATATATCAGTGATTACACATAATCCAATTTTGTTTTTCTGTATCTTTAATTGTAGTGATGTTTGGATTTTAAGAAAAATAATAATTAAGGTAAAAGCTGGAGTGGTGATGCTAATCTATATTCCACTTTCTAAAACTTCTGTGGGTTGGTTTGCTGATGGCATAATTCCAATAATGAATAATTCACAGAGCACAGGGAGGGTGTTCGCTGGAGGCGGAAGAACACCTTTGAATTCCTGCCCCTCTCCTGGGCCTGGAAGCAGGCGCTGCCTACGGGAAGCCCTTTCCACGGGAAGATGGACCCTGTTCTAGGCTCATGGGAAGCAATAGCATGACCAGTGAGTCTCTTTTTCTTGGAAACTTAAGATGGAGATAAGCCACCTGTCCTCCCACATCACGGCTCTGGTCTCTGCAGTATCATCAAACTAGGCTTTTGCAGGAGGTCCTCAGTCCACCGAAGCCGACTGGTCTCCGGTGTGTGGATCTGGGAGGAAAGCCAAACTGAAAACTGCACGGAGTCAGTGCTTCCAGCAGCCCCTGCACGCGCTTCTCCAGCATGCTCTGCTTTTCTGGTTTCTCCGGGTCCAGAATGCAATCCCTTCTGCCTTCTGGATTCTGAGCTTGTTAGCCAGCCCTGCCCCAAGGAAGGCGGATGGGGATTGAATGTCATCAGTCAAGAGGCCCAAACGCCCTCTCCGTTAACCCGTGGCCTCTTGATTTGCCTGCCCCCACCTCCAGTTGGTGCAAACCCCGTGAGTGGTTTCCTTGTATTTGTTGAACATACACATAGAAACACATGTCTACAAAGGAAGTGAATGTGTCTGAGTCAAATGGATGATCTGTCCGCATGCCCACCCATTGCTCCCAGCTTTGCTGCCAAGCCTCCTCCTCTCACCTCTGAAATATTTTAGGAGCCTTTTACTGTGATGACTTGGCATCGAAGGAGAGGAAAGGGCAGGAGTGATGAAAGCTTGAGGGGTTGAGGCAGGAAAGAAAGGTTTGCTCATCCTCTGGGCAACTGTGCTCAATGGGCTGGTGCTCCCTTCCCCCCAGTCAGCGTTGAAAATGAGTGGGTGCTTCTGATTATCACATGACTCGGGGGGGGGGGCGGGGTGGCGCACATGGCTACGGTATGTCCTGTAATGTGGGGACAGGCTTCAAAAACAAGCCATGCTGTATTAGTTTCCTATGTGTGCTGTAGCAAACTGCCACCAACTTACTGGCTTAAAATAATATGAATTTATATATATATATATATATATATATATATATATATATATATATATATATAAAAGGCTAATATGCTAAGTATCTGACCATCTGACCAGTCATCATGACAAGCACTGACCAGGAGCTGCTGTGACGTGCACAGAGAAACGGCCCCTCTGACCTGCTGCCCACAAAGCAATACTCGGCTTCCCCCAAGTGGGACACAGGCCCCGACCCCTCCCTGGAGTGATAGCCCACCAAATCGCAGCCAACGCTGCCAAGATCCCATGGGACAAAATGTGGCCCACAACCCAGGCCAGCCCTGAAACAGTGACTGTGGGCACCAGGTAATGACATCACATAGCAACACCCAGCTTCCTCTCCCTAGTGACGACTAGCCTCCTTGCAGTTTCTTCAGCCCAGGAACATGACTTGCTTTATAGCCACGTGCAAACATTTCACACTTTAACCAAATGTCTGTGAAGCATTTTCCCGTGCCTCATCTCATTTGATCTGGAGTAGATAGATAGGAGACTCGGTGGAATCCTATTTTCTATTTATTGGCCGGAAAACAGATACTTAGAAAGCTTAGAAACTTGACCCGACTGAAAAGAAGTAAGAAATGGTAGACCTTGAAAATGACTTCAGGTTTTCTCACTGCACAGAATATAGTCTAACATTGCTGCAGTTAAATATTTCACCCTTTGTTCTCCCTGCGTGATCTACAATAATAATCTGCTTCGTGTTGATACTTACTGCTCTGTTGCTGGCAATTACCTGGAAGAGAAGTTGGGGTGCTTCGCTGGGCTGGGAAAAGTTTAGCTACATCAGAAAGCAGGTCTAATTAAGCAAGTTTATCTCTCTCTATAAAGCTCTCACTGGCGCCAGTCGCACGGTGTGTTTCCATCTGTCATTGTCGATCGTGAATTTGGTTGACACTTCTGTTATAGAGAAAGGCGAATAGTGATATTAAACTATTTCTTCTAATTAATTTCCTTTCAATGTGCACGAATTCGTGCACGGGGCCTCTAGTTATCTTATAATGTTCAGTTCAGCGTGGGTCTCACTGGGTTAAGGTTGGGATGTCTGTAGGGCTGGATTTTCTCCCAGGCTCTGGTTTCTCTCTGTCCTCTGCCTTCTCACACCTCTGGAGGCCGCTGCATTCCTTGGCTCACAGCCCCTTCAGCCTCGTTAAACCAGCAGTGCAGCTAATCTCTCAGACTCTGAATTCTTCCTTCTGTTGTCACACACCTTCCTGACTCTCCCGCCCCTCTCTTACCCTTATAAGGACCCAGACATTGGTCTACCCAGACAATCCAGCATAATCTCCCCATCTCATCTTAAATTTTCAATTTAATCACATCCACCAAGTCCCTCTCACTACATAGGTGACATGGTCACAGGTTCCAGGAATTAGAAATCTTTGGCAGGGGCATTATTCTGCCACCCACACATGCCCTTCACCAATGTTCAAGTGATTTTGGACTCGATGGGCTAAGAGTCAGTTTCGTTCTTTTCTTTCTGGTGATGGCTGGAGTCTTGTGTCTTTCTGGGTAGAGAAGCCTGATGATCCACAGGGCTTTTGTCCGCTGCATAGAAGGTAGTGGGTGTCCGGGCCACACTGAAACTCCCTGCCTCCTAGGCTAGAGTTGGGTTGTGCCAATCAGTACCCCTGTGCCCCATCTTTCTCTCTGAAGAACCAATATGAGGTCCTGCATATTTTCAAGTCTCAACAACATACCTTTGTCTGGAGGCTCCCTGATGTGGCCAGTGAATTTCTCATTCTCCCCAAGAACAACACCCATCACCTCCCTTTACCCACCAGCCCAGCTGGCCAGCTTCTTGGTTTCATTTCCATGCCTGCTCAGCCACTTCCTCCCCTTCCACTCCAGTTTAATTTGTCTACCTGAGTTGGTTCATTATGCTTTGTGTATTGTTCAAGTTTTTTTTTCTTTTTTTAATTTTCTTTGATTCTTAATTTTAATTCCAGTCCAAGTGTTGTTTTTTTCAATAAGCACTTTAATAATTAGACCCTCCTCTACCCAGTTCCCAAGATAATAACAACTGAGTGTGTCCTACCCATCTCCTGCGACTCAGTTTCCCTTTCCTGTATGAACGTGCCTTTTCTTAGTGCCCCACCAGATCTCATCGCCCACCTGCTTGTAGTGCCCATTCATTTGCAGCTATTATTTATGGTGCACATGCCATGAGCTAGGCCCTGTGCTGTCACATTTGTTTTCTGTTTCCCCTGGGGGCTGCCCCTCCACATGAAGTGTCAGTTATGCAGAATGAGTCTCTAAAGGCCGTGCTGGTGCACAGACACCGAGTTACTGCTGGGCAGCAGAAAACACATTTTCCTTTTAGAGCTGCTCATGGAGTCGGCATGCTGACTCACCTTGTAATGAGGCGACTACAGAACTGCCTCGTGGTTGGTGTGAACTGTTGGGATATCTGTCTGAATTTTGGTTTCTCAGCCTAGATGTTTCCATAGCATTTTCTGAGGTCAGAATGGCCAACATTTTTGAGGTCACAGTGGGTGACATTGAGTCTCTGGTCAGAGGGCCAGCTGAGGAGATCTAGGTGTAGCTCTGGGGGGTGAAGGTCAAGCCTATAAATTCAATAAAGGGGTCTCACCATCACCCAATCTTAGCTCCAGCCCCCCTTCCCTGGAAGGGCCCTTCTGCTGGACAGTGTGTGCCTAGACGGGGCCCGACCGCTGACCTAACGGAGCTGGCGCCCTCTTGGCACCCTGGGCCACTTGGGACTTAGAAGGCTGAGACCTATCGCTAGAGCCCAACCCCCTGGGGCTGGCCCAGGTCCCGGATCCCCAGGCTGTGCGCTGTTTTCTCCCTGGCCTTGCCCTTTCCTGACATGCTTTACCCTCCGCGGAGCTACCGACTGTGCCCTGATCTCTCTCTGGCCTCTCGTCAGCATCCACTTGTCTTCTGTTCCCTCCCTCTGTCCCTCTCCCTCCTCATCTCACCTCTCTTCCTCGCCTCCACACACTTACTGAGAAGCTACTTCTAGATCAGGCAGCTATTTGATGGGTGTGCATTGTGGGCTCTGAGGCTGTGTTCTCTACTGGGGGCTGGGCAGGCTGCAGAGGGTCGGGGGCAGGTTGGTGAAGCAGGAAGAGGCAGCCGGTCTGACAGGAGCTCTGTCCAGATCCTGCATGAAAACAGCAGCAGAGCCCAGCCTTTCTTAAGGACGTGACAAGTTGGGTCCCTGTGGTGCTTTGCAAAAAAGACCATTTGGCAAATCATGTGACACAGGAGCTGTATACACTCCGCACGCTCACTGCGAAATTACGGACCCAGATAGAAGAGCTGCCCGTAACATGTGGATGGCCTCAGCCAAGGGTGGGGCAGGGTGGGAAGCAGTGGAGGCTGTAAGTTCACAGGAAGGCTTTCCAGAACATGCGAAAAGATGAGACCTCAGACCCAAGAGCTGAAAGCCTCGCTAAGACCGATGTTCTTGAGGATGGAGGCTCAAATGCTCAGCGACCAGCGATCATTCTCGGAAACACTCCAGGCAGAAAGGCTAACGATGCTGTTTGCTTTGAGGGAGTGTGTAAAGGAGATGAAGAATGATACTCTCCTTAAAAATACAAAAGAGGGATGGTCTCGGAGGAAAGGCATGTTGACTTAGAGTGGAAAGGAAACGTATGTATGCCTTCAATGCCTCAGAGACAAGCAGCTGTATTAACTGTCAGTTAAATGATGAGCAATCAATACTAATAAATGCCCGTGTCTATGCAAGGGCAGCACTCCATGAGGCATGGGTCCTTTCTGTCCTACGGATCAAATTACCCTGCTCATATCTTCTCGGGGCAAAGGGCTCCGCCCTAGGAAAGCTTGTGGTTAGACCTGGAGGTGAACTTCCTGGCGTGAGATGAGACTTTCAGACACGAGGAGCAGTGCTTGACACCAACCCTCATAGGAAACAGGCGCATGGAACCACAGTCCTACAGCCCTCCTCACCCCACACCACCTCCTTCCAGAAGTTCTAGAAGAGCAACGGCACTTGATCGGGCATCACCTGACAGATGTGGTGCATCTCTGAATTATATTGTAAACCTGAAAATATGTGAGTTGTGCTTCACATTATCCTTTTGAAATCCAGGTTTGAAAGCAGCAGTTTCCTGACACATTAATATGCCAGAGCCTGGCCGGGCCGATAGCCCGTGACCTGGCTCCAGCTGGGGTCTCCCCCAGAGGAGCAGGGAGCCTCGCCGCTCGGAGCTCATTAGCTCAGAGAACACACACATTATGCTTCCCGGGCGGGGTTCTGTGTGTCACCCCGTCCCGCTGTGCTGAACTTTGTGCCTGCAAATGAGCCTGTGAAATTGGGGTCATTAATATGCTTCAGGAGCTCTGGACACGGTTAGAAAGGAAACGTGGCAGCAAGCAGTTCCCATCACCCCCCCCTCCTGGCCCAGGTGCCCCCTCCTGTGATTTCCAGAAGGCCCTGCAGCACAGTGACGGAGAACACGCTGGGTGATGGTGTCCCCTTGACTGGGGTGAGGGATGCCCATGGCTGCACAACACCTTTGGGTGTGTCTGTGGGGCGTTTCCGGAAGGGGCTAGTGCTTGGATTGGTAGCCTCTCCAATGTGGGGGGAGCACCGTACGACCCCCGAGGCCTGACCAGAGCCCAGATGGGGAGAAGGTAGGCATCTCCTGACCTCAGACGTGGGCTCCTGTTCTCAGGCTCAGTCCGAGGTCACCCCCACTCTCCGGGTCTCCAGCTTGTGGACGACAGATCCTGGGCTTTCTCAGCCTCTGTAACTGCCTCAGCCAATGCCAGCAATAAATCCCGTCTTGCAGACATCTTATCCCGTGGTTCCATTTTTCTAGACACCCGGACACTTCACTGTTAACCAGCCTTTGCACCCAGGACCCAGTGCACGTCTCCCTGGGAGGGTGGTTTGACCATGTCGACAGCCTTTGTTTTTAAACCCAAGTGGCTTCAGAGGAAGCCACCTGACCCTGCATCGCTCCAGGGGTACTCGTACCCGGAGAGAAGGAACTAGCCAGAGAGAGCCCTGCTTGTCCCTGTGCCGATGGCTGCCCTGCCCTGGCCTGGTGACTGTGTGGGCACAGCGCTGACCTTCAGCTGAGGAGAATGAGAGATGAGAGACCTGCAGCTGAGGGTGGCATTGACCTTGCCCTGCAGGTCAAACATCTGGCCTCACACAGTCTCCTCTCCTCAGGGGCAGCCAGGGATGGAGTGTGATGGAGAGCCCTGGGTTTCTCCCACCAAAGCCTCTGAAAATCACCACCTAGATTATTTTTACAGTTAGTACAACATCTGCCTCCTTTTAGGATCTCTGTTATCTCTGAGGGCAGTGCTGAGTATGAATTTACACAAATTTTTAAAAAATCTATTTGAAAACTGTATATTTTAGATGTTGCTAATGGTATATAATTAGCTATTGAAGTCAAATGTTTTTAACAAAATAAGGAGTTTGTAAAAAATTAATTGCTAGATTCCATTTTCCCTTTTATACAACAAAAACAATTTCACGAGCCCTATAATGCTTTGAGACGTAATCTAAAGATAAGATTGCTTTGTCAAGATTGTTCTTAACAATCTGCTTCATGCAATCAATACTGAGGGTGCCGACCTTATTTATTTGAATTTCCATCATTTCCGTGTTTGTGAAACTTCGAGGGATAAGTTAATGGTTTTTTAAAAAGTGTCTTTGCCCCTCATTGCTTTATCCCTACTTCTCCATCCATCCATCCTGGGAGCAGCGCCTCCCCCCTAAGCCCCCCTCCCCCCTTCCCCCCCCCCCCCCCCCCGCCCCAGCCAGAGCAGGCCCCACAGCGCCCACAGAGCTTCCTCTGCAAACAGGTCGGAGCCCCCAGCCCTCGCTGGTGCCTGGGCCCCACCTTCAGGGCAGTGGTGTGAACACTGCATCACAGACGGTGACCTCGGTGGAGAGGCTGAGAGCACACGGTTAGCATCGCCGTTCTCTAGGCCGGGAGCCTCGTGTCTCCTTGGGCTACACTCAGGGTCAGCAGGGCTGCCTTCCTGTCGGAGAATCTGCAGGAGAATCCGATTCCTTGCCTTTGACTTCAAGAAGTTGCCTGCATGTCCCTTCTTCCAACGTCAGAGCAACAGCAGAGGGCCACGTCCTGCCCACCCTGTGTCTCTCTGGCTCTCTTCTGCCTCTCCCACGTTTTAGGATTCGCGTCATTAGATTGATCCCACCAGACCATCCAGGCTAACCTCCCCTCTCCTGGACAGCCGGTCTGTGCCCTGTGAGGTCACCTAAGCACAGGGTCTGAGACTAGGATGTGGACGTCTTCAGGGGCATTATTTTGTCCTCTGCCCCGACCCAGGCCTGGTCTGCCTGTGTTTGTGTCTTCCGTGCTGGTCAGCCTCAGGGCACTGGCCCCCGGGTTCTTTGCTTCTCCAATGCAGGCCCCCTTCTCCACCTGGAGGAGAGCTCTCTCAGAGGTGGAGCAGGAGTCGCTCAGGCCTGGGGAAGCAGGATGAGGCCTGAGGTTGCAGGGTGGGGGTGCTGGCCTTTGTGGGAGGGAAGGACCTGCGGAAGGTGTGGGATTGTCTTGTCTGGGAGGTGCCCTGAGGCCGTGGTGGAGGGAGAAAGGATGTGGGGTGCAGACCTGCCTCTGCCAGCCATCTGGGTAACCTGCAGGCCCAGGGGCCCGCTGAGTAATGAGGCCTCCCTGTGCCTCCCTGACGCAGCGATGCCAGGGGCTGTCTGCTCCTGTAGACCAGGCCGCAGCATCTGCAGCTGCAACAGCTCAGCCCAGGGAATAAGTGACTGCACTCGATGACAAGGGCTGGGGTTCCCTTTCCCACTTACAGGAAGACCATTCCTGGCTGACACTGATGTTTGATTTTCCCGTCCACACGCTTCATTCCTGAAGGTGACAAACAGTCCTTCGGCAAATCCCGAATCTCTCGGAAATCCTGCTGACTGTTTTCTGCTTCTTGGCATTGATGAGAGTCCCGCCACAGACACTGACCCAGCCTGTTTGCAGTGGGTTAAGCAATTGATTGTAATCAAAGTCTCTTGAGAAATCAGAATGTGTCCATTTTGCACCCCTCTTTTTGGAGCATTAATCAACTTGTTGAGTAATTTCTTCTAATTTATGGGCCCCAATTAGCCTCTTTCCAGAGATCTGGAGAATGAAGTGAGACAAACTGTTTGTTTCCATAACCTACAGTCATTAATTCTGAGTCCTCACATCCGGAGTTGATGAAAATTAGCCAAGAAGACTTCTCTGTGTTTTCATTTGACATTTCACGTCCGTGATCGGCTCGCAGTGATTGGGTAAGAGCTTTGGACGAGATCCTGTTGATGGGAGAGTTCCTGGCTCCCCTTCCTCCTCTGTTGCTGGAGCTGCCGGAACTCTCTGTGGCGGTTTCTCTACGTCAGCGACTCCCCGACAAGTGTGCAGAGGGCCCCGCGAGAGCTTGTTGACACAGGGTCGTGGGCCCCTGGTTCTGGTTCAGTGGGTTGAGCCAAGGCTGGAGAACTTGTGTTTCTTTATTATATTTTAAAATTAAAGTGCATATGTTTAAGATGTGC
The DNA here is from genome assembly GCF_951640355.1 of Cnephaeus nilssonii. NCBI lineage: Eukaryota > Metazoa > Chordata > Mammalia > Chiroptera > Vespertilionidae > Cnephaeus > Cnephaeus nilssonii. The sequence continues at coordinate 62,691,795 of NC_137087.1, read as the reverse complement.
AACATGATTTTACATGCATGTGCATACACAGTGACATGGTCACTACAGCCAAGCTCATGGACAGATCCATCTCCTCACAGCTCTTCATTTTCCTTGTGGTGGAGGCACCTGAATCCACCAGCAAATCTCCAGTGTTCATTGCAGTATTAGTAACCAGTCCCCCCGTTGAACGTTAACTAGCTCTCTAGACTCATTTATCCCACATAACTGCAGCTTCACACCAATGCTGCCTGCACACCTGCGCTGGAGGGGCTGTGGGGGGCTGTGCTGGGCTGTGAGGGGCTGTGATGGGCTGTGGGGGCTGTGCAGGAAAGTTCTGGGCCCCAGATATTGAGTAGCTGTGATGTAATTCCTATTAGAATGTTAAATGACCCCTGACTCCTTTCTTCATGGCTCTCAAAGAGTAGATTCTGAGTGTCCGCATGTTCTGGGACTGAGTGTTTTTGTTTGTTTGTTTTTGGCTCACAGCAGGATGATGGAAAAGCTGTTATCCACCCTGGATTCATTTCGTGGCCCAGCAAGGGCAGGTGCTGCCTCACCTCATATTGCTAATTCAGGTCACTCTGTGAAGGAGCAGCGTGGGTGTCAGTCTTGCTTATTAACCAGAACCAGAGCTTGGTAACCGGAGCCGGGGGCTGGGCTACAGAGACTTTAAGAACCAGGGGGAGACCATTCTTGTATCTCAGACTTACCTTTATTTCCGAAGGTCTCCTCTGAAATACCTTTCCCCACTTTCTCTCTCCAGCCATGAGCTCCTCTGTGCTCCGAGGCTCATTTCCAAGTGTGCCTTCTCTCAGAAGACCCTGCAGCCACCCAGGCACAACCTAGTGCCCTGTCGTCTGGGCCGCCCTGCGGTGTCCACACCCACCTTCAGGGCAGCAGTGGCCTCGCTAATTTACAATGTTTGTCCTTCTGCGTCTCCAGCTGTTAGCACAAGGCCAGGGAGGTCGTCTTTACTTAGGAAATAGTGTCGCGTGTGCCCATTCATCCTGCTCAGCACATATGACACAGACCTCCACACATCCCTTCCCCCTGACCAAGGCCCTGTCTGATGGCACAGACACTCAGTTAAACTTTTCATCCAGGTGTGTTTGGCCCTCTAGAGGCAGAGTCCGGTTCTCTTGGGAAAAGGTTAGTGTGAATAGACTGATGTGTCTGGAGTTAGACCTGGAGTCAGATCCCAACTCTTCCCTTGCTGTGCGGACTCGACCAACAGGTCTGCTGTCTGAGGCTGTTTCCTCATCTGTGGAATGGGGCAGAAGTAGCATCCTTTCGGAGCCTCCGATGGGGCTGGAGAATCCATGGCCAGCCCCTCCTCTGCTTTCCTTGATGGACTCTGGGTTCCTGTTGTAGGTCCAAATCTCCTGTCTTACTGTGGAAAACAGAGAAGAGACCATTGGCTATTATTACTGACTGCTTCAGGAGTTCAGAAAAGGAACCGTGTCTTTCCTATGGTTGCAGAGAACTCGAATGAAATTGAGGCACAATCCTCCTGCCTCTCAATCCCGTCTCTGACCGCCAGCCATTCCCGAGAGCTCTGCTCCTCTCCGATGTCTTTGCTCAGGCTGCTCCCTCCGTGAAGTGTGTTCCTGTCTTCTCGTGGGGGCCAGACGTGAGCTGTTCTTGTTCTCTCTGCTGGGCATCTCTCAGTTCCCAGCCCAAAGCCATCCACATCCTTAAGTTCGCCGATGCATGTTTCTGTAATCTCATCTGCTATTAAATCCCATCCAGTGAGTTTTTCATCTCAGACATTTCGTCTTCATCTCTAAAAGTTCAATTTTGGCCCTAGCTGGTTTGGCTCAGTGGATAGAGTGTCGGCCTATGGACTGAAGGGTCCCAGTTTCGATTCTGGTCAAGGGCACATGCCCAGGTTGTGGGCTAGGTCCCCAGTGGGGGGCATGCAGGAGGCAGCCAGTCAATGATTCTTTCTCATCATTGATGTTTCTATCTCTCTCTCCCTCTCCCTTCCTCTCTGAAATCAATAAAAACATATAAAAAAATAAAAGTTCAATTTTGGTATGTTTAATATCTTCTTCCATATAGCTTGTAACATCTGAACATATGAATGACCATTGTACCAACTGTTTTAATATCTTGGTCTGCTAATTCTAACATTTGTGTCAATTGTTGGGCAATTTTAATTGATTGCTTTTTTACTCTTCAGGGGTTCTATTTTTTCACTTCTTGGTGTGCCTGGTAATTTTTGAATGTATGCTAGACATTGTAAATTTTCCTTGTTGGGTGCAAGCTTTTTTTATTTCTATACATTTTTATTGAGCTTACTCTGTGACATTTAGGTTAGTTGGGAGCAGTTCGATCCCTTTGGGTCTTGCTTTTGAGATTTTTTTTAAGGTGGGACCAGAGCCATGCTCAGTCTATGCTTATATCTCATTACTAAAGCAAACCCTTCTGGGTACTCTGCTAAGGTCCCCTGAGTCTCAGGATTTTGCATCTGACTAGGACGGATGGACATATTCTCAGCCCTAGGTGAGCACTGGGCACTGTTACCCTCATCCTTTCAGGTGGTTCTTTAGCCTTGGGAAGTGTCAGCTCACACGTGTGCCGATCCGTCCTCAGCCAACTGCGTGAAGGGAACACCCCATACATCTCCGGAGCTCTCTCTGTGGGACTTTCCTCTCCGGCGCTCTGTCCTACACACTGGCTGCCTTGGTCTCTCTGGACTTTCAGCTTTGTCTCTTCAGCTCAGGGAGTTCACCAGGCTCTGTCTGGCATCTCCAACCTGCGCTGTGTCCTGAAAACTCTCAAGACAGCAAACTGGAGCAATTGTAGGGCTTGTCTGTTCTGTTTCAAGTCTCAGATAACCCAGCAGACACTCTCTTCACTGCCAAATATTCGGTGTTTGGAAAGGATGACTTTCTGAATTCGACTTGCTTTTTGGTTGGTTCGGGTGAGAAGGTAAATCTTCCTGTCACTCTGTCTTGGCCAGAGTGTAAGTTCCGTGCTGCCAAGCTGACTCTCGTGCTGTAGACAGCGCTGAAGCATCACACCTGGGATGACAACCAGTCCTGGGGGTTTGGGGGAGGCACTGGAGGAGAAGGTCAGAGGCGGGGAGGCTCTTGCAAAGCTCTAACAACAGGCACTGAGTCCCCAGGGAAGGTAGGCATTTGAGAAACTCTAAAATCTTAGTGTGGAAAGTACCTCAAATAAAATGCAAAGGTCCACGCTTGCCTAATAGAAACACCTTGCAAAGTAACACATTAACCATTTGCAGCATTTCATGTGTCCCTGACAGCACAAATTGAAGGCTGGATTAAGGCAGAAACCATGTTTTCCACGATGCCTCCCAAACAGTAGGAGCCTAGCCCTCCAAACTGAGGGTTGTGGGTCTCAGAAGCATCCACAAGGCCCTGGGAGTCTGTGGACTCAGGTAACCTCAGAGAGCTTCCAAATGGCTGTTCTTGTTTGGCCATTTGAGGGTATTTCCCATGAGAAGTCCTGATGTTTTATTCATGTACATTTGGGAGCTTTGTGAATATCAGAGATTATTTTAGGGTTTTAGAAAGCAAGTCTCCACATGTGCTTATCACAAGGCCTTTGAGTTTTCGAGTCACTTTGAAATGAGGACATTTTTACTCCAGACTACAAAGTGTAAATTCAGGTGGGAGCTTTACAGTGGAGCACTGTGTTCCCCAAGTTACTGGTGTGCTTGTTGCAAAGATAATATATTTAGGATGGTCAAGTGTGGAAGGAAACAGCGCAAAGCATAGGTGAATCATCTTAGTCTTGAAAAAAGTTGCCATTTCCACTTTGAAAGACTTGGGCTTAAATCAATCTATGGAAACGTGGTGTGGGGGACGTTTGTTGGAGGAACAGAGATGAGAGAATATTAACACGTTAGTGTTGGAGAAAGGCTGTGGAAACCTCTGGGCATCCATTGCCTTGGGGGAGCAGTTCTAGTCCTGAAAGTCTCTATGGCTAGGAATGCGGGCAGCGGAGAGGCGGGCATCAGCAGCCCAGGGCCGTGCCAGCTTCCTCTCAGGCCAGGAGCCTGCACCAAAGCTCTGTTCCCCGTGAATTCCTGTAGGTTCCAGAATGACTTGCAGACCGTCCCCCAAGATCCTTACTGACAACTGCATCAGGGGACCTCCAGGGAAATAGAAACCCCCCCACACAAGCCCTATGCAAAATGAATGTTGACCAACAACCAAACGCCATCTTCCCAAAGCTTACGGTCAGGAAAGAGGACCTGCTATTTCTCACACATCTGAATCTGGTATAGCTGCTGCGTAACTGTTTTTATTACGAAGAGGGAATTGGTGAACAAGATGGCAGGAGAGGGGAAACGGAACAATAGAGGACCTGAGTAAACCAGTGAACACAGTAGAGAAGGAGACCAGAGGTCACGTGGTGTGGTTGCTGATGAAGCAGTGGCCCTGTGTTGGCTGCTCTCAGCACAGCCACAGAACGGTGACCACCTGGGCTGCTTTCTCAGCTGGTGTGGCAAACTGGCCCCTTTTTAATTGGCATGATATCAACTCCCTTCTCGTCCTTGCCAGTGCCCTTGAACACACCGTGTGGGAGGCTGGCATGATAGGTCGTGATAGCTACGGTGCTGGTTGCTTCCGGGGCCTTTCTCATTCCGTGAGGGCTCCACCCCACTCCTTGTAGTCTTGGTGGGGAGTCGGTCAGGGTCCTCTGTCCTGCCACAGGAACGGGTATGGGACCCAGGCTGGCCAGTGAGGAACCCTTTCCCATGTAGAGAGCGAGGTGAGGATGGGCTCATGACCTGAGCAGGACCATTCGGAGTCTTCCCTGGATGGGGATGTGGCTGTTGAGGGGGGTCGGGGAGGATGTAAGTCAAGAGGCTGCCCGACTACAGTTGAGGGAAGGAGGAGGCCACCAGGGAAATGGAAACAGTGGAATCAGAACCTGTTTTGATAATTTTGTTAAATACCTACTGAGGTTGGTATAATGACAGGTGGAGATTTTAGGGATTTATGATATTTTTTATCGCTTCCTAATTGCAGACACTTATTTTTTATACAAGTGTGTGATCACATGGACTCAAGCTATCAGTCAGTTCTTTTCCCAGTCCTCCTGTCAAGATGACTAATGATCCACATCAGAACAGTAGTACCAGCTGGCCGACTGTCAGCTCCGCCAGGGAAAGGGTGGGTAGCTGTGCTTTCTCTTCCAGGTATTGGATTTCTCTGGAAAATTGTCTCCAAACATCCACTGTACATGGGTAGTTCGAATGAGAAGCACTCCTCTTAAATAATTGCCAAAATTTAATGGGAATTGGCTATCCTCCCAGTGGTTGGCTGTTCTTCATGAATTGTGTGAGGTGTGAGGGAATAGACATCCATCATTCTGAGGGGCTGGGGTTTAAATCATCCCCTAAAAGCAGGTTTGGCCAAATTGGTGACTGAGCAGGGCCGTGAGGGAGATGGTTCACAGTCTGGGCTCAGTTTTGAGTTTGTAGGGACACAGTGACACGGGCTGGGGTTTGATGCTCCAGACAAAGTTAGGTGTCATTTGAAAGGTGGTGTGTTACCGGAAAAAAGATGTATTTCTCTCTTCAGGCCCATCAGGAGCCATGAACTTTGCTCTGTCCCTCAGATAGGAATCTCTCTCGGTTGGCTGAGTGCTCCCATGGGAACTCTTTGGGGTACAGTCCAACCTGTTGTCTAGAAATAGTTGTTATGAATGAGAAAGGTAAGTCATTCACGCACGCGCGCGCGCACACACACACACACACACACACACACACACACACACCCTGGGAGCATTCTAATTGATGGCAACATGGAGACGATGTCAAAGTTGAGTAGCTGCAACACAGTATGTCCTACAAACCCTAAAATAATTATTATCTGCTTCTTTATTGAAAAGGTTAGCCAGCCCTGTACTAAGTGCTTTTTATGACATCTTCCTAATGGAATTAGCAATACTCAGGACATTATTTTGAGCCTCCTACCCCCCCCCCTTATCTAATGGACCTTACCACCTCCCCCAAAACTTCATCACTCATCGTTTACCCCTTTTAGTCAGACTTACGTATCTCTACACCTTTACTCCTGCAGAGCCAGGAGTTTCACGGGGCCCAGAGTGACAAACACTGGTCCAGACCACGGTGGCTGAGGCTCAGAGCTGGAGACCTGAGTGCTAGACAGGCTGTATCCAGTATCTCTGGAAACTGCAGAAATATGAGGAGGAGACCAGAGGCAGAGCCCCAGGAGGTGCCGAAGGTGACCTTGGCCCTGACGTGCCCTTGTCACTCTGGGCCCCATGAAACTCCTGGCTCTCCAGGGTATCGGAGCGCCTCCAAACACGCAAGAATTCATCCAGACCAGTGCGATGTGGGCCACCTGGAGCCCCTTCCCGCTGCCTTCGGCTCTTATGTCAGAGACACAGAATGTCTACATGTCAGGGTTCTGCGTGAGAGAAACACTTAAGGGGGATCTGATGTCTGTTTTTTGCTCCCATGGAATTGGTAGTGGGAAGAATTGACCAAAACAAACAATAGGAACTATAATGTGTGGGCATTTTGCGGGGGATGACTGTACTTTATTTCATGGCAAATGAGCTACTTGCCTTGTTCACCTTTTGAATGGATTTCCTTTTAGTTTCTCAGGACAAAACAACAGCTAGTTTTTGGCTCTCTAACTCTGGGGCAAAGCAGGAGTTGGGCACACGAGGGCCCTCAGGCTAAATCCAATAGCCGCCTGGTTTGTGGTGCCTCCGTGGGGTTGCCCGTCTCGGTGCCATGGTGCTCCCTCTCCACATTGCCGACCCACCGGTCCCTGAGGGCCGCTCTGTGCTGCTCCCAGGCAGAGCGGGGAAAGAGGCCCTTCCTCTGGCTCTAAGGGTCACAGCAAACGCCTCCATGGCCTTTCTCTGGCCGGGCATCCTTCTGAGCACTTCCCATGCACAAACTGGCCGATTTCACCATTTCAAAGACTCTTCCCTCCCACCGCCCACATTTAACACCTTGACTTGGATGCACCTGGCAGTCCATGACCTGCTGGTATGACATCAGCCTCCACCTGCCTGCAGCCGTGAGGAGGGTGCACCGTGATCTTCTAAGGACGAGGCACAGGGTACTTTGGCAGCATCTGGTTTGGGATGGAGCCCAGAGCCCAAGCTCTTCCTGGCTGCACTTTCTGCCACATCCTGTCACCTGGACACTGAGCTACATTATGACCACCCGGCCTCGTGTGCATCGCCTTCACAGCCCAGACGCCTCGGAGCACACACCACAATCATGCTTCCATCCTCAGTGCTGCAGCAGTTCCCTCGAACATCAGCTCACGCAGTTACACACTCCAAGGGCCACCAAGTCACCGGCCCCACAACACATCTGACTCGTAACCTTAATTTGGACTTTTCTGGAGAGCTTGCCTACAAGCTAAGAGCTTCTAGCTGCAAGGAAAGGGCCCCTTGACAGCAGTGACTTCACAAGTGTCCAGAAATCCAGGGCAGGGAGGGGGTCCTATCTCAGCTAAATTCACTGGCTTAGCGATGCGTCCAGGGACCCAGCCTCAGCCACCTTTAGGCTGGTAGCGCTCCCCTCGCGGGGGATGTCACACTATGTCACCCTCACAGTTATGTCCAGAAGAGAACTAGTATCTCTTCTTGTCCCTTTTTATTTGGACCTCAAATCAAACCAGACCAAACAAAACCCTAGCAAAAACCAAAAAACAAATATTCCTCCCCGTTTTCCCTAAGGTACCCCAGAATGTCCCATTGGCCAAATTTGGGTCACATGTTTGGGCCATAACTGCAAGGCAGGCTGGGAAGGTGGGTGCCTGGCTGACCCATCTGGATGGTGGGAGCAGGGCAGCTGGGGGAAGGGCTACGCCAGCATCTCTGGACCGTCATAAACACGCACAGCTTTGTTGCATGATGGATATTTAGTGATGCCCACGCTGGTTTAATTAAGCTCATCATTCACAGTCTGAGCAGGCAGGGAGGAGGCTGTATCTTTTAGGGAGCTCTATCCTTCATGTGTGTCATTTTTCTAGAACATTTGTTATGTAGACCCTCTCATCCTCTGATAACTCTGTATCAGTCATTGTGAGTGAAGAAGCTGCTCTCTGATTGGCCAGTCACACCAAAGAAATCCTGCTCCTGGGGAGCAGGGGCTGGGGTCTGAGCTCGGACAGCCTCATGCAGCCCGGCCCATCCTCACACAGGCCTAACGGCTGCTTTTGAAGCCTCTTCATTTTCCCTCTTCTCTTTCCTTTTCTGACAGAGCAGAGAAAAAATGGGCAAAACTGAAATGTGAGTAATTCCCCGACATTTTTGCTCTGGGCGGAGTGGTGGATGTGACACGGAGACTCGAGGTGTCAGCCTTTTGTGCATATCCTTGAGCATTTGTGTAAAATGCGTCCATTGTTTTGTGATGCTCAGATCCCATCATCAAGTGACTAGAACCATTCGGTGGCACGTCAGAAGTTCGGAAATAGTTTAATTTTTTAAAATGAGTTTATTAACAATGCTTCATTACTTTATAATCTTTAACTTTTTTCCATTTTAATTTCAATCTTGTTCCAGTTGCAGTTGAGATTAAATATTATGTTAGTTTCAGGTGTACAACACAGCGGTTAGACATCATATGCTTTACAAAGCAACCCTCTTGATGAGTTTAGCCCCCCCGGCACCCTCACAGCTATCACAGTGTCACTCACCGTGTTCCCTGGGATACACGCTGCGTCCTCGGGACTGTCTTTAGCTGCCAGTGTGCGCCTCCTATGCCTCCACCTTCCCACCCAGCCCCCAGCGCACCTTCGTCTGACGATGGAGGAAGCTGAGGCCCAGAGACTTGTTTAAGGTCCCAGGTAGTTACTGGCAGGAGATGATCAACTTGACCAAAGCCACTGCCTGCCCCGCCTGCTGAGCGTTCAGCAAAGCGTTGGCTTGTGTGGACTTGTTTGCCTCTCTCTCTTTTCCTTTTGTATTTTATCAGGAGATTCACTGGAGAAGCAGAAACACTAGGGCCCAGATCATGTTTGCTTACGAATAAGAGTGGCAGCAGCCTCCTTACCAGTGAAACTCCTGCGTCTGACCTTTCGGGTGCGCTGGCCAGGATGCACGAAGCTCTGGATGGGCCGTGCACTCACCGTGGTTACCTGTGAGCCCTTATGCTGGGCCACGTTATAAAGGTGTGTGTGCCGACTGTTGTGTCGAGGGAATGTGTCGGATAAGAGATTTCTGACAAAAAGCACTCGAGTGGTCTTCAGACAGTTGATGTTCAAATATGGACTGTCTGCTTAGGATCATAAATATTTACAAGGCTGACATTTGGTTATTTTTTTTTATGAAAATAGAAAAAAAAAACATGTTAGCTGCCATTTAAGTTTCTGGAGAGGAATTTGCTTTTTGGAGATAAATGTTTGTGGTGGCCCTTTGCATCGATGGTCTCACTGGTAAGCTTTAGGAAACTCATTTTGAGGCAGACACAAATGCCATCCACATCTGGGGAAAATGTGCTGGTGCACGTTCCTCAAAGTTTAGCTGAACATCGTATTCCTTCTCGGAGCCCCTGCAGCACTGGTGCTCTGTCCAGTTACTACAGACATGTACGGAGCCCCGTCTGTGGGCCAGACCCCGTGCTGTGGGCCAGTCCCAAGCTCAAATCATGGGCCTCGGCATCCGACATGGTGTTGACCGTGCCCCATTCCGTTCCTTATCAGTCACTAAAGGAGCGAAAGCCATTTCCCTCTGGTCATAACTTCACTAGCAGCATATAGTTCAGATGGGTGAGATGGAGTTTTCACTGTCATCATGGGGGCATTATTGAATGCTTACTGCATACCAAGCACTTTCACCCATCCGCTCGGTAACTCTGGTAAGACAGCACTGCTGGTTACGTTCCCATTTTTCAGGTCAGAATCAGAAGTCACAGAGCTAGAAAGGGGTTGGGGAGTTGTGGGGAGGGGGGGAACGCTGACTCAAAGTCCAGGTGGTCTGACTTCTAAGCCCAGTCACCAGCTGCTGTACTAACCACTTCCATTTAACCGCTGTGGTGCCTGCACTCATCAGAGCTGGTCTCATACGTGTTTGGTGAATGACTCTAAGCTACTGGAGGTGGGGGCCCACGTCTGGTTGGGTTCTGTATTTCTATATGATTGGGGAAAGTTTGCTGAATGTATATTCACATCCCCCATTTAATCCATCTCAGGTCCATGTAAGGCCCTGTGCAGGCAGCCTGCTTGGTTGTAACTGGGCGTTGGGGAAATTCCTGGGCTCTAAATAGTTTTGTTTGTAACACACTGAAAAGAGATTTCTCTCCTTACGTATCAGCAAATACAAGAGGTCAGTCCCATCTGCCACCGCACCCTGAAGTAAAGTGGCCTTGGCAGCCAGCACGTCTCTGTCCACCCACGGAAGAAGAGGTCACAGTGTCCACTGAATACCCCTCGGGGAGGAGGAGATCGACTCCCTGCCTCTGACTTGTTTTCCCAAGTGATGTCAGAAAGCTGTTCACTCTCCTGTTCATCCATGAACTTGTGGCTCAGACACACTCATCCGACCACCAGACTCAACACACACGTCTTGCCTGTGTGCCTGACCCTAGGCTGGACATTGGGGATCCAAAGACAAGTTCTGTCCCAGCCAAGTCCCCGTCCAATGAAGGAGACAGTATATAAACGGGATACAAGCTGCCATGGTGGAATTGCCTCAGGCCTATCCTTTATCATATTTCAGTCTGACCAACAGAAGTCCTGATCGAATATCCTGAATCTGACCACCTCTGCTCCAAGTCCTCTAAAGTCTCTCCATTTCTCTGGTTGCAAAAGCCGACATCCACAACATGGTCAGCGAGGCACCACAGCCTGGGCCCTGGTCTCCCTGAGCACTGCATCTTGCTGACTGTGCTCCGGCCAATGAGTCTCCTGCTCTGGGCCTTGTCCCTATCGTTCCACAGCCTGGAGTGTCCGTCCCATACAAGGAACTCCCTGTCTTCCCCACCTTTGTGCTCAGCTGTCAGCTGCTCAATTGTAAAAATAACAATACTGTACATTTGGGGTGTGGCACAGTAGAAAAGCACTAGGTTTTGAAGTCAAAATCCAAGGTTAAATTATGGCTTCATGTCTATGACCTTGACCAAATGACCTTCACTTTTCTGAGCCCAGGTTGTCGTAGGTACAAGCAATGGATTTTTTGTGTGAAAAGGCCCTCACGTAGGCACTCAAACGTTATGAGTGAAATTGGACTCCGGAGGTTATAATTCAGGCAGACATGCAAGAATGTTTTGTAAATATAAAAGGAAGCTAAATCTAGAAAATATTAGTCAAAATGACAGAGTGCAAAGATTACAGAAAGAGATGACAGTGACGGGAGAGCACCATTTCGTTTTTCTAATGTAATTGATGGCGTTGGTGTTCATTACTACAACACCGATTCACTTGGGATTGAGAAGGGAGGCCATATGCCTTGCTGTGGGAACAGGGTCATAATTCATTCCTGTTAAATAAAGTCATTAGGATGACATATTGCCAACATAAGGAACAAAATCACATTATTCTAGAAAATAAGTTGTTCATGAGCGAGCTTCTGTTGGTAGGAATTCTTGAGTAATTATGATATTGTGGCTCATTTTTTATTCCAAACCCATCACCAGACATCGGATGAAGGAAACAGGAAGGGGAAAGGTTGTGTGCAGGGAGAAACGACAGGAGCACGTGTCCTAACTCACCTGCCGCTGAGGATCTCTTGGTTGGCCAACATGTCCTTCTCTTTGGCTGACCAGTATCCAAACTCCTATCCCTGTTTGAGGAACCCTGACCTTCCCTGGCTTGAGAGGAGGCAGGCCTGCCGGGAGAGGATGACAGAGCCATGTCCTCCCTCCTGGAGACCCAGTGACAGAGGATAGCCTCTGGCTTCATCTGCTCCCCAGGGCGGGATCAAGGCCAGGTCATGACTAAACGGGGCTTGGGAAGGTTTTGTGGAGTACTCGGGTGGGCAGGACGTCTGTGTTTACATGGACGTGTGAAGTAGCATGTTGAATTCAGACAAGTACATTGATTTTTGAATCTGACTTTGCAAGGGAATGAACGAGAGGATTTCAGCATAAAATGAGGGAGATAATGCAAATGAAGTGCTTTGCAAATTGTAAAGAACTAGAAAGATGTCAGCTCTTTTAAATTTGCTACCTTCCAGGATTGTTTACAGATGAAATGAGACCATCTATACCCAAAGTTGCTCTGTGCATGATGCCGAGTGCAGGCAAATGGGTGAGATAATGAACGGGAAGCTTCATTAACTTGTGGCGGGGAGCCAATGGGTGCCGCTGCTTGTAAGAGCAATTTGTCAGCCTTTAGGGAAACAGAATATGCACCCTCTAGACACAGCCATCTACTTCAGATGGAATCTCTCGCCGACAGGAAGAGGCTGTACAGGAGGTTTATCACAGTGTTGTTTGTAATAACAAGGGCTGGAAATAAGCTAAGTAGACCCCGGGAGGGGAATGGATAAAGTGGTACCCGTGTAAAATGGAGTATCACACAGTAAAAATGATCATCTGCTTGTATCAAGTCCGACAGACAAAAAAACAAAAACAAAAACCAACAACACGTTCACACGCGCACGCACACACACACAAAGGACAACACACACGAAGGACATTGGGACTGTCATTCACCAAATGGATGATGAACATATAAAAAGATTGTCAAGTTCACTGGTCATAAGGGAATTCAAATTAAAGGCATATTTTAAAGCTACAGCATGGCACAAGTTTAATTCTGATGCTGTCAGGACCTTGGGGTCGGAGTCCCTAGAACACAAAATGTGCTGGTGGGAGTGCCACAGCCACAGCCACGTTGGACCACCGTTTGGCATTGTCCAGCGAGGCTGCAGGTGTGTGTACCCCTGACCTGGCATTCCCCTTTGTGGCCGAGACACTCCTGCACGCACGCGTAGGATTGTTCATACCAGCTTTGTAGTAGGAAAAAACCGCCACCGCCCCGAGGACAGGTAGTGGGTCCATGATGGTGCGCAGTTGTGCGAGTTGTACACACAATGGTCACAGCATCTGCAGGAATGACTCATACATAAGGCTGCATTTTAAAAAGTTGCATAAGAATACGTATGATTTCACTTATGTAACATTTAAAAGCAGGTGGAACTAGACAGTGTATTATTTAGGCGTATCTGACATATATGGTAAAACCAATAAAGCAAGGTAAGAAAATAAGCAACAATCTGAAATGCAGCTCCCCATGGGAGCAGGGAGGTGGTGGGTCAGATGGGGCACCTGGGGTTTCGATGGTTACGGCGACCTCACTGCAGTGCAATTTTATTGTCAACCTCAGTACTCAGTACAGTGTGTGTGCGTGCCTGCGCACGCACGCACGCACACACATCGATGCATCTTAAATAAGATTAAATTTAAAGGTAAAAAGTTAAATGAGATACCTAGCACAATCCTGCTTGTTGGAAGAAATAGCCCACCCCAGCAAGATATTGTCAAGATGCTTCTACATATAAATAAAGTCCTATGGGGCAGCTGTATGTTGGATACATGAGCATGTGTACATAGTGGAATGGGAATGGGATTAGGGATTGGTGAAGGGGACAGAATTAATACGTTTTGTAGTGTCGCAGGCACAGAATGGAGCTGTTTGTGGGTCGCGATGCCAGTCCACCTGCCACCCACCACCTGAAGTGGTTGGATTAACCACATCCCTGTGTTTCTATGCATCTGAAGTCCCCAGAGGGAAATGCTGTTCTGCAAACTGGAATACATAATCAAAACCAAACGGTACTTCTTAAAACATGTTTTTCTTATTGGTGGGTTAAGGCCCATACCATCAATATAAAGTAGAAAAGACACATCTACAGTCATTATTGGAGAATTGCTGTCCATGTCCCAGGCTGAAGGGGTGAACTCCCACTGGTTGCTCCCATTGACCCCACCACCAGGGCTCAGTCAGGACCCTTCCCGCCCAGGCCAGTCTTCAAGCTGGAAGGAAAGTGCAGAAAGGAGGCGTGGGAGTTGTTCACTAGCCTCCAGAGGGACCAGCGCGGCAGAGAAGTCAGAGCCGGCAGGCAAGCCTGGGAAGCAGCCAGCAGGTCCTGTGACGGGGGTGGCGGGGGGAAGGCTGGGGGGAGTCTGTGCAGCTCTCTCTCTGTGTCTGAGGTGATCTGGGCAGCAGGCTGGCATTTGGGAAAAAGAGGGAGACACAGTTTGGGTGGAGAATGAGGGTGAGTGGGAACCCACTGGCCTTTCGGGGCCTGTTTTCACCTTGTGTAACCTTGGCGACTCTCGGAACGTGACGGCTGCCCCTTCACTTCCACCGTGAAGGTCTTGGGCAGCGTGCTCCTCTGGCCAGGTCTCTGCTGGACCCAGAAGCGTGGTCCCTGCTTGGCTGCTGACTCCGTCAATGAGCCACCATCTGAGACAGAGCCCTGTGTGGGTTGCAATAAAACACAGCACTCGGTTGCCATGCTGCTAAGGACTTGCTTGGCTCTCTGCAGGGCATTCCAAACGGCTTCCCACAGCCAGTGGTCGGTCGATACCCCAGTGGGTCTCTACTCCGTGAACGGAGGACCCACTGCTGGGACGGATACGCGCAGACGCTACCTGTGGGGCTGTCGCCGGGTGTAATGATGCTGAGGCTTATTAGCTGTTGCAGCAGGCAAGGTCTTCTGGGAGTTCTCGTCTATAATTGGCTTTTACTGTTGTGGGTTCTGAGTGTCAGAAATAATGAGGTGACATTTGGATCTGACACAGCATCATTAGAGGACTGGTAATGCAGATTATCAACACGTTCATTTAAGGGAGAATAATAAATCAAGTGGAGAAACACTCGAGTAGTGAGGGCCGTGTCCAAATACTAGTATATGCTCCTTCGGTACACGAATGGCAGCAATTAATTCATGGCGCTGCCCCCCGGGGCTCGTGGGCCCCCAGCTGAAATAACGCGTCAGGCCCCTGGAAAACACCTTGTTGGGTCTCTACTGAGAAGCCGAAGACTGACTGCCACGTGCTGGGCTGGGTGGGGTGCCGATTGGTCCATCGGGACCGGGAGGTGGGGCGTGTGATAGCTCAGCCTTCCCAACAGCTTTGTAAGCTGCTACACGATCCCAGCAATACCACGGTGTTTGAAAAAATCACTTACCGTTTATAACCGTCGTTAAATTGCAGTGAGTTATGAGTGAGCAGCATTTTCTCCTAGGAACACTGCAGGCTGCGTACTTACCACTCAGCAAACCAGTGCGGAGGCTGGTCTCTGGCTCCACAAGTCCTTTCTCTAGGGCTGGGCATTTATGAGAGTTCGCACAGCTTTGCTCATTATGAAATTCATAATTTCCAGTACCGTGTCCATGGGTGCAATGTTTGTGGGTTGCCTGAGAGTTGGAATGGGGCCCAGATCTAGTCGTTTCAAACAGTGCATCTTTTACCCCCACCCCCAGCCCATGATAGTGTATCTAGTACCCAAGACGGCCAGGTGTCATGCTTTCATTGAGGGTGGGATGTCTGTTATGCCGTCCCTGCCTGTCCCATCGGCCTCTGTCTACCCCAGTTCATCTCTTTCTGTCTCCATCTTTGTCTTTGCCCACTTTGTCCTAAACTCTTCTTACCTTAATTATTTTATTTTATTTTAAAGGATAATATACATATAGAGAAGAGGCCACATCATAAGAGCTCAGCTGAGGGGATTCTCATCGACTCTCACCAGCTCCCTACGTCCCCTGAAGTTCCCCCTGCCTGTCCCTGGGCAGCCCTGCCCCTGCTTACACAGCGACAGCGTAGATGTGTCTGCAGTCCCAGTGCCAAGGCCTGAGGCCAGGAGCGGGGCGGGGGCGGGAGGGGGGCGGGGCAGGAGAGCATCGCCGTCCCAGCTCTGCAGTCAGGCAGCCGGAGCGGAAGCCAACCTTCCTCCTCTTCTTTGTTCTGTCCGAGCCCTCCGTGGAGTCGCCTGCTTCGCTCAGCCTACCAATCAAATCCCTAACTCCTTCTGGAAACGTGCCCCCCACACATACACACACACACACGATGTTCAGTCAGGCATCTGGGCATCCATGGCCAAGTCAGGTTGACACATGAAACGAGCCATCAGAGGCTCTTTATAAGGTGTGGGTGGGGGAGAGAAAACGCCGAGGGTGATGCTAGGCTCGGGGGATGTTCCTACCCCTGGGCTTGACGGGCAGTTGCTAGGACCCAGGAGGATGAGCCAACCTGGAGGTGAGAGCCTTCTACTAGGTGTGCCGGTTAATAATGGCGGATTTTGTAATCAAAGAAACACGGTAATTTCAAGAGAAACATCAAAAGTGCATTACTCAAAGTAATGTCCATCGCTAGCTACACATTTCCCCCATCTTTCAGGTAATTTGTGGGTACCATCCCAATAGAACTTTTCTTGTTTGGAGGCAGACCATTCAGAGACCCAATTTTCCACTTCGTATATTTTGAAGTGCTGCTAGGAAAGTGCGTGTGCCATCAATCGGAACAAGTGGTAATCTGAAGGAGCAAGGTCTGGTGAATACAGCGGGTGGGTTAATACTTCCCAGGCAAGATCTTTTAATGTGTCTTTAACTGGTTTTAAAGTGTGTGATGGTGCGTCATCATGAAACAAAATTACTTTGCCGTGTCTTCTGGCACATTCTGGTTGTTTCACAATCAAAGCGTGGTTCAAGTTGATTTTTTGTTGTCAGTAGCGATCAGTATTAATGGTGGTTTCACCTGGTTGTAGAAGCTCATAATACACCACACCTTCCTGATCCCACCAAACGCAGAGCATTGTCTTCTTTCCGAAGCAATTTGGCCTTGCAGTTGATGTTGATGGTTGACCTGGATCAACCCATGATTTTGTGTGTTTGGTATTCTCAAAATAAATCCACTTTTCATCGCCAATGACAATTCGATGCGAAAAAGACTTTCTTTCGTGCCGTTGAAGCAACATTTTACTGATGACTTTTCGGATTTTCCATTTGTCTTTCCTTCAGTTGATGTGGCACCCATTTCCCTTCTTTTAAAATTGTTCCCATTGCTTGTAAACAATTGGAAATTGTTTGCTGAGCAACGTTTAATCTTTCTGAAGTTGTTTTTGAGTTTGACACGCATCTTCATCCAATAATGCTTGTAATTTTTGGTCTTCAAATTTTTTCAGTTGACCTGGACATTCTTTGTCTTTCACATCGAAATCATCCCTTTTAAAGCATTTAAACCAGCGTTCACAAGTGTCTTGAGATGGAGCATGTTCACCATACGCTTCCCGGAGTATACAATCACTTCCAGCAGCACTTTTCTTCAAAATAAAGTAATGAATTAAAACTTCCCCCAAATGCTTTTTTTGGCACGAAATTTGACATTTTTAAGTGTAAAAATATCTATGATGTTAACACCTTCAGAAAATTTGACATACGAAGTTTTGAAGCTTGTTGACAATACAACAGAATAGCATACATATCAAATCGGCACATATATCAACATATGTGTAACTCCATCTATTGAAAAAAAATTTGCATTATTAACCGGTGCACCTAGTAACAGGCGCTGGGGGAAAAGAGGGGCCATGGTAGAGGGACCCGGCCAAGCCGGCAAGACAGAGACTGGGCCAGTGGGACATCACACCCCAGCTTCACTGTCCCTGCCTCCGTGCCCTGGGGGTGCCTCTCAGGTGGAACCAGCGGAGTCCGTGGGTGCTGGCCATGGAGGAGCCTCTAGGATGCAGTGCAGGTTGGAGGAGGATGGAGGGCAAAACTGTAGGGTCAGCAGAAACCATCCAGACCCAAAGCCGAGGTTGGTCTGCGGGGTGAGTGGGGTGAGGAGGAGCCAGCCCAGAGAGTGGGCAGAGGCCCAGGCCCCGAAAAACCAATGAGCTGCGGCTCAGGTCAGAGCAGTTTCTGCAGGGCGGGTGCTCGTGCTGAGTCAGCAGGATGTTTCCTTCTTCCCATCGAAGAAGCAGCAAGCGACGTCTTCTTGGGTGGAGTTAAGAAAATACCGCAATCGTATAGCCACACCAGTTGGGTCAGGAGTCGGAACAATCCCAGAACACAGAGGGTCCAAGATCCTCAAAGGACAACCTATGTGACTATAGCATGTAATTTACCTCCACCTGGACACAATAATCCATATATTTCAAATGCATATTAATTTAAACTATCTGGATAATTTACTCAAAGTTTCTCCTTAAAGGAGTCTCTTTTTTTTGTATAGTAGATCTCATTTATGAGAAAGAATTAAATCGATGGATTTTTCAGTTAAATGGCACATTTTCCCCTTTTCTCCTTTTGACAAGTGAACTCAAAAGTGACTTGCAAAGATGTAGTTTCTTTTTGCTCATAGGCATTTAAAATACATTTTTCTTGTGGGAACCCAATGAAACATTATGTAATAATTTAATAATTTATACAAAGAGATGTATTGAGGTTTCTGGGGCTGTTAGGAGTTTTTAAATGTGTGCTTAAACACTTCTGAGTCATTTCTGTGATTTATTGTGAGGCGGTAATAAATACATATTTAGGTGCCCATTAACAATAGGTTTCCCATAATCTGAAGATTACGGAGTTCTTCAACTTTATGATGCACCCCATTAGCTGGCAGCATAGAGCCATTATGACATTAACATAGATTTGAGCAGTAATAGAAATACACGTACAGGAGGTTAAAGGAGTAAGGTCCACTTCTAATGGCTCCCCGAGCCACTCGGAGCAAGGGAGTGCTCGGTTGGCACATTTATTTGAATAATGGGGTCATAAGATTTTTAAAATACTGATTTCTGAGTGCTATCTTACAATACCACTTCCTGTAAAATATCTGAAAATGTAAGCATTCAAAGTAGCCACAGGGAGCTATTCTTTTCCTCTTGGGTTCTGAAGATGCCAGGAGTCTGTGAAACGTGTAGGTTAAGAAAGCCCCTGCTAGAGTGTGTCAGGGACCCTGTCTTCTGCCCTCCGGGGTGGGGGTCTTCTGCAGGAGCTGTGTGGGAACGCACAGCGGGAGAGCAAACTACCCTCTGGTAACTCTCCAAGTTGGCAGTTGGGTCTTGATGATGTTGGTCCTGTTGGCGCTCTTCCCCCAGCTGTTGAGAGGAATCTGATTTCCCAAGTTCTTTGTTGTGGGTGAAGCCATGGGTGAAGCCACGCAAACACGGAGGCAAGCCCGTGGATAATTGCAGGGTCCCCAGTCCCTGGGCCAAGTCAAAACCCTGTAAAGATGGGAGTTATGGGACCCAAACTTGGCTGGGTCTTGAGCCCACATTCAGTGGTTTAACACAATGGCCAGTGGGTTCAAAAACAGTCCTTGGTGGTGATGATACTGTGTTGTTCTTCCAGAGGCTTGAGGCAATGAACCACACTGACTTCCTCCGGCAGTGGGAGCTCGTGGGCCGCGGTGCTGGGCTTTATGCAGATTAGCGTCATCAGAGGCGTCCTGTACACAAGTGCCGTGCTCACTCGACTGGGCGAGTTGGAAAGGGCACGTGTCTCGTAAACATAACAGGACTCTGAGTATCCAAGTGCATTCTGTCTGGCTGTTTCTAAAAGAGAAACAATGCTTCCTTGTCAACTCACTTTATGAGCCGACGACCTTCCACAGCAGCTTCTGTGGGACACACGATCCACCGGGGTATCAGCCCTTCGGTGGCATTCTCCGTTCTCGTGTGATAGGATTTGCTCTGAGAATCAGGTAGGACAACGACGTTCATATTTCCAGCTTTCTTTTTTTATAAAAATCACACAAAAATGTGTTTCAATAGTGTAAACATACTCAATCTTTTCACTTTATCCTTTGCTCTTTTAGAATTTAGAATCTTCAGAGTGGTATAGTTTCCTTAATATGAATTTTCCTAAATTATTTTTAAAAAGTTGAGGACCTAATATAATTTCTGAACCTCACAAAATAAAAATATTATTGGTATTGCTATAGCAAGATTGAAGGTTTCAATTACTTGAAGAAAATGTTGTCATTTTGCAAAGTTTGATTCCATACTTGCTAGAAAGACACAGAACTCAGGCTTTCCTGTCACATTTCTGATGGATTTTATGACGCTCATTTCAACTCTGACAGTATTCTAAGAATACATTCAATACTTTCACTAATGATATTAAATTACTGGTTTGTTTTTTTCCAAGGGAATAACTGGGATAGAACCAGGTCTCCTGGTTCCAGGCTGCTGGGTTCTCAATGTGATGCTATTATTCAGGACCTAATAGGCACCTGTGGGGAGCAGAGTCCGCCTGCCCCTCCTCTCTAGTCTCTCCCAGGTAGCAGTCTACCTAGCAGCTGGGTTTGTGCCCCTTGGGTCTCTGGCATATTAAACTAAGGGTGGATTCTGGACCCAGGCTGGACCAATTAGATTTGTTCTCTTGAGAAAACATGGAGAACCAGAAGCCGGGCATGGAGAGCGGTTGTGTAGCAGAGATGATGCCTGGCCTTCGTCCCTGGTTCTGGGAGGGAGCTTTAACCCCCGGAGCATCCCAAGTGGCAGGAGTGTGTCTGCTGTTCATGGTGGTCCACTGGACTACACCCGCATTTATACTCCAATGGCTCCAGGGGGCGCTGGTCACACCAGAAGCACCGAGCACGTGGTTAGAGGGTTGGGCTTTGAGTTGGGTGGCACATCCCATGTCTGGGGCTGGAGACGAAGTCCAGTGATTCACTCAGTCTTGTCT
Source organism: Cnephaeus nilssonii (assembly GCF_951640355.1). Lineage (NCBI taxonomy): Eukaryota > Metazoa > Chordata > Mammalia > Chiroptera > Vespertilionidae > Cnephaeus > Cnephaeus nilssonii. The sequence goes on along the minus strand of NC_137087.1, from coordinate 62,671,209 downwards.
ACAAAACGAAACTCGGGCAAGAACTCTGGATACCTAGGCTTGGCTGAGCTCTGGTTGGTGAGCACAGATGTTGGGAGGGGGATGTGCCCTGACCTCATGGGGGAGGACGCAGAAGCTCTGTCTTTGAGACATCCCGAACTCACCCTCTGCTAGTATGTCTTCTCCTTTGCCTCGTCCTCTACAAGAAAACACAATGGTAAGTCCACGTTTTCCTTAGTTCTGTGTCTTTCTAGCTAATTATGGAATCTCAGGGGTTCATGTGAACCTTCTGAATTTGTAGCCAATTGGTCAGAAGAGCAGGTGGCCTGGACCCCGATCTGGTGACTTGTGTCTGAAGTGAGAGTCTTGTTGGGGACTGAGCCCTTAACCTGCGGAGTCTGTGCTAACTCCAGACGGTTATGTCAGAGCTTCATGGCAGCATTGCAGAGCCACGTCATGTTAATGGTAGAGATTCCAAGCAAAAACCTCAGGCTCCTCAGCCATTACAACTGCTTCTGAGAGTGTCCTTCCAAGAGTTTCCTTTCACCTCCCCCCCACCCCCCCACCCCACCCCACCCCCACCTCCGCTCCCATCTAGCTAGAGCAGGTCTGTTCCTGGCAAAACAAAGAGACTTTGGTCATTTGGGCCGAGGAGGAGGCCTTCAGGAGCCCATGGTGCCCCTCGCAGCTGGGGTCTTACTCCCGGTTTCCCCAAGTCTGCTCCCCTGGAGGTGGCCAGAGGGAGACCATGGTCCCTGCGGCTCCGTCCCACCCGGCATCCCCACATCTGGTTTAGGCTGCAGCCGGCTCTGTTTCTTCCTCCAGGACAGCCCCCACCACAGCAGATGCTCCTAGGGGACTGGGTGGGGAATGGGGGAAGGGGAGAGGGGGGAGGAGAAGTGGGGGGCACCTCCTCCAACTGCAGCCTCCAGAGGCCACCTGGCTGCTTTCGTGCAAGGTCTTCCACTTGACCTGTGTGTTCACATCTTGATGTTTGTTTCAGAAAATGACAATAGAAGAACCTTATTGTCTTCCTTTTTCTTTAATTTCTAAATATTAAATTTAGAATTAAGGGTTTCTAAGGGGAACCAATGATCTATATTTTCAATATACACAAGAATGGACGATACAATGAATATTTAATTGAATATTTTCTGGAATACTTTCTAAAATATTCTGAGTTAACTTTAGGCATAAAAAGGTACAGCTGTTTTTTCTCTGTGGCCTCCACTTCCTGCTTTTCTTGGATTCCTTCTGTTATTACCGGGATGTGACTAGTTGGACTGTGAGTATTGTTTTGCTTTCTTTCTTACTTGGGTAAATAAAAAAAAAAGTCTCCCAGTGTTTTCACTAATCTAAGTTCCATGTGGAAAATTTTTAATGTACATGACAGTTTTATTTGAACGTATATCAGCCCTAGGAGTCTTTGGGTGTTTCTACAGTTTTTCTGATGAATATTAAAGTTAGAACCACCGCTTCATAGTTTTGTAATTTCCCTAAGTGCATAATTTTGTAATCCTTTCTGTCCCTCATAACTGGCAACACCTCTCTTCAAATAAACAAGAAGGGGAACTGGAGTGTCATGTTAAAGAGTCAGACAGTAGGAAACTGGCATTTTATTCCAGAGCCAAGCGTGGGACGGGAGAGGAGCCCAGGAGATGGAGGTGGAGGGGTGGTTGAAGAGGAAGGAACAGAGCACGCCCACCTGGGGGCTGGGAGGAGGCCCTTAGGAAACGGAAAAGGGGAAAGAATGGGTGTAGGTAGCCTTCAGGCCACCGTTACTGTCTCTGAGGCCCTTCCTGGCCTGGCCCTTCTGGGTGTTAAGCACTTAACGCTTATGATGTCAGCCCTTACCCAGCAGATGCATGGTGGACGACATACGCATTTCTGGTGGCGTTTGGAGCCTTGTCTCACAACTCCAATGACAGGTGGCCTCCATGCTTTCCCCAGTTATGTCAGGTGGATCATTTGATTTCTGATGCTTCATGCAAAGTGGTTAACCAGGGCTCACCCATGTGTTTTGTAAACTGTCACCTATAGTCTACAGCCATACCACCCAGAGGTGCCCGACCTCATCTGTAAACCGCATCTCCATCCCTGCCCACCCGTCACTCCTGTCCTGTGGCCACAGCCAAGCCTGGCTGACATTCGCACCTGGAGTTCCCGAGAGACAGAGCAATGCCAATGAAGGGCTCAGTTCAGAGAATTGGAAACAAAATCTGGTACAGCTGAGTCTCAGTTTATACGTCAACAGGCAACATAATATTGTGTTACAAAATTAACATGTGGTTTGCTAAAAATTAAAACCCAACAGATGAATATAAAATAACTAGTGAAAGACTTACTCCCTCGACCCTCTCTTGTCCAATCTCCTAGCTCCGTGGTCGGCAAACTGCGGCTCGCGAGCCACATGCGGCTCTTTGGCCCCTTGAGTGTGGCTCTTCCACAAAATACCATGGCCTGGGTGAGTCTATTTTGAAGAAGTGGCATTTGAAGAAGTTTAAGTTTAAAAAATTTGGATCTCAAAAGAAATTTCAATTGTTGTACTGTTGATATTTGGCTCTGTTGACTAATGAGTTTGCCGACCACTGATCTAGCTAACAGCTCGGTGTACCCTTAGCCAGGCCTGTACACACATACACACACCCCTCCCCCCCATGGCTGTTGTTCTTTTCATTTGGACAGGGACATCTTATATGTCCACACGTGTTTTACAATTGATCTCTGTTCCTTATTCCCTACTGATTGATATTTTGGTTGTCTCCATTTTTTTTTTTATTAAGGTATTATATGTGTACATATCTTACCATTGCCCCCCCCACCCCACTCCCATATATGCCCTCACCCCCCAGAGTTTTGCATCCATTGGTTATGCTTATATGCATGCATACAAGTCCTTTGATTGATCTCTTATCTCCCCCACCACTCCCTAACCTTCCCCCTGTAATTTGACAGTCTGTTTGATGCTTTACTGTCTCTGTATCTATCTTTTTGTTCAAGTTTATAATGTTCTTTATTATCCATAAATGAGTGAGATCATGTGGTATTTTTCTTTCATTGACTGACTTATTTCACTTAACATAATGTTCTCCAATTCCTCCCAGGTTGCTGCAAATGATGAAAATTCCTTCTTTTTTATGGCAGCATAGTATTCCATTGTGTAGATGTACCACAGTTTTCTGATTCAGTCATCTGCTGATGGGCACCTAGGCTGTTTCCAAATCTTAGCTATGGTGAATTGTGCTGCTATGAACATAGGGGTGCATATATCCTTTCTGATTGGCGTTTCTAGTTTCTTCGGATATATTCCCAGGAGTGGGATTACTGGGTCAAATGGGAGTTCCATTTTCAGTTTTTTGAGGAAACTCCATACTGTTCTCCACAGTGGCTGCACCAGTCTGCATTCCCACCAGCAGTGCACGAGGGTTCCTTTTTCTCCGCATCCTCGCCAACACTTGTCGTTTGTTGATTTGTTGATGATAGCCATTCTGACAGGTGTGAGATGGTACCGCATTGTTGTTTTGATTTGCATCTCTCGGATAATTAGTGACGTTGAGCATGTTTTCATGTGTCTCTTGGCCTTCCTTCTGTCTTCTTTTGAAAAGATTCTATTTAGGTCTGTTGCCCATTTTTTTATTGGATCATTTATCTTCCTTTTATTAAGTTGTATAAGCTGCCTGTAGATGTTGGAGATTAAACCTTTATCAGTGATGCCATTTGCAAATATGTTCTCCCATACAGTGGGCTTTCTTGTTGTTTTGTTTATGGTTTCTTTTGCTGTGAAAAAGCTTTTTATTTTTATGTAGTCCCATTTGTTAATTTTCTCTTTAGCTTCCATTGCCCTAGGGGCAGTGTCAGTGAAGAAGTTCTTTTGGCATATGTCTGAGATTTTGCTGCCTGTGGATTGCTCTAGTATTTTTATGGTTTCCCGTCTTATGTTTAAGTCCTGTATCCATTTTGAGTTTATTTTTGTGTATGGCGTAAGTTGGTGATCAAGCTTCATTTTTTTGCATGTTTCTGTCCAATTTTCCCAACACCATTTATTGAAGAGACTTTCTTGACTCCATTGTATGTTCATGCCTCCTTTGTCAAATATTAATTGAGCATAGTGGTTTGGGTCAATATCTGGATTCTCTATTCTGTTCCATTGATCTATATGTCTGTTCTTGTGCCAGTACCAGGCTGTTTTGAGAACAGTGGCTTTGTAATACAGCTTGAAATCTGGTATTGAGATCCCTCCTACTTTATTCTTCTTTCTCAGGATTGCTGTGGCTATTCGGGGTCTTTTTTTATTCCAGATGAATTTTTGGAGAGTTCTTTCAAGGTCTGTGAAGTATGCCGTTGGTATTTTAATGGGGAGTGCATTGAATCTATAGATTGCTTTGGGTAGTATGGACATTTTAATGATGTTGATTCTACCAATCCATGAACATGGTATGTTCTTCCATCTGTTTACATCTTCCTCTATCTCTTTTTTCAGTGTCCTGTAGTTTTCCGTGTATAGGTCTTTTACCTCCTTAGTTAAGTTTATTCCTAGGTATCTTAATTTTTTTGGTACGATGGTAAATGGGATTGCCTTTTTAGTCTCTCTGTCTGTAAGTTCACTATTGGTGTATAGAAAGGCCATAGATTTCTTGGCATTAATTTTGTATCCTGCTACATTGCCGAATTCATTTATTAAGTCTATTAGTTTTTTGACAGAGTCTTTCGGGTTTTTTATGTACAATATCATGTCGTCTGCAAATAAAGACAGCTTTACTTGTTCTTTTCCAATTTGGATGCCTTTTATTTCTTCTTCTTGTCTAATTGCAATGGCTAATACTTCCAGTACTATGTCAAACAGGAGTGGTGAGAGTGGGCATCCCTGTCTCGTTCCTGTTCTTAGGGGAAATGTTTTTAGTTTTTGTCCATTGAGTATGATGTTTGCTGTGGGTTTATCATATATAGCTTTTATTATGTTGAGGTATGAGCCTTCTATTCCCACCTTGTTGAGAGTTTTTATCAAGAAAGGGTGTTGGATTTTGTCAAATGCTTTTTCTGCATCAATTGATATGACTATGTGATTTTTATCTTTCAATTTGTTTATGTGATGTATCACGTTTATTGATTTGCGGATATTGTACCATCCTTGCATTCCTGGGATAAATCCTACTTGGTCATGGTGTATGATCTTTCTGATGAACTGCTGGAGCCGATTTGCTAGAATTTTGTTGAGGATTTTGGCATCTATGTTCATGAGAGATATTGGTCTGTAATTCTCTTTCATTGTGTTGTCTTTATCTGGTTTTGGTATTAGGGTGATGCTGGCTTCATAGAAGGAGCTTGGAAGTGTTCCTTCCACTTGAATTTTTTGGAATAGTCTGAGGAGGATAGGTTTCAGTTCTTCCTTGAATGTTTGGTAAAACTCTCCTGTGAAGCCATCAGGCCCCGGGCTTTTGTTTGCCGGAAGCTTTTTGATGACTGCTTCAATTTTGTCCATAGTTATTGGCCTATTGAGCTGTTTAGATTCTTCTTGATTGATTTTGGGAAGGTTATATTTTTCTAGGAATATGTCCATTTCCTCCAGGTTGTCCAGTTTGTTGGAATAGAGTTGTTCGTAGTATTTTGTAACAATCCTTTGTATCTCAGCGGGGTCTGTTGTTATTTCACCTCTTTCATTTCTGATTTTGTTTATTTGGATCCTCTCTCTTTGCTTCTTGGTGAGCCTGGCTAGAGGTCCATCAATCTTGTTTATCCTTTCAAAGAACCAGCTCTTGGTTTTGTTTATCTTATGTATTGTTTCTTTGGTCTCTATGTCATTTATCTCCGCTCTGATCTTTGTTATTTCCTTCCTTCTGGTTACACTGGGCTTTTCTTGCTGCTCTTTTTCTAGCTCTTTGAGTTGTAGGGTTAAGTAATTTATTACCATTGTTTCTTGTTTTTTGCAATAGGCTTGTAGAGCTATGAACTTCCCTCTCAAGACTGCTTTCGCTGTGTCCCATAGATTTTGGATTGTTGTGTTTTCATTGTCATTTGTTGCCATGATGTTTTTTATTTCTTCCTTGATCTCTCTGGTGACCCAGTCCTTGTTTAATAGCATGCTGTTTAGTCTCCATGTGTTTGATTTCTTTGGATTGTATTTATTGTAGTTGATTTCCAGTTTTATGCCACTGTGATCTGAGAAGATGCTTGATATAATTTCTATCTTCTTGAATTTGAAGAGACTTTGCCTGTGACCCAGCATATGGTCTGTCTTTGAAAATGACCCATGTGCACTTGAGAAGAATGTATATTCTGTGGCTTTGGGGTGAAATGTTCTGAAGATGTCAATTAATTCCATCTGGTCTAGTGAGTCATTTAGGATTGCTGTTTCTTTGCTGATTTTTTGTTTAGAGGATTTGTCCAGTGGTGATAGTGGGGTATTAAAGTCTCCTATTATGATCGTATTGCTATTAATCTCTCCCTTGATAGCCTCCAGGAGTTTTTTTATGTATTTGGGTGCTCCTATATTGGGAGCGTATATGTTTACCAGAATTATTTCTTCTTGTTGGATTTCTCCCTTTAGTATTATGAAGTGGCCTTCCTTATCTCTTGTTATGGCATTTACTTTGAGGTCTATTTTGTCAGATATAAGTATTGCTACCCCAGCTTTTTTTTCATTTCCATTTGCCTGAAAGATATTTTTCCATCCCTTCACTTTCAATCTGTGTGAGTCTCTTGTTCTGAGGTGGGTCTCTTGTAGGCAGCATATATATGGGTCGTGTTTTTTTATCCATTCAGCTACTCGATGTCTTTTGATTGGAGCATTTAGTCCGTTTACATTTAAAGTTATTACTGAAAGGTATTTGTTTGTAGTCATATCTATTTTTGTGTCTGTATTCCTTCTTACCTGTTTATTTCTTCTTTTTACAGTATTCCCTTTAGCAATTCTTGCATTGCTGGTTTGGCGGTGATAAACTCCCTGAGGCTTTTTTTGTCTGCAAAGCTCCTGATTTCTCCTTCAATTTTGATTGATAGTCTTGCTGGATATAGTATTCTTGGATTCAGTCCTTTGCTTTGCAACACTTTGTATACCTCCTTCCATTCACTTCTAGCTTGTTGTGTTTCTGTTGAGTAATCATTTGACAATCTGATGGGTGTTCCTTTGTAGGTAACTCTCTGTCTCTCTCTTGCCGCCTTTAGGATTCTCTCTTTATCATTTATATTTGCCATTGAAATTATGACATGTCTTGGTGTGGGTCTTTTGGGATTGATCCTGCTTGGGATTCTCTGTACTTGCGTAACTTTTATCTTTCCCATATCCGGGAAGTTTTCTGTCATTATTTCTTCAAATAGATTTTCTAATCCCTGCTGCTCTTCTTGTCCTTCTGGCAGCCCTATTATACGCATGTTACTTCGTTTCATGTTGTCCCGAAGCTCCCTTAGGCTTTCCTCCTGCTTTTTAATTTTTTTCTCCAATTGCTGTTGAGATTGAGCTTGTTTCTGTACCTGATCTTCTAACTCACTAATTCGGTCCTCTGCTTCTTGTAGTCTACTGTTGAAACTTTCCATGGTGTTTTTGATTGTAGCTATATCACTTTTCATTTCTTCCTGATTCTTGCATAAGTTGTTGATTTTCTCATCCATCCGATGTATAAATTCCACGACCATTACTCTGAACTCCTTTTCGGTCATGTTGCAAGCTTCAATTTCACTAATTTCCTTTCTTGGCGACTCCACATTTTCTTTCCTCTGTGAGTTATTTCGTTTCCCCATTCTGGCTATTACCAGAAAGCTCAAGCTTCCGTTTGCGTGGACCTGGGCCGTGTGCTGTGGGGACTTCGCTCCACCCGAGTTTCACTGAAGTGCTCTGACACTAGGACGTGTGGCTGCCTTTGGTTGGCGGGAACCAGACTTGCCCAGGGTCAGTGTCCCCAGTGTTCCGTGTGGTCTCGTGTGCACACTTAGAATCAGGGGCCCTGTCTGCACCACACTGTTGGTATGTGCCGAAAATGAGATCCTTAGCATGTGCCAGGAGTCAAGAGTTTCCCTGTGTCTGCACCAAGACTCGAGTGTCAAAGTCTCTGTTGCCTTGTGCGGTTTCTCGTTGAGAATCAGGGTCCCTGTGTGTGCACACACCAACAATTGGGGTCGCTGGCTCTTAGTGTGGATGCGCTGTGAGTCAGGGATCCCAGGCAGCTGTGTCCGGCGTGCCAAATTCTCTGAAGTGGAACTGCGTCCTGTGTGTGCTCTCTCTACTGAGCCAAACCGGCTAGAGCGCACATTCTTAAAATCCTGAAGGTGAGCTGGCTCGGTGAACTCTCCCAGAGTCCCGGAAGGGGGGCGGAGTCTGTCCTGTGCGCCAAATTCCCCAAAGGGAAGCCCCTCTGTGCAAGCTCTAAGTATCCCTGAAGGGGGAGCTGTGACCCGCAAGCCAAATTTCCCCAAATTCCCTGAAGGGGATCCCTCTGTGCGCACTGACAGATTTCCCTGACGGGGAGCTGCTTCTGTCCCGCGCGCGCGCCAAATTCCCTATGGGGAAGCGCGTCCCTGCGTCCCTGCGCAAAGCTCGGCAGCTTGGGCGAGGGGCGGGTCTATCAGTTACTATGGCGCTTTCCGCGCGCCTGTGGGCGCTCAGCAGCTTGGGGGAGGGGCGGGTCTTTCAGTTACTATGGCGCTATCCGCGCGCCTGCCGGGAGGGGGATAGGCTCTTTGACTCACGGAAATCTGCGGGGAAGTCTGGATTCTTGTTGTTTGTTGGTCTGAAGCTGTGATGGCAGTTCTCTGTCCCCAGTGGCTGCAGGGTCCTGGTTTGTGTCAGAAGCCAGGATCCGAGTCTCAGGCAGCTCTGTTTCCCAAGATGGCGTGGTCTCCGCGTCCGCAGCAGCCGCCGAGAAGTGTCCGCTTTGTGCGCGGGGCTCCGCCGTCTAGGACTGCCCGGTTAGGGAGCCCCTTGGAAGACCTGCAGAATCTAACTGACCCTAGCTCATACACACACACACACCACACACGTCTACACTCTCCTCTATGGGTTCCTCACTCACACTCTCTCTCTCCCTACCTTCCTGCCGGTCGCCATCTTTTTTCTTCCTCTGTCTCCATTTTTTTATTGTGCCTCGCAGCACGGCCAAGGGTGAACCTGAGGGGGCGTGGTGAAGGCTTTAGAAAAGACAGACGAGAGAATGAAAGCCGGGTCTCGGTGGGACACTGCTTCTCTGATGGAGAGACAGCGACACCGCCTGCGAGCCGTCTTTATTTTACAGGCAGATTCCACGAGGCAAAGTGAGGGCGCGGTCACGATGTTATCGATGTCCTAATCTACTCCGTTCCATGCACCTGAACTCTGTCAAGCCCACATCACTCAGCCACGTGGGACCACAGGTTTGGACCACAGGTTCAAGCTTACAGCTACAGCCTTTGGCTATAATTGTGCTGGGAGGGTAGCACGTGGCTTTGCCATGAGAGGTCCGTGCCCTCTCATTAGTCCGAGGCTTGAACCTGTCCAAACACTGTGGCCGCTCTCCACGTTTGATCATTCAATAGACATTTATTAAGCATTTATGAAATGTCAGCCTTCGCTCTAGACCAAGATTCCTGCCCTTGTGGCGTCTCTGGCCGTGGACACTCCCATCGCCCCTTCCTGACCACAGACAGAGGTGAGGTCTGGTCCTGCCCCCAAACCACACTTCTGACTAAATAGTCTCCCAATCTGTGAATTTATCTCTGTGGAAAGGGCAATCTCTTTCCCAGAATCCTGGCTTCTGTGAACCCTTGTGAGAGTGATTACATTTTAATCAGAAATGCGGAAAGAATAATTGAAGTCATAATGGAAGAGACCTTTTGTTTGGGAAACACTGATGGGATTTCTCCCTTGAATTTGGCTCCTTCCCTTTCTCTGCGGATGTAATTTAAACTGTTCAGAGCCCCGTCACTCTGAGGCTTCTTTGGCTCGGTAGTGTCTGGGGGCTGACGGGTCTCCCGGGAGATGTGACATCGTTCAAACCTTCCAGGGGAGGGAGGGTGTTAGCAATCAGAGATCAGTTTCAGCCTCTTGGCAGGAAGATTTTGGCTGGCTCTCCCAGCCTGGGCTGTGGCTCTCCCAGCCTGGGCTGTGGCTCTCCCAGCCTGGGCTGTGGGATAAGCTGCTCTGGGAACAGGAGAAGCATCTTTGGGGAAAAATCCCAGGTCTGATTAAAATTCATGCTCTAGGCTGTCTGTCTGTCTGGGCAAATCAGAAACCCTGACCAGATGTGTGTGATCACTTTCTAATTTCCCTCCTGTATACAGTTGCTTTGTCATGTCCTAGCTTTTAACGTTTGGCTCGCAAAAGGGGGACAAGAGAAGAACTAAGAGGGAGAAAACAATCCAATCCAACCCCCCCCTCCCCCCCCCCCCCCCCCCCCCCCGTCCCCGCTGGAAGTTATTTCAGCCAGAGGGGGAGGGGCTTGCTCCAGAGGGGGAGGGGCTTGCTCCAGAGGGGGAGGGGCGACGACGAAGGTGCCTGCCTCTCAGTCTGCTCCTCTGGGGTCAGAAGCCACAATCAGAGGTCTAAGCACACACCCCCGTCTTTGGAGGAGAGGGTCCCTTTGCCACCCTGGCTCCTGCCAGCTGAGTGCAGGCTTCTTCAGGAGCTTGTGTGCCGTGCCTGCCGTGGGACTGGGGAGTGGCAGGTGGGAGCTGCTACCTCTGAAATGCATGGGAATGGCCACAACTGGCCGCCTCCACCTGCTCCTGCTGACACCGTGAATCTTCCGCAGACTCCAGCGCTCCAAAGGCTTCCATCATCCGGATTCCGCCAGGACAGTTGCTGTCCAGGGAGAGACAGATTCTTGGTGCTTCATACTCAGTATTTCTATGATCATCAGACATGGGAATGTGCCAGCTTTACTCTGTTGCAACCAGAGAGTCACATGATCATCCATGTGTCTTGTCCAGAAGCTTCATAGCACCTTCTGTGTTCCAGGCTCATTCATGGAGGCCACAGTTCGGGCTGGAAGAAATGTTCTTGCAGGGAAGACAGACATGTTAAGACCGGGCAGAAAGACGTTGTGCCGGGAGCAGTTTCTGTTTACAAAGAAGGGGATGGGGCAGGCTTCCTGGAGGAGGCAGCACTTGCTCTGAGGCTTGAAGGATGAGTGAGAGCTCAGCAGGTGAGGATAGGATAGGGAAGGATATTTGGACACAGAAATAAAAGTCAAAGTGCAGGGTGCATTGGGGAGGGCGGATGGCTGGGGGCTGCTGGAATGCAAAGCATGGGGACAGGAAAGACATTCAAGAAGAGGCAGAAATTAGCAAAGACCCACATGTGCTGAGGAGTTTGCAGATGGCAGGAGTGTGACGGGCTCCTGAGAAAAGGGTGGGAGGGCAGTCCCTAGAATAGAAAGTGGACCAGGTGGCGAGGTGGAGAATGGGTTGGAGGTGAGATTTTAGAGGGAAGTTTCCAGGTTTAGGCAGCGGTTACAGGTTGAATTGTGTTCCCCACAGGTGTGTCGAAGCCCTAACACCTGGTCCCTGTTAATGTGACCTTAACGGGGACTCGGTCTTTGCAGATGTGATCAAGTTATGCTGAGGCCGTTAGGGTGGCCCTAACCCAACTTGGCTGGTGTCCTCATAAGAAGAGGGGACCGTGGAATGGCCACGCGAAGAGGCCCGGCGACAGGATGGAGGCAGGGATTGGAGTTACGCAGCTACAAGCCAAGGAGCAGCAAAGATTGTTTTCGCCGCTCCCTCCGTTTCTCAAGCTGACAACTTTCTCCCCTGAAGCCCTTGAGAGAGAATATTCCTGCCCGCACCTGGATTTCAGACCCTGGCCTCAGACTGAGACTACTTTTTGTTGTTTCAAGCCGCCCAGGTTGTCCAAGGAACCAGCACAGCCGCCCGGGGACTGACACAGCCCCCTCAGCGCTTCCTGAAACCCACGCGGCTGGGCTCACACCGTCCTGAGAAGTGTCCGACCACGGGGAGGGTTCGAAACTCAGACTGGGTCAGCGAAGGCTGCGAGGAGCTCCTACAGGCAGGCAAAGCCTCATGGCCGCCCTGCGCCGGCTGTGGAGCCACTCAGCACTCGATGAAGCCACAGGAGAGGCCAGGAGAGGGAGCGGCCAGGTGTGAGACAGCCCCCGCTCCTGGTGTGCTGAGGCTCCAGGTGCTGCTGAGACTTCACAGCCCAGCTCTCTGAAGGCTAAATTAGAGGCTTATCACCTGGTGAGGTTGGTGTTGGGATTAAGAGGAAGCTGCTCACATTACCTTCGGCTTTAACCTTTTGCACTCGGATGTCGAGTGTGACTCGACACGGTTAGCATTAGAATAAAGGAATCAAGAAAAAAGCAAGCGAGTGCAAAGGGTTAAGCTGCCTCCTCCTGTCACCACCTGCAGTGACAGGTTAAAAATGAAAGTGAGAACCTCACTCCATAATTAAAGAATGCAAATCAAGCAACAAAGAGATGCCATTGTTCACCTATCACATTGTCCAAAGTTATGAAATGCCGTTGGGGATGGGGGGAGGGGGGAGTGGCGGTCAATGTCAGAAGGTTGGTGGGAGTAGAGATATTTTCAGCTGCTGAAGAGAACAATCCGGATGTCTATCAAGACGTGTGATCCATGAGGCTCCCGCACGGGCAGCTCAGCCTGCTTGGTAGGGACCTCCCTTACTTTCCACAGTCCTTGCCTCTGTGCAGTTTTCTTCTCCTAGCTACTGAGCTGGACCTTATTTCTTCACCTCTCCCTGGGCAATGTAGCTACCGTTGGTAAAATTACAAACCCCAAGCGATTGTTTCTTATTAAGTTTTAGGAAGTGACACCACGATGCTGGGTGCCTGAATGTTAGAAGAAGGGTCGTTATGACTAGAGGAGCTAATTAGTCATGCACCAGCAGGGCAAGTAGCATGGAGAAGGGGCCTCTATGGGGAGAAAATGGCTCACCGTGATCTTGAAGATGTAATTATAAATGAGATGAGGGATTTGCATAAAATCCATCCTTATAAAGAGAAATGGGGGGAGTGCGGTGAGAAATGAAAATAATTTGAAAGGCTTCTGTTGTCTAAATAAAACAGTAAGCTTCATGTCTTACACTTATCAGGTGCTTAAGGGTTTAAATGGATGGGTGGGTGGGTGGTGGGTGGATTTGTGGGTGAGTAAATGAATGGGTGGGCAGATCCTAGTGATGCAACATTTACAATGATAAATGCACTGTGTGTTTCCTGATGGCCATCGTGTGTAGTAGAATTTATCAGACATCCTGTTTGTGGCCTACAACCTGTGGCAGTGTTACAGATAGTGAAGTTTAGCTGGCTGAAAGTGCATGTGCTCTTTGTCCCAACTATCAATAAGAAAAAAGAACTATCAATCAACCTTGTTAGGGGAAAGACTGAGCTATCTTTCTATTCTCTGTGTAGAAAATAACAGAGTTATTGTCATGTAAATTGGCAAAAGAAGCAGGAAAGAAAGGAACATGAAGTTGTGCTAAGCAGCTAATTCACAAAAAAATTGTGTTTTTTTTCTGGATTTTGTGATATCTGTTGAGTTTTAAATTTTTTATGATACATTTTCTCATTCTAAAAATATTCTCACTTTTGTGTTTAATTCTGTATTTGATTTTGTACCCTTTTCCTTGAAAAGGGGCCCCAAACTGCTTACATTTCAGGCCCCACAAAACTGGATTTCTCCTGATGCATCGCATAAACCAAACTCCCTGGTCCCCCTCCCCCAGTTCTTCACACACACCTGACCATGTCCCAGCTCTGGGAAGCCAGCCCCCTGTTCGCTGACTGCCATGCGCCTGAATGTGGTGGAAAAACTCAGGGCTGAGGGGATGTTTCTGAGCTCAGAGTGGGTGCCCTCTCTGCTCCAGCCCAGGCCGTTTTCTGGTCACTTCTCCCCACGCTTCCCGATGACTATTTCACACCGCATCTTCCTCAAATGCCTAACACCTCCCCTGTCTGCTATCCTCCTGGGCACCAGGCCCATTGCTTCTGAAGATGCAAAGGTCTGAGAGGAGCAGGTGCAGTGGGAGTCCCCCCCACACCCCCCATTTCCCTTGGCCCAGCCTGGAGGTCACGGCAGGTGGGGGTGCTTCCTGGGATCCACCTCTCCGTAAACTACTTGCACCCAAATCTTGCTCCTGGTCTCCTCAGCCTTCACACTGCACCCCAGACCCACTGGGCTCTCCCCAGCACTTCCCCTCCAGGTCCTCCTCGCAACTGTGCTAGCTTCTCCCCTTTTCCGTTTCCACCTTTGCACCACGTCACAGTCAGTTCTACGCTGAGCAGCCAGAGTGATCTTCGTCTCTGAATTGAGCCAATCAAATCATGTGACTTCCCTGCTTAAAATCCTGGATAGGTTCCTATCAAACATAGCACAGCCACTCCCATGCCTAGACCTGGCTCACACCCCTCCCCTCACTCAAGGTCACTCATGAGTCTGTGCTCTCAAATGTTCCAAACACCTCCTGCCTCAGACCCTCTGCTCCAAACCCGTCACCTCCGCCTTCCTGGGCCGACTCCTTTGCTTCAGTTAAATCTCTGCCCAAGTGTCACCTCCTCACTGGGCCTCTCAAGGGACAGGATGCCAGGTGGGTTCTGCCACGTTGAGGTGACATCACTAACTCGCCCCCCCCCCCAGGTGGCCATTCATTGCCCCTTCCCTGGAGTCCAGCCCTCAGGATAACAATGCTTTGTGCCTGTTTCTGCCGCTGCCACGAATTTCGTTCTATCCCATCATTTCTCCTTCCTCATAGCCTCTGTGCACGAGGAAGTTCCATCAACTCGTGGTTTCCATCCCTGTGGCTCCTGCACTCCTTTCAGGGAGGAGCGAATGCTGGCTGTACACACTGGTTCCTCGCTGCTGCCAACAGTGAAGGAAATGCAGGTTTGCAGTGTAAACTGCTTTTGATCAAATTAACCCATAAATTAGGAGGCTGTGACCCTAGCATCAACAGCTTCCTTTGGGAGGCAGAAATGTACCCAGGCGTTTCCTCATTAAAGGAGAAAGCACCTTGAACAGCCACCTCAGGCCAGAGTGAGATTAGCATTTTATAGCAATTGAGTGCATTCTTTCATCTTTTCTGCTGTTACAGACTTTAATGGCATAAACAGAAGGGAAAAACAGTAAAATATGAAAGGGTGAAATCAGCAGACTGCTAATTCTTTAGCAGAATTAAACTCAGATGCCTCCAAGGTATTTCTGGCTGCTTTACAGAAAATAGCTAAATAATTAATTCACTTTATGTATCCTCCTGTGGCCCCAAATGCCAAATCTCTTTAAAGTGTTGTAACATTTGTTTCTGAGTTTCTCGGAAAGTTACCCAGGAAGGGTTTTAGGTGGCAGTGCTCAGAGTCTCTCAGTGTCTTACCTGCCATTTGGAGGACGAGAGATTGCCAGGTGTCTGCAGTGGACCCTGGCCTGCCTCGTGCAGGGGGAGGGGGGGGGAGCGGCTCCCATCACTCAGGAGAAACAGCTGATGACATGCTGGGGCAGGTGTGTTGGTCCATAAAGCAGTGAGCTTCCTGGCCGCCCTGAGACCGACCCAGACACCCGGCTTCGCCTCCTTGCCATTGTAAGTCCCCGAACAGCCATCGTCCATATGCTCATTATCTAGGACTTTCTAAAAGTGGACCTTTTATTTTATAAAGAAAGTCAACAAGGGTTGAAATAAATTTCCATCAATTCAAACGGGAGGTAAGTCATATCTGTTTGATACAAGGATGCGGAAGTAACAGCAGAGCTTGGAGGGTCAGCACTGAAGTGCCAGTGGGCGGGTTCTCAGGCAGTGGAAGTGGTGGGAGTGGCCATTCCAGGCTCCCCATTGGCCAGGCCCACATGCCTCTCCTGGGTCACCTCCTCCCTGGCCACTCAGTCATCACTGATGGTCATCACTGCTCGAGCCATGCCAGTTTGCTCGTTTCAAATCTCATGCATTTTCCATTGCTGCCCCATCTTTCTCTCCCTTGATGCTCTTACTCATTCGTCTCCTCCACGGAGCCTGTCCCAGATCTTCTGCAGGAGCTCCCACCCACACTCCTCTCTGTCACTGCGTGTCACGGCCGTGGCAGGTGTCCCCTGATGGTAGGTTTGATCTCTATCCGATGCTCAGTAGCCTACAGTTCTTCGTACTTTTGCAGATGTTAACTAATTATTTATCTTGTCTTCTACCCTAGACCCTGTGCAAGCTAAGGACCTCAGACTTGGTTTTAAATGTTTTTATTGATTTTTAGAGACAGAGGAATGGGGAGGGATAGAGAGATAGAACATTGATCGGCTGCCTCCTGTAGGCCCCCTACTGGGGGTCGGGCCTGCAAGCCTGGCATGTGCCTTGACCTGGAATCGAACTGGTGACCTCTTGGGTCATGGGTTGATGCTCAACCACTGAGCCACCGGCCGGGCAGGACCTCAGATTTTTTCCTCAGGTCCCTGTGCCTGTGACTGTTCAGCACTCAGCAGAGGTATTGAGATTATGTGTCCTGGGCCAGTCCTCCAACCTGGACTGGAAGCTCCAGGGTGTAAAGGTCTCTCTTCGTGGCCTTCATCCCCAGGCCTTCCTGGGGGCTGCTTCTCTCCTTGCTCAGCATGTGGGCCGCGCACAGTGTACCAGGGGCAGGTCACAGGTGCTGCTGGGACAGGTGTGGAGGCAGGAACTGAACACGCAGGGAGGGGCCAATCGGAGAAGTCGTCTTGGCTTTGCGGAAACGCCCAAGTTAACGAAGACATTGGTTTCATTAATGCAACTAAAAAACTCAACTAACCAAAAATGATTTCACCTTCCCACACATTGAGCTAACCTGTGTCAGAGTCCAAGGAAAGCACCGCCACGGGGACAATCCTGCCTGCACAGCAGAGCGAGGGGAGGCTCCCACAGAGAGTTCATCCTCGCCTGTCTGTCCCCAGGCCCGGCTGCGAACGGCCTCGTCTCCTCTGTAGATGTGCCAAGTTCCTTCCTCTTGAGCTGTGAGGCTGGGGGGTTGAGGAGGACATTCACCTGACTTCCTGGTGAGGTAGGAAACCCTTCGGGCGAGGAAAATTAAAAACTGCATCGATTGGTCCACAGCAGGCCCAGAGTCGACGGTGGGTGCACAGGTAGGGGTCCCGAACCTTGGATGAAGCTCAAATGCTGAGTCAGAAATAAGCCAGGAGTCAGAATCTGAGAGGCACTGACCCGAGTGAATGAGGAAGCAAAGCAGCTAAACGAGAAATGTTAGGAAGATGACTTGGGTCAAGCTGTGTGACCCCTGGGCGGGCCTTGAGGGATGTTGCCAGGGGACACTATTTATAGTGACAGCACAGTGCTCTTTAACTTTTTATTTCAATGTGAGGCTTTTGATATATATTTTTAAAATCACAACACTATTTGACTACATTTTTATAGAAATGCAAACATTTCAGATTTAGTCAGAACCTCCTTTCTCCTCCTCTTTCTCCCCAGAGATCATGAATAAGAATTTGCTGAATGTGCTTTCAAAACACCCCCAACATTTCACAGCATGCATTTAAACGTGTGTGCATGTGTGTGTGTGTGTGTGTGTGTGTGTACACGTATATAGGGCTTCGTGTCTTTCCTTTTTAAATACATCAACAGGATCATTCCGTGCATCGTGAAGTTACCTTAACTTTTTAACTTGACACCATGCCGTGTATCTTGATTAAAGTCATTTAAAGAAATTGTTCCAGAATATTCCACACACTATGGTGGTACCAAAATGCATTTAATCCATGTCCCTATTGATAAATACTTGTTTCCTTATTGTTCAGTTTTGGGATATTTCAATAGCTACCTTTCATATTCCTCTCTATAGATGTGCAAGTACATTGGTAGGAAAGATAGTTAAAAGTGAAATTGCTGGGTTGAAAAGAGGATATATTTCAAATTCTGTATGCTGCTTAGAGATAGAATGATTCTGCAAATTTTCTTCCCAAAAAAACATATCAATTTTTGCTTCTCCCTTGGTATATGCCCTGCCTCGTCCTCCCCATCATCACAAAGATACTCTGCACCTGAGGCTGATCTTGGGTCCAGCCGCCTTCTGTGCTGCCCGTGTCGCCCCGGTTACCTGATGCAGGAGCTCCCACCCACACTCCTCTCTGTCACTGCGTGTCACGGCCGTGGCAGGTGTCCCCTGATGGTAGGTTTGATCTCTATCCGATGCTCAGTAGCCTACAGTTCTTCGTACTTTTGCAGGTGTTAACTAATTATCTTGTCTTCCACCCTAGACTCATTCATTCATTCTTATATTCATTTACTCATTCACTCATTCATTCCTAACACTGTCTGACAACTCTGGTACAGGGTCAGGGGTCCAAATACTGGAACCAAACTTCCTGAGTTCAAAAACCAGCCTGTTTCTCCTTACTCAGCACGTGGCTGCGCAGTGTACCAGGTGCAGGTCTTACTAACTGTAGGGCCAAGTTGCATAGCTTCTCTGCCTCTATTGGCACCCACTTCATAGGCTTGTGGGGATGACTAATTAAAACACTCCATAAAAAGGAAAGCACTCTAAAGGGCAACTGGCTAAATCAATGCAATCTATTATCCCTCATTATATGCCAGGCAGTGTGCCAGCTGCTGAGGACCCAATAGGGAAGAAAACAAAGAACTGTCCAAAATATCAGAAAAATTTCACAGCAACTAAAAAGGAAATGAATGCAGGGTGGGAGGGGAGATTTCCTCTCAGATGGTGCAGTCAGGGGACGCCTCTTTGTAAAGATGGCTGTGAACTTGGGGCAGAGGGATAGATAGGGAGGCAAAAGCTCTGAGAGAGTTTGGGGAAGAGCATTTTAGGCAGAAGAGACAGCAAGTACAAATGCCCTGGGCAGGAACAGGTGTGTAGGAACAGCACCCATGTGATGGGAGAATGGAGAGCAGAGGTGAGGGGTCAGGTCTGGGTCCTGTTCACCAGGTATTGTAATACCCAGTATGGGACATAGCACTGTGTGGTACCCACCAGATTCATAGAGTGAGTGAGTGATGAATGGATGAACGAGTGAAGAAAGGGATGATATGAATGGGTGAGAGGCTTTCTTCTGCTCTCAGATACCATCTGCCCATGTTCATTCCTCCCATTCGTTCTGGAGAAGAAGCAGGTGAGCATCCTAACCAGTTGGAGGATGAGAGAGGCAAGTAGACATCTCAGTTTGGAGGGATTTGACTGCCCCTCAAGTGACACGTGGCTCCTAGGTACTATCATTCCTTCCAAGAAACTGATCTGTGTGGAGGAAGGAATTTTTGTGGCTCAGGGGCACATAAAAGGTGCAAGGACGTTTCAACCAGACCTGTCAACCCATGTCCAGTAGTGAAGTCATTTGTCCCGAAGCAAACCCAATGCTGAGAGGCCAATCACCAGGACTTTGCTTACTGGGCCAGGATGGCCTGGGTTTCTGCTCAGTGACCGGTGTCCTGAGGCTGTGTCCACCCTGCACACACTTCTGCTCTGCGAACTTCACACTCGTGACCCTCTTTGTGATGTGCTTGCTGAAGGCAGCAGAATAGTATTATGTAATACCATGGGAAAGAGAAGGAGGGTCCGAATGAGCAGAAACGTAAGCCCCTGAATCCGGTGAGATGGGATTAAACAAACCGTTAGCAGTGGTTTAGCACTTTCGCTTTTGCAGTATTTTTAAGCATGTGCTGTCTTATTCATGCTCATGACCACCCTCACTGAGACAGTCACTTATTGGTGGCACCTGATCCTCAGGGAGACGCAAGCTTTGCCACCAACAGTGGGATGTTCCGTAAACCACCAGTCGCTGTATTTTCCCAGGCAGCTTTATGGGGCAGACGGATCTGTATCTCCATTAAGGCTGTGCCAACTTATAGGAGAAGTCCACTTTACAAAACACATTCCTTAATTCAGATATTCAAAATATAGTTTTCAACAACTGCATCCCAGGGCAATGGTTTCCGATTTCCACAAATCCTTAATTAGTGGGATGAACATTAAAGTGGTTCTCATTGTTTTCCTGTTCATGGTTCCGGCCTTCCGTCTGTTCATCCTGTGCCTGGCTTAATGGGAAAGGCCCTCCAAACAAGTACACTCCCCGGGGCTGAGTCGGCCTGTTACTTGTTTTTTTAAAAATGAAATCTTTAACACCAGGGCAATCTTGTTCATGAAACTTTCCAAATCTGAAGGGCAAGGTTGCCGAGGCAACACGTGGAAACCGACAACGCCTGTCACCGGATGAGCAGCCGCCTGGCAGGCTCCTCCCTCTAGGTCTGCCACCCGTCCCAGCAGCCAGTGCCTTCCTGGGCTTTGCAAGAGCTCATTCCAGCCCCTGAGGCTCCTGTCCTATGGGAACCACGGGACATAGTCCACGAATGGCTCACATCCTCCAGCATCTTCATCACATCATCATCGAACCTGCCAGTAGGGCAAGAGACTTGCGTGATGGTACACTTTTTACCTGGAGAGGTAAAAAAAATTTTTTTTCTAGACTCATAGGAGCCCAAAGACCAAGGAAGAACATAAGCAAAGCTCATATTTTCTTATTTTTTATCTTTCATAAGAGGAGGCCTCTAGAAACACTACAAACTACACATCCTGAAAGATGGCATGCAGTAGAGAAAAGAACAAATGTTTATTGAGCACCATTGTATGCTGGACGCTGTCCTAGATTCCAGGATTAAAGGGCTGAGTCAGGTGGTCTCCAGGTAGCACCTTGCTGACCGTGTGTGAACAAGGTGCTTTATGACTTGTTCAGTGGAGAGAGTGCCCTGAGTCGGCCTCGCATGGTGTCCTGTACACAGTACGGGCTTAACAACATGGTCAGTGACGGTAATCAGGGTGCGGAGCAGCAGCCTGAGACAGAAGGAGCCGTCGATTTCAAACCAGGACGCCTAGCAAAGTCCCTTTAGCCACTCTGTGCCTGCTTCATTTTTTTTTTTTTTTAAAAGGGAATAGTAATTCTCCCTGCAAAGGTGTGGAGATTAACAAGGTGATGTTCCTGAAAGGGTCTTGGGTCATGGCTGGCACTAGGGAGTGCCCTGAGAGGAATGTCTGTGAGGCTAGAGCAGGTGGGGGGAGCAGGCTGCTGAACGGGTCACAGTGGCCATCTTGGACTTTCTCCTAAAGCAACAGGGCCCCGGAGGGTTCTAAGTGACAGACTGGCTGGCTCTGAGGTTTGGAAGCCCCTCTGGCTGCCGCCTGGAGAGTGGCCTTGGCCGGAAGGACAGCTGGCTGGCTGCTGCCCTGATGCCAATGAGTCGCAAGGACAACCTGTGCGAGGAAGTGCGGCCGGGTGGGAAGCAGCAGGTGCACGCGGGTGGGTGCATGGGAGGTAAATTGGCAGCACCTGGGTTTCCGGCTGGATCCCTGGTAGGAGGCGTGCAGGAGGCAGCCAATGGATGAATCACTCCCATGTCGATGTTTCTGTCTCTTTCCCTAAAATCAATAAAACCATATTTATAAATAAACAAGCCCAGGAAGGTGGCATTTAACATCAGGCGGGAAGAGTGAGACTATGGGCCAGTCACACAGCCCCTTGGAGCCTCAGCTGCAGCACCTGCACGCAGGAATCCTGGCCCTTCTCCCTAGTCCAACAACCTGTCCCTCAAAGCAGCTGAAGCTCCCTAAGGGTTGCCTGCTGTTGCCCAGTAACAAGGGAGGTGCGGGAAAGGCCGGGCTCTGTTCTGATGTCCTCGATGGCGCCAGAAAGAGAGAAGAGCATTTGCTTACTGCCCAGCAGCTTCCTTAGGATCAGAGGCCCCGGCAGGTGAGGTGAGGGAGTCAGGCCTCACAATTAGACTCTGGCCCCCAACTCCGCCTGCTCCAGGACTGGGGTGGGGGACAGGGTGGAGGTCTTGGCTGCACTGCGCTCTATGGCCACAAGAGGGCTCACAGCTCACAAACGTTTCTTCCCCTAAATCTTCATGTTCTTTTTTGACGGCGTTTTATTGAAGCGTTTGAAAAATTGCTATTTAATTATGCACGATTTCTGGACAATTGTAAGCACTTCTATGATAGCTACACATTAATTTTGGCACCTTAATCTTATGAATGCTTAAAGGCGTTTTCTCATGCAGAGCAATTCAGATGCTAATGATTAAATCAAAGGATTGTTTTTAGAATTTTCTGGAGCTTTTTCCTTTGAAATGAAACTTCCCCAGTAAAAGTTTTCTTTCCTCGTGCGCTCGATCACCCATTGGGGTCACGTTCACAATGGTAATTGTGCTCTCCCTGTCATGTCAAGTTCCTGCCTCGGCGTCAGTGGCCAGATTTGTCAGACACCTGCACGAGCATCGAGTCCTGCTTACTGATTCGCTGTAACAGCCCTCCAGGTCAAGCTGGAAAAAAGGAAAAAGAGGAATCTACAACAGCAGATTTGGGAGCGTCTCTGTGCAACAGGGTTCGCGCTGAGATGTCAGGTCGGCACAGGCACAGGCAGGGAAGCGACGCAGGCACAGCCTTTGCTCGGATGGAGAAAACACCCCGTGGTCATGGTGACTCGTGTCCGTGTGAGGTCGGCGGGCGGCCCTGAACCCTCTCCCCCATCAGGCTCGCTTTCCTGCCCTGGTTCCTCTGACAGCGGCCGTGCTAAGCAGGTGCTCGGGCGGTCACGGGCAGAGGTTCCCAGCCACGTACTCGCCCAGCAGCATGCGGCCATGGCGTTGGCCACCGACCTCCATCACTTATAATGAGGGTCTGCCCTCGGGATGGGATGGGGACTTCTGAGCAGAGGGACCTTGGCACAAGGCGGTGACGCTGACCCCAGACACAAGACCTTGAGAGCGGATGTCTTCAGTGCTCAGCCATCTCCCGAGAGGCGTGTGGTTTTCCTCGGTGGCCGCCTTGCTGGGTTTCATCCTTCGGCACCTGGCCCGCTGGTCCCCAGGCCGCTGCGACCTGACCTGACGCAGGAGCCCCTCTGTTCGGCCTCAGCAGGCGGTCTCTCCCTGTGGCCACAGTGTACTTCCTGCTGCGGGATCTTCCTGTTCTTGCTTGTTTCTCAGCGGTGGTTTTTTTTATTTGTTTGTTTTAGTCTGGTTCTTTCTTTTCTGTCCGTGTTATAAAATCCATCTAAAGAACTGCTTGTTAAGTTAGTTAACTCTGGTTTCTATTCTGTATGACCAAGTCCCTTGATGTAGCTATGTTCCTCACTTCTCAATTCTTTTTTTCTCATTTGAGACTGAGTTCTTTTTAAAATATATTTTTTATTGATTTCAAAGAGAAAGGAGAGGGAGAGAGAGATAGAAACATCAATGATGAGAGAGAATCATTGATTGGCTGCCTCCTCCACACCCCACACCAGGGACTGAGCCTGCAACCCAGGCATGTGCCCTTGCCCGGAATTGACCCGGGACCCTTCAGTCTGCAGGCTGACGCTCTACCCACAGAGCCACACCAGCCAGGGCAGACTCAGCTTTCTTTTTTGCACTTCTTGCCCAGGGCTGGCTTCACCCTCCTTTTGTCTCCTGCAAATCATTTCCTGAAGCTAAAACCTCAACCCTTTCCCGGCATCTAAGGAACCTTCCAGCCAACACCTCCTCCCTGGCTCTCCCCGTGGCTGTTCATCTTCAGGTCCACACGCCCCCTCTTCCTGGAAGCACAGAGCTTGGGACAGAGGGATTCAAGTCCCCAGGCTCAACTCCTGCCTCTGCTGTTTACTCCTGTGTGACTTTGTGCCCAATTCTTAATTTCTTTGTATCTCAAATTCCTCATCTGAAGGATGGGCATAATAATATACAGGTTACACTGTTGAGTAAGAATTAAGTTCATGAAGAATGTAAAGTTCCTAAGACAATGCTTGGCATACAGTGAGTGCTGAGAAACTATAGCTATTATTGCCTTGGCTGGTGTGGCTCAGTGGGTGGGGCATCGTCCCTTGCATGGAAGGGGTTGCTGCTTTGATTCCCAGTCAGGGCACATGCCTGGGTTTCGGGCTCCATCCCTGGTGGGGGCCATGCAGGAGGCAGCTTGATGCTTTGCTCTCGCATCAATGTTTCTCTCTCCCTTCCTCTCTCTCTCAAAATCAATAAAAAATCTTTTTTAAAACCCCCACAAAACTCCTTTCAAATACACTCTTTCATCTGCATTTTCAACCAGGAGAGAGTAAGCCCATGACAAGCAACATGACGAGACTGTAGCAGTGTTTGTTTGGATCGTGTGGAAAAGAAAAACGTCTGTCTTCATACAGGTACACAGCTACAAATACGAACACGGGGTTTTTAAGACCTCCTTTTCAACCCAGCGTGGATTCTTCAGTTAAATTCCAGAAGCATGAGAGATGGGCAGTAATTGTTTTCAGAACGGAATCATTAACATCTGCCAATCACTCACTGGGAGAGGTCATTGAGAGGACATGACAGCTGGTCGGCCCATGAGCTGAACAGTGAGTGAGTTCCCCATCCCTGGAGGTGTTCAGGAAGACCTATTTATTGAGACCATCATGGAAGATAGTCGTGTACTGGGTTGAACTTGACCTCTGGAATTCTTCTTGGATCCTTGGTGTTTTAGGGTTATCAGCAAGTTCACACCAGGTAACCCTGGAAAGCCTGGATGTACGGGTCCTTACAGGTGAGGGTCGCCATGCCGATGGTCTCATTGGGAAATTAGATTATAAGGAAGGAATTGTTGCCAATGGTATTCTCCACGGTGGCTTTCTCTTTGAAAATAGTCTGGTCAACATGGGGTCATCCTACTGGACAGTGCTTTTGGGGATTTACGAGACCCTTCAGCAGAGGCATGACTGTGAGGTGACTTTGTTGACATGAAACGAGAGATTTTCAGAGAGTGGCACTTTGAGAGCATCGGGGACGCTGCACTTACGTGACTGTTTCAAAGATCAGCCTCACACTTCAGTCAGGACGCTGGCTTTGTTCAGGCAAACCTGCTTACTCTAATGAGAGAGGGTTTCTGAGCTGTAGGCCCTCCCACCCAGGCGTCCTTCCCTGGAGAACGTTGGGGTCACGCAGACCAGAGGAGCCCCGGCTGGGCACCTGGGTGCTGGGGCTGGATGCCTTTCTCAGCCTGCCTTTCCTGGGTGCTGGGTCCATGCATTTACCCGCCGGGAGCAGCAGGGCGCCCAAGGGCCTTTACGTGGTGCGCGCTCACAGCTGGGCAGCTGCTGGGGCCACACCCCCCCCCCCCCCCCCCCCCGCCATCCTGGGCCGGGCTGGCCGCCTTGTGGGATCTGACACACCGATCGGGCCCTGTCAGTCCTTTCCTAGGAGCAAAGCGTTTCTGTCCTGGCAGGGACGGGCCCTTAATTATAAATTCTTCCGAGAGAGACAGACAGACAGACTGACGACCCTGTCCCATCGCAGGGCCACCTGGCTCCCGCGAGTGCAGGGGAAACTTCCTAGAAACAGAATTCCAGGCCGGGGAGGTGCAGGGGTGCGGAGGGAGGAGCGTGCTCGGCGCGGAGGGAGGCGCCAGAAGCTCCGAGGATCCCGCCGGCACCGGGCCACGTGCGTGCCCGAGCCGGGGGGCGTGTGCGGGGTGCGGGGGGGCGTGTGCGGGGTGCGGGGGGGGCGTGTGCCGGGGTGCGGGGTGCGCCCACCCGAGAGGACAGCGGGTGCCGGGGGGCGTGTGCCGGGGGGCAGGGGGCGCCCACCTGAGAGGACGGAGGGGAGGGGCAGGGACCCCGCGCGGAGAGCTGGAAGCTGCGCAGGGGCCGCCCACCCTCGGGGAGCGGCGCGCAGGCCGGGGCGGCGGGGTTTCCCCTCCCGGCGTGGAGGCGGAGGAGGCGGAGGCGGCGCTCGGGAACCGGGAGTCCCCAGGCGCGGGGACCGGGCCGGGAGCGGAGGGGGAGCTGCCGCGTCCCGGAGCCCCGGCCGGAGGCGGGAGGTTTGGGTTGAGCCCGCCCCGCCGCCCCCGCCCCCGCCCGGCGCCCGCCCCCGCCCGCGGCCTGGATCCGGGGAGCCGCGCGGGCCGAGCAGCGGGAGCCGCCGCGCACAGTCGCCGCCTTCCCTTCGGGGTCCGCTCCGGCTGCACCATGCGGGAGCTGGCCGTCGAGATCGGGGTCCGAGCCCTGCTCTTCGGGGTCTTCGTGTAAGTAGGGGCGCACAGGCGCGGGGACCCGTGGACCGAGCGATGCTGCACCCCAACTTTGTTTGGGCCACCGCGTCCCGGCGGGGCCTGGATTCCAGGTCCCGGCCCAGCTCCGAGCCCGGGATGTGCCCTTTGGACCGGGGGACCCTCCGCGCGGGTCTGAGACCTGCTCCCGCCGCCGCCGCCGCCACCAGCGGGCGGGGCAGCGGGTCCTCCTCGCCGGCGCCCGCCGCCGCCGCACCGGCCCGGGGTTCGGGGATCCCCTGGAGGCGGACGCGCCCTCGGGAAGTTTCTGCTCTGAGTTCGGAGCCCGTGTTTGCAGCCCCGGCTCCCGGCTCCTCTCCCGGGGCTCCCGCCGCCCCAGGCCAGGCTCGGGGTCCTGCCGTGTCCCCCGCTGAGCGCCCCGGGCGCAGGTGAGCGTTTTCCCGGAGGCGTCGGTGGTGCTTGTTGGCCGGAAAGTCGTGGCTGCGGGAGCTCGGGACGTGGGGGTCCCGCCGCCCCGGTGTGGGCTCCAGACGCCCGCCGCCCCCTGGGCGCTCTGTGCGGAGGCCAGCACCCAGGGCCCCTTGGGCTGCGGCGGGGCCCCTGGAATAGAGATCTGGGAGGGAGGAGGTCAGCCTGGCAGAGATGGGGGTGCCCCCGGGCCTCTGCAGCTCACACCCCCCAGGCCTGCCATCGCCCATCACCAGGGCTCACCCCGGCCTTGTCCCTCCATTGGCGGCAGGGCCCCTCTCCCCGCTGCCCACGCTGTTCTGACACGTGTCACGGGTTAAAGTTGCGTGGACTTGATGGATTTGCTGGCTGTTTTGCTTGTTTGTGTTACTGAAAAGCTCGCGGAGCCATTCCGGTCTGGAGGCCCCTCCTCCCTGGTTTCTGCCGGAGCCCAGTCGCCGCGGGCAGGTGGGAGGCTGGGAGCTGCTGGCAGCCGGGCACACGGGGACAGACGTGCCCTGTCTCGCCTGCTTTCCTTCCCGGGTGAAAGCCACCAGTGTTACCCCCACGTCAGGAAGGGCCCAGCCCCCAGGTGCAGGAGGCCCTCCTGCCTCAGGAAACACCGTGCGATTCAGGGGAACAGGGGCCCAGAACTTCAGTGGATCTTGGGAAAAGGGAAAACACGGTTCCCTCTTCTTACTCTACTTTCCTACCTTTGAAATAAACATTCAGACTAGTGATTGGACAGTTTCCATGGGCAGAGAGGCCAAGCCCCATGAAATTATGTGTCAGAGATGAGAGTGTTGGGTGCAGGTAGAACTGAGCACCTGCTGGGGACTGAGTGGCGCTGAAGGGAAGTGAGGAGCGCTCCGAAGTGGCCTGGTTTGCCTGCTGCTGAGAACCTCACGGTGGAAAAGGGTCAACACGCCCGGGCTGGTTCAGCTCAGTGGGTAGAGCGTTGGCCCTGGGACTGAAGGGTCCTGAGTTCGATTCAGTCTCAACCTGATCCCAGCCCCAGGTTGGGGAGCAGGAGGGAGGCAACCAATTGATGTGTCTGACACATCGATGTTTCTCTCTCTCCCCCTCCCTTCCACTCTCTAAAAGTCAATGGGACAATATCCTTGGGTGAGGATTTAAAAAATAAAGAGTCCAATCATATTTATATTGTTTTCAGGTTTTCCTTCATATTTCCTCAAACATTTATGAGATGTTTACAAATACATAAAGGTCTGTGCAATGGATTTGAAAATTTGATGATTACTGTTAATGTGCTTCTTGAGCCCTCTTGATGTGTAAAAGCAAGCCAGTTTTTATATTCTCTCCAAACTCCCCCTTGGTATTAACGACTTAACTCACCCAGCGGGAAACGCCTGGGCATGGATGGCTCTTTGGGCCGATTTCCTGGTTTTCATATCCAATCGCTGTGTCAGCTTGTGGCTCCTTTACCTGCAAACACCAGCGTCAGTGTTGGCGGGAGCCCCCCCCGTGGGATCCTGATGTTCGGAGCTGTCATGGCAGGCAGATGGCGGCTCCCGGAGGACAGGCTCTGGGCTCCCAGACACAGATGACCCTCTGTCTTCTCCGATAGGCCCTGGCAAGGTGACAGAGGCTGGCGGGGGAGTTTATTCTTCGTTTGCCGGTGCTGGTCGGATGGCAAGGTTGGGCGGGCTGTACTCACCTCTGCTCATGAAGACGGTGGTCTCAGCCAAAGGGCCTCACCTGGGCAGGAGTGGAAAGTCCCTTTGGGCAGGCAGAACCCAATGTCTCCGCTGCTGGGAACACGTAGCTGATCTCATTCACCTGGTTCTGCTTGGCATTTCTACCCTGTTGATTGCCCTGGATAAGAGAAAAATCTGGTTGGAGGGATACTTTGCGTTGCAAACTGGTGCCTCAGGGGAAACATCACCTGTGGACGCACCTGTTCTCTGACCAGTTGTTCTGTACGAGGCCAGGAAGCCCATCCCCCGATGCCAGGAGGTCCTGTGGCGTCTGCGTTTGCAGGAATGAAGTGCATCTGGGACCACGATGGTGGGAGGACAGTGTCCCCGGCTCACCTGGGGACCAGTGCTCAGTGTGCAGGCAGGTGCTGGTGACTCGGGATTCTAAGGTGCTCCCAGCCCCCAGAGCTGCCCTGAGAGACGCCCCAAACGGCGCTCTGTGCCTTTGGGACAGTCCAGCCTGAGAACTTCAAGTCACTGGGAAGAGAATGAGGGGTGAGTAATGCAAACTGGAGCTGGCTCAGGAAGGGTGACCGAACAGGAATGCACTGGTAGAGGGACGCAGCGTTTAGGAAAAGTCCACGTGTGACGGGGGCGTGGAGGCTGCGTCGGGCACCGTGAAGCTCTGGGTTCAGAGGCCCCTTGGCCCTCACGTATGGATGTGGGCAGAGCAGGAGCAGGGCACACAGGATTCCTGTGCCCTGCCCTCCGTCATCCAGGGGAGATTCTGGGAACGTCTCTGCAGATGCTGCAGCCCTCGGCCTGCGTGAGCAAGACCGCGAGGAAACGTGGCAGCCGGTCAACAGCCCTGAGACCAGTGCCCACTCCTTCCAGTTTCACTCCGATAGTGACTGCATGCGGGGCTCACCGTGTGCCAGGCCCTGAGGAGGAGGGTCACATGTCTGTGGGGAGCCCTTAGACGGTATGCTGACAGGGCTGTTCGCGGATGGAGAAACGGAAGCACAGGCGGGTGAAGGAGCTGCCGCGTCACAGGCTGAGATCTCAGTCTCCGTGCTCCCGCTGCCTCGTCTGGCTCTCAGTCGCCTCCCTGTGCTGCTTTAGTAAAAGTAGCGGCCAGCGTTGGTCAGTCGAGGGCCTGACCAAAGATACGCCGTCTCACTCAAAGTGGACACTCTAGATTCTGTCCACTCCACGAACAAAGAGACCAAGGCCTGGAGAGGTTACGTCACCTGCTCCACTAGCCGAGCCATTGCCTGGATTTAGACAGGCAGTCGGGCCGGCCCCGCACTGTCAGCCACTGAGCTGGAGCGTCCAGCACCAGCTTGCAGACTGAGCGGAAGTGACCGCATCCCAGAAGCGAGGCCCTGCCACGGCCTGATCTCCAGGAAAGCACGTGTGCGGCCTGGAGCCACGCGGGAAGGAAGAGCAGTCGCTCCATGTAAAGTCAGACTCAGGACGACACCTGAGCAGTGGGAGGTGGCAGCTGTGGCCCAAATCCTCGAAGAGATGGGACGAGGACACGCTGCAGACCCCGAGGGGTCGTCCTTAGGTCTTTGGAGCCCAGAGGGCACGGTGTGTGAGGACATTGCTGTAAGAACATACACGGTCGTGTTAGAGAATTATCGGCAGTCCCTTCTCTCTCAGCTGGAGCATCGGGGACAGGCATAGAGGGCCCGGCCCAGGACGGCTCTTCAGACAGAGTGTCCTGGAGCAAAGACCTGGAGGCCTGGGCGCACATGGTGGGTGGGATTAGGTCACCAGGTGTGGCCTCAGCATGGAGCGTGTCGGGGGTGGGGGATGGTGGCAGGAAATGAGCCAGCATGCGACGTCTTCGTGTTCTGTGGGGAAGCCTGGGCGGTCCCTCACAGGCACTGACTGGGGGTCCCCAGGAGACTTGAAACAGAAAAGTGTGTGACCCCATGGACACGGGGCCCTGTTCACGGTTGTCAGTGCCGGTGCATCCCATCACTGATGTTTCTGCTTTCACCCCAGGAGAGAGAAACACCAATCAGTTGCCTCCCGTTCGCCCCTACTGGGGATCGAACCTGCAACCTTTTGGTGTATGGGCAACGCTTAACCAACTGAGCCACCCAGCCAGGGCTGCCCGCAGGTTTTGGAGATTCATCCGCGTGGTGTGTGGTGGTGGTTTGTGGATTCCACTGCTGTGAGCATCTGGTTGCATCCCTGTACCTCTCCTCATTCACTCATGTACTCCTGTGGGTACCTGGGTTGTTTGTTGGTTTGGGCTGTTAAGCCTAATGCTACTCTCGTTGGTGAACGATTTGTAGTCTCTGCTGGTATATACTAAGGAGTGGATGTGCTGGGCACTCACCTGAGGTTCAGAAGGATTGGCTGCTCTCTATACAGCCCTCGTTCTGAGAGAGAGAACGGCCCGGACGCTGCTTTCGTCTCGGTCTGCAGGGCAGCTGCTCTGGGTGAAGCGACAAGGACGCTTTGCAGGAGGGCCCCCCACTCGGCAGGAGGGCCGTTCCCTCAGGCTTTGGGAAACCCGCCTGCTGGTTGTGAGACGTGCTTTGTAATCTTAGTTTACGTGAGCATCATGACCTGAGTTGTGTATTCGTCCAGGAGGCTGTGAAGATGAAATGACGATGTGAGATGGTGCCCAGCACACGCGGGCACGTGGTCCGCGCTAAAGCCCATCTCCACTCCCCCCACCCCACCTTTCCCTCCAGGGAGGAGGCGGAGGCATAGGTCACTTAAAAGGTTCCTCATGTCACAGTGTATTGATGAGGGCGCAGCTCTCGGTGCTGCAGGGGAGCTGAGCCCTGAGTAGGACGTAGGAAGTTGGGAAGGCGTTCTGAAGAATTACCCAGGACCCCCCTGGGGAGGGAAGCGGCCAGTGTGTGTACATGTGTAGGTGCCTCTTAGTTGGCCTGTACCTCCACCTTGGGGGGAAGGAGAGAGGGAGGCGGAGGGAGGCAAGGTCACAGCTGAGCTCCCCGCCTGCGGCTTCGTGCCAGGGGCTTGGCACCCTCAGATGGTTTAGTCTCTGCCCCCCCCCCCCCCCCCCCCCGCAGGTGACACGGCTGTCCTAACTTACAGGGCGAGGAGTTAGAGCTCCTCACAGAGAGCGCCTGCCGCTCAGAAGAGAGAGTAGAGAAGAGCTCTTCAGTAGACACAGGGGCAGCAGATACGAACGGAACCAACAGGTGCTGGTAACTCAGACACCCCTAACACTGTGGTTCCCGAAGAAATGCCAGGTGTGTCTGGACACAAACGACGCCGAGGGTAGATCGGCACAAGCTTTCGTGTGCTACAATGAGAAGAACGTGCGGCCATTGGAATTAATTGTGTGGACGAGTTGTGAGGACATCCATATCTGCTAAGTGATAAGCCAGTCACGGAAGTGTGCGCAGTGCAAGCTTAATGCGGCGACGCGTTACCTGAATTTGTGTCCGCTTCTATAAGAAAAATGTCTGTGAAGAGACACAAAAAATCTTGATGGTGGTTATTTCAAGCCGTGGAACTTTGTAATACTTGCTTTTTTAATGTTATTTATGGTCTAAACTATTTTACAGTAAAGTGTATTACTTTCATTCATAATCAGAAAAATCAGTATCGACATTTCCTGTTTGGGGGAAAAAAGAAATATCCTCAGAGCGGCTCTGATTCTTTTGTGATTGCTTTGGGAATGCCTGCAGTGAGTGTCAGAAATCAGCCTTTCTATGTTTTATATCCGCTAACTATTTAAAGAAAAACCAAGGACTGCGAGATTGTGGCGAGACAGATGTGGTCGGAGCATGCAGTTGAATTGTAAATGGACACACCCCCTCGAAGAGCAAAATATTGCACACAATTATTCCTGCCCTTTGATTGAAAATGTTTAGAAGAAAAGTTTTACAAGAGGCACGAGGGTTACAGATGCAGAAATCTTCCCGTGTAAAGATGCTCATTGCTGTGCTCTGGACAAAGCAAAGTGAATACTTCTGTCAAATAAAAATCAATGAACACTCCACTGGTCACCCTTTGAAGAATAATTTGGTGACTCTGGGCACAGAGGACGTTATTAGCTACTGAGATAATCATTCTGAAAACCATGGAGAAACTGAGATTTTATGATTTCATAGTAAAGGAAAAGAGCACTATACAAAAACATGTCTCAGAATTACAGCTATCAAAAATAGGTCAGATTTGGGCACACATGAGGAAGATTTACACACAGTGACTGTAATGGGAATCAATTGTCATCCCTCACTTAAAAAAATTCAAGATTATAAAATAGTTGTGAAAATTAAAATACAGAAAGTGCAGTGCTCCCTGAACTTCTGTACCTCTTTCTGCCAATTCTGTTCTGTTCATTTTTTAAAATTAAACTTTCAAACACACATCTTCTATAATAATAAAAGCATAATATGCTAATTAGACCGGACGTCCTTATGGACAACCTTCTAGACAAAAGCTGGGGCTGCGAGGGAAGCCCGGGTCCCTGGTGCCTGTTGGCGGCCAGAGGGAAGCCCGGGTCCCAGGTGCCAGAGGGAAGCAGGTGCCGGCAGCCAGGGGAAGGAAGGCCTACTCTTGCACAAATTTTGTGCATCAGGCCTCTAGTCTACACTAATAAAAGAGAAAGATGCAAATTGACTGTACCTTCACAATGCCCACCAGCCAATCAGGAGTGAGTATGCAAATTAACCCAACAAAGATGGTGGGTTAATTTGTATACACAGGTGCCGAGTGGCCAGGAGCGGGATGCTTGCGTTGTCTCCATGGCGACGACACAGGTGTTCCACACTGCCCAGCTGCTCCAGGCCTCTGGGCAGCGTGGGAAGGCGGCTCTGGGCCAGAGCAAAGGCGGTGCCGGCAGCCAGGGGAAGGAAGGCCCCTTCTTGCACGAATCTTCGTGCATCGGGCCTCCAGTTTCTATATAATAGCAAAAACTGAGGCTATATTTTATCCATAGTTTAACTTTTTTTTTCTTAGTTTGTCTATCTCTGTAGATCTACTTGCTTATTTTATCCCATGGGAGGGAATAAAACATTTGCGTCTTTTCACTTCATGTATTGGCAATTTGTATTTTTTAAATTAAATATCTGTTATTCTCCTTCATTCATGCTTTTTTTTTTATTTTTATTTTTATTATTTTTTTTAAATATATTTTATTGATTTTTTACAGAGAGGAAGAGAGAGGGATAGAGAGTTAGAAACATCGATGAGAGAGAAACATCGATCAGCTGCCTCTTGCACACCCCCTACTGGGGATGTGCCCGCAACTAAGGTACATGCCCTTGACCGGAATCGAACCTGGGACCCTTGAGTCCGCAGGCCGATGCTCTATCCACTGAGCCAAACCGGTTTCGGCCATTCATGCTTTTATTGGATCTTTAAATTTATCTTATTATGTAAGAGGGCTTTATGCATTAAGTATATTAATCTTTCCTATTTGGCAAGTATTTTCTCCATGTCTATGGTTCACTTTTATATATATATATATATATATATATATATATTTTTTTTTTTTTTTAGTATATTTTATTGATTTTTTTACAGAGAGGAAGGGAGAGGGATAGATAGTTAGAAACATCGATGAGAGAGAAACATCGATCAGCCGCCTCCTGCACACCTCCTACTGGGGATGTGCCTGCAACCAAGGTACATGCCCTTGACCGGAATCGAACCTGGGACCTTTCAGTCTGCAGACCGACGCTCTATCCACTGAGCCAAACCGGTCAGGGCTCACTTTTATATTTCTTTGCAATTTCTATTATTGTGCACATTTTAAATTTTATGTGTTAAATCTATCTTTTTCCTTTATGGGTTAAGAGTTTCTGTCCAATTTAGAAAGTCCCTTCTCATCCAAAATAGAAATACTGTTTTCTGTGTTGTTCAGTATTTTATATCATTGTTCTTCAATTTTAATTCTTTATAAGAATTTTTAAGTTATAGAGAGAGGTAGTGGATTTACTTTTTTTCTTCCATTTGTCAGTGATTGAAAGAGACATTATTTTCTCAGTGGTATCGTTATCAGATACAAACTTTCACGTGTCGGTGGGATTGCAAGTGAATTCTGTTCTGATTATGTTTGCCGGGTGCTGGCTCAGGGTAATATTCTAGTGACTGCGTCTGAGAGCATGTTCAGATCACTGAGGGAATGGCCGTTTCTCCCTGGGAAGGAGCAGAGGTCACACTGCCGGCTGCAGGGCCAGGACACCTGGGCTCGCGACCCAATGCTGCTGTTACCAGCTCTGTGGGTGGGTGGGTGCTTTGTCTGTGTGCTGAGATCAGAGGCTGTGGCTCGTGGGATTTCTGTGTTTTGTTTCTATGATATTCCGTATGGCCACACACAGTCAATTTTTTGTAAATTTACATAGCTTGAACATAATGCATTGTGGGTACAAAGCTCTAACTCTATTAAAGCAATCAGCTGTGCTAGTCAAATCTGCTATATTCTCATGATGCTTTTTCCTTTTAATTTGTGACTTTTAATATGTAGATAGGTTATATGTGTCAAACAAGGGTATTAAAGCATCCTCTTTTTTTTTTTTTGGAAAGAACTTATTTTGTCTTATTGCTGCCAACTTTTTCTGTTTCCTTTGTGTGGTGCTTCATTTTAATATTTTTTCCTCTTGGTTTAACTGAATAGTTCAAAAATTTTTTTGCTACCCTCCTTTATTTCCTTTAGTGATGATTTCAAAGTAAAAAATTCTCATGTCTACATTTCAAATTGGTGTTCTTAAATGTTGCCTTCTTCTGATGAACCTTTTTATTGCTATTAAGGTTTCATCTTTGTGTTAATATTGCTTATCTTGAAGTTACTTTATCTAATGCTAATACATAGCTACATTACCTTTCTTGAATTAATGTCTGCGCAGAATATATTTTTCCATCTTTTTACTTTCAACTTACCTGCATTTTTATGTTTAATGTGTGTCTCTTATAAACAGCGTTTAGTTTTACCTTTTAGTATTATCCAGTCTGGCCAGTCTCTGCCATTTACTCGGAGTGGTTGTCATTTACATTTAATGCAATTATTGATATGGTCGAGTCTAAGGCTGAAAACAATAAAGGAAAACCTCATCCAAAGGGGCGTTCTCACGCAGGTACCGCCCCAGGAAGCTCACGTTGACAGTGGGGGCAGGAAGAAGCTGACGTCATAACCCCGGCAGAGGAAGGTTTTCTCCTTGCCCAGCAATAGCCCAGCCAATGAGAAACCACCGACGCAGCCAGTGAGAAGCCACTGCAACGCGGCACTCAGCTCTCCTCCGATGGAGTTTTGTTCTTAACTGCTCCTCCCAACTTCCTCCTTTTCCTCTAAAGAGT
The DNA here is from genome assembly GCF_951640355.1 of Cnephaeus nilssonii. Lineage (NCBI taxonomy): Eukaryota > Metazoa > Chordata > Mammalia > Chiroptera > Vespertilionidae > Cnephaeus > Cnephaeus nilssonii. The sequence goes on along the minus strand of NC_137087.1, from coordinate 62,635,913 downwards.
AACACTTCCCTCCTTTGTTCTCCACACGTGCATGCAGTTGGCAACAGTTTGCATGTCCTGAATTGCAGTTCCTCTGCTATTCCCGAGTGAAGTCATTCTTGCTGGAAAAACAACTGGCTGTTTTATTTTTAAGGTTGACACGTCTGCCACCTTGTTATTTGTTTTCTGTTTGTCCCACCTGTCACTGGTGGAACCTGTGATTCCTTTTTAAAAAAAATAGCTTTTAATTGATTTAGAGAGAGAGGAAGGGAAGGGGAGAGATAGAAACATCCACGAGAGAGAATCGTCAATTGGCTGCCTCCTGCACGCCCTCTAATGGGGATCAAGCCTGGAACCCGGCATGTGTCCTGACGGGGAATCGAATCATGACTTCCTGGTTCATAGGTCAACGCTCAACCACTGAGCCACGCCCGCCGCGTCTGTGGTTCCTTTTGGTGTACTGAGGCATAGACCCCTTTCCCATGCAGTAGTAGGATTTTTTTTTTTTAATCCTCACCTGAGGATATCTTTCCATTGATTTTTAGGAAGAGTGGAAGAGAGAGGGAAAGACAGAGAGAAACATCGATGAGAGAGAAACCCATCAATCGGTTGCCTACTGCAGGCAGCCTGACCAGGGCCCCGGGCCCGGGAGGAGCCTGCACCTGAGGTACGTGCCCTTGACTGAATAGAACCCGGGACCCTTTGATCCGCAGGCCGACCCTCTATGCACTGAACCAAACCAGCTGGGGCGCGTTAGTGGGAATTTAATTATTGTGGTTTGTTTCTTAGAGTCGAAAGTTTATCTGTCTTCTTGAAAGGCTACAGACCTTTTACTTACTCAAACCAAGTTATGTTCCTGCTTCTGACTTGCAGCTGCTAAGCTGCCTTGAAAGGAAGAAAGGAAGGTGGTCACGTGTAAACATGGTTGTGGGTGAAATGAGTTATAGGCTCAGCCGGAGGGCCTGATAGGCTCCTGTCTTAGGCTCGAGTCCTGCACACCCAGGGGCTGTTTGGGTGCTGGCTGGTCCTGAGGGAGGGGTGTGTGTGATTCTGGGTGGGTGAGGTGTTACCGTTGTTACCGAGTCTGTGCCCCTTGGGGACAAGGGGAGGAAATCTGGCTGCTGAAGTAGTTGGAGGGTGAACAAGCAGGGCATCCAGTGAGCAGGCATTGGCTGTGCTCTGGGGTACAGCGGGGGGCGGGGTGCTGCCTGGGCCAGGCCTCAGGCCTCTGACCTCCTGTGCAAGGTTTTTATCAGCAACTTGGATAAAGACATAGAAAGCAGGCTTATCAAATTTGCGAATGACACAGAACCAGGATGGAAGGCTAATATGTAGGATAATAGAATCAAGGTTCATAAAAATCTTGGCAGGAATGATGGGGCTGAACTATGAGGGAACCTAACAGGATTACCTGTGAGGTCCTGCTGGGCCGGCAGCCGCGCCGGCAGCGGGGGGCCAGGGAGGCCCAGCCTGAAGGCAGGTTGTGCAGAGCAGAGCCTGGGGTTCCCAGATGGTGACTGTAAATGTAACTAGTGTTACTAACTGCAGTCGGAGCTGCAGATCTAAGGATGTGAACTGCCTCGGCACGTCCTTCCCAGAGCCCCGCTTCCAGACCGCCCCCCCCGCCCCCCCCCCCCCCCAACGGATCTCGCTCTGGCTTCCGGGCCGGCAGGCTCTGACTTTCCCTGAGAAGTTCCTCCAAGTCTGCAGCGCAGAGTCCGTCATTCTCCACTGAGCGCCTAGACAGCCTCTCCCACTGCACGGTGCTCCCCAAATGCGGCCATCGTCCGATTGTCCATCTTCTGCTTCGGACTCGGGGCTCCTGCAAGTCTGACTGTCTGCCGGTCAGACCTTTGCCCTGAGCAGCGACACCGCGACTGGCACAGAGCAGATGCCCAGGGCACCTGGCTGGTGGCCTCTCCATTCTCAGACTTGGGCGAGGGCTCTGGGCCCCACATCTTTGGATCTTCACCCCCCTCGCCACCAGGTAGTGACAGGTGTGCAGGCCTATCCTGTGGGGAGCAGGTGGTGGACCTGTGGAGGCTGCCCCAGACCATGCCCAGGTGCGGACCATCCTGGGAGTCCGGAGGAGCACGGGGCAGGCGGGGGGTGGGGGTGACTCGCTCCTTGAACAGAGATTGAAAATCATAGGCGCCATCTAACCAGGTGCAGACTGCTTGCTTGGGGGTCTCCCGTTAACCTCCGGCTGATTGTGGAGAGGATGTTCCACCTGGGAGGGGAGGAGTTGAAAACGAACAATAGCCCCGGGCGGTGCGCTCAGTGGTTAGAGTGTCGGCCTGTAACTCAGGTCGTGGGTTTGATTCCCGGTCAAGGGCACGAACCTGTGTTGCAGGCTCGAGGATCAGGGTGCATTTGGGAGGCAACCAATCAATCTCTCTCTCTCTCTCTCTCTCTCTCTCTCTCTCTCTCTTCCCCCCCTCCATTTCCCCCTCCCCCCTCCTTCTCTCCCAGTCTCTCTAAAACTCAATAGAAAAAATATCCTTGGGTGAAGGTTAACAAACAAAAACTTATGGTGATAACGAGCCCTACATCAACGCTGCTTCCAGCCTCCCGGGCACCGGGCACTTGTACGCCAGCCCTCCCGCCTCCCTGAGGGGTGTGTGCGCCTCCGGGCTCCGCCAAGCAGCCGAGGCCCCGGAGACCCTGTCAGTCAGGCGGCCGTGGAGCTGGCCACTGGTCTGGGCCCCGCTGAGGCCTGGGAGGCTGTGAGTGCCCTGGGCTCTGCAGCGCCTGCTCCCGCGGGATTAGTGCTGTGGACTCTGCCCGTCGAGTAGAGACCCCTGACCCCTGACCCCTGACCCCCGCCCCCTCTGTGTGTGGGCTGGCACCTCACCCTTTGTTTTTAAACTGAGAACGATATTTTAGTCATTTTTCTTTCCAACTGGAACTCTGGGAATTCACAATTAACGTCCTGGCCCATGAGCCTCTTACAGACACGGGAGAAAGTTTCAGCCCTGTGCCCGGCTGCTCGGCTGCGCTGTGTCCCGATGCACCTTGGGAGCCGGCTGCGTCCAGCTTCTCGCGGATCCTCTTGCCCACGATCGCACTCGGAAGAGCGAGGCCTCCAGGACGGCGGTCGGCGTGCGGCTCCGGACGCTTCTGCTTGTTCTCTGTCCGGCTTTTTCCGGTCGGCGCAGACAGACCCTCCTCTGCCCGACGAAGACCACGTGCTTCCCATGACCCCCTTCTCCAGCTCGAGGACCAGCCGGACGTGGGTTTCTGTAAAGACTTGAGTTGAGGAACCAGAACGAAGATAATAGCTTTCCGACTGCCACCAACTTCACTTTCCTTGGCCGCTGTGATGTCCAGTCCCGCAGCTGGGCCTTGAGGTCCGAGTTCATCTCCCGTCCCGGCAGAGTCTGGGAGATGCTGGACTCGAACTCGTCATGGCTCCTGCTGGGCGGGCGCCGCCTGAGAAGAGGGTCACCACAGCTTCCCCCCCTCGGTGCCCGCCAGCTCAGGCGGTGGAGATCCCGCGGGCAGCACACGGCCAAGCACGTGCGTGTTGGTGCCTCGCAGGCCTTGGTCTCCCACGGGCCGCTCGGACCAGAAGTCGACAGCCCTGGGTTCAGGTCCCTGCCGCCACTTCCTGGCTGTGGGGCCACGTCCCATCACTTACTGACTCGAGCTCAGCCAGTCTGTAAGCACTCGGCTCGGGCCCCCTGACGACAGGTGTTTCCCCTGCTTCCGGGGCCTCAGCTCCGGCTGAGCTTGTCCAGCTGAGCGTTTCCACGAACCCGTTAGATGGCGGATTCCCACGTGAGTCAGCTCGTTTGTGGAGCTCTTCCTAACCGTCAGGCAGGTGTCGGAGCAGAGGGACGGGCGAGCATCGAATCGTCAGGCTCCTGGCCGCGTGCTGTGCCCTGGGCCATCCTGCCGGCACGCGGCTTCCCGGTGTCTGGGGAGGGGGTGTGTGTGACCCCTCGAGGTATAATTCATTTCCCATAACTCCCTTCTGCAGCCAGAATGCGATGACGATCCTTTGTCAGAGGGGACATCAGCAAACGTGTTTTCTCTCTGAAATTAGAGAGGGGCCACTCATTCCTCCATAAGTTCTTTTGAGCACCTGCTCGGCATCAGGCAGAACTAGACCCATTCACTTTGGAATCCCCGGTTCTTAGGGTCTTTGCATGTTGCGCTCACAGCTGTTCTCATGCCCAGAATCAGTCCACGCAGGCAGGTGGCGGGGGAAGATGCCACCCACTCTGTCATTCTTTCTGTCTTTCCCCAGTTGGTCCGGCTGAGAGCCCCCAGATGGGGCAGCATCACCCTCCTCTTCCCGAGGGTGGGCTGGTGCTCCCTGGGGTGGGGGGTGGGCTGGTGCTCCCAGGGGTGGGAGGTGGGCTGGTGCTCCCTGGGGGTGAGGAGGACGCGGCCTTCCCGGAACTAAGACAGCAGCTGAGCGCTCGGCCCTCACGCATCTTTCTTTGCTGTTTCAGTTTTACGGAGTTTCTGGACCCGTTCCAGAGAGTCATCCAGCCGGAGGAGATCTGGCTGTACAAAAACCCCCTGGTGCAGTCGGACAACATCCCCACCCGCCTCATGTTTGTAAGTACCAGGTCTCCCGCTGGCTCGGCCTTTCTCCCAAGTACAAACCCAGTGAGTTTCCCCTTCAGCTTTTCTAACCCCCTGGAGACAGGGCCACCTGAGAGAAAGACGGTGAGCAGTCCATCAGGTTCAAGTTCAAAACCAAATGGTGGCGGGCGCCGCTGGCTCACGCGAGAAGGAGTGATGGCGGGCGCTGGGAAGAGGGGCCTGCCGGCCGAGCTGCGCTGGGCTGTCCCCAATATTCACAGTGAAATCGCTGCAAACTGCAGCTCGCCTGCTGCGAAGAGAAGCTGAGGTCTTCGCCGCGGGTTTCAGCCGGTCAGCTGCCCGCCGCCGACCAGGCGCCCAGTGTGACGCCAGCCCGGGGTAGTGCCTGGGTCTCGGGTTCTGGAATGAGAGGGCCAGCGCCCACGTCGCATGGCTGCGCTGGGGTGTTTGTGCGTCACCTGCCCCACGGCAGCCGCACCCTCTGAGGCCCCCTCCTCAGGCGCTTGGTGGGCGTGGGCAGATGGTCTCAGTGAGCCCCACCCACACGCCGTGGAGGAGGGTCTTCAGTTCCACGGTGGCAGATGCAGAACTGCGTTCCAGCGAGTGAGTGGCAGGGCCGGGACCCCATCTGAGCAGCCGGCCCCGAGCCCCCTTCTGTGAGGCTGCCCTCGGGCTGGGACCGGGTTCAGGGCTCCGGGCTGGTGCCGGCCTCGCTGCGGGCGGAGAGGAGCCCTCCAGGCACGCGGCGATGAGAGAGGAAGGTCACTCCGCTTTGCCAGCCCTCCTGCCTCTGGAGAGGAGGCCCTGGTCCCAAAGCTCTCCCAGAGCACGAGAGAATCATGGTTGCGTTTTGAAAGAGATCCTCTGATTTTATGGAGGAACTCTTGTCATCAGCGATGACGGGGAAGGTCTTTGTGTCTGCAAACTCCTTCAACGGCCCAGAGCACTAGTGAGCACTCAAATCTTATTTCCATCGCTTTTTAATCATTGCTTTTCTGCTGGAAAATAAACTGGATTTTCATCAATCTCAGAGCAAATAAAAACTAGGGTGGTTATAAGGAGATCACTACCTAACACTTGAGTATTAAATGAGACTTCTTCCATTTTGGCTCTAAGTCAAATCTGTGAATCCTAGAACAAAGGAACCGGGGTGTCTGACTAGTTTACTGTATGGCTTTCATGGGGGAGCTTCTCTTTATCACGTACCCCCCATTCTTCAAGTTCCATGTGCTGTGAAACATAGTTTAGAGATGAGTGTTCGTGTGGGGTGACGTGGGAAATTTGTGGCTGTGTCCTGGGCTGAGGTGAGCAATGGGTTGTTTCAAAGTCTAGATACAAATGCTAAGATTTCTGGGTGCGGAGCAGGAGAGCTGAGGCAGGGAGCCGTGCTGAGACGCCCCGTGGCCATCGAGCCACGAGCCTGAGGGTGGGTCTCCCGGGTGTGCCCTTGCCTCCCGGTCGTTGGGCAAACTCCCGCTCAGATTCTGAGCCTCTTTGGGAGAGTCTTCCCAGCTGCCGTTCTTTTCTGGGTCCTGTTCTTGTCTAACTGGGGTATCATCCAGGTTCTCCTGTAAGGTTTTCTTCAGTGTTTGAGGTGTGACTGTGGGTCATGGCAGAGCTGTTTGCTGTCACTGAGTTGCGTCTCTGTTGGGAGTGGAGGCCTGTTCTGCGGCCTAACGTGAGAGGAACAAGGAGCCAAGGACGTTTTGACCTTGACTCTCACTTTGGACTGAAGTGAGCGTGCCCTCAGCCGTCGCTGTTGGTTTTTTATTTGTTTGTTTATTCGATGTGGGATGGTTGATTGTGAGCTGCAGGGAGCAAGCTGCTGCAGACTTCTCCACGTCCACATTTCTTTGCCTCCAGTTCTTATGTCCAAAGACAGGGAACCACAGACAGGCCTTTGCAGGAGGGTAGTCACTGCTGTTTAAACACCGAGTGGGTCTGAGCGGGCTGTCACCAGCATCAGCGCCGAGGAGACGGAGCCAGCCTGTCCTGGGCGCGTGCTTGAGGGAACTGCAGACGCGGGCATGAGAGCTCCGGGCCTGGTGGAACCCCCAGACGTCCGGACTCCCCAGGAGTGAGTGTCCTCCTGTCGCCTCTCGAGTGGCCCCAGAGCAAGCTCTACTGCTCCGCTTCCCTCTGAGTCTCTTCCCGCAGCTGCCACAGACCTGGGCACCTTCTCCTGGATGCCCTCGGGGGCAAGACCTGCTTGTTTGAGGTGTGAACAGCCAAGGCCTTCAGGGCCACAGCTGATGAGCGGGCTCGTCAGGCTCGCTGCTCCCACTCGTGGTCAGAAAGGAACAGTGAGCAGAGAGGGGTTCTCAGGTCTCCCCGCCCCCCCCCCGCCCCGCCCACAATGTTCTGAGCTCTGGTTGGAGGAGGCAGCAGAGCCTGTTCGTATGGATGAATTCTGTCCTGACAAACGTACCTTCTGGCCACGCTTTGTCCTGTTAGGAAGCCCCTCTTCCTCTTTGTAGACCAGGTGTGGGAGGCAGACCACCTGCCCTCAGAGCCTGCCCACTCCCACCAGCTGTGTCCTCAGCCTTATCGCGGAGTCTCAAGGGGGCCAGGGAGGCCCGGCCGTGGTGAGGAGAAGGGACTCCTGCCTGTGGCACCTGTGGCACCTGAGCAGAGCTCCTGCCTCTCAGCGGGTTCTGCAGGGTGTTGTTTGCACCCGAATCCCACCTCCTGGTTCATTCCAGTGCTCCCTGCGCGTCTGTGTGCTGTGGGTCCGGCGGGAAAGGGCATGAGGAAAGGAAGAGAAGACCTTCCTGCTCACGGACTGGTCTCTGCTGTGCGGAGACGAGTATTCAGCAGAACGCCGAGGGGAATGAATGATGGACGCTGAGCAAGCCCTGCGGGCTCTCGTGTGGCCGGAGAGCTGGGGTGGGGGGGAGCACTCCCCCACCTGCTGCAGGGAAGGACGTGAGGGGCTTCCTGGCAAAGACGAGTCGTCATAATTATAGACGAGTCCTTTCTGTTTGAAAAGCCACCACTTGAAACACGGCTCCGGCAATACACATCAATTACAACCTGCAATCAGCCCTCAGTTCAAGCGTCTGGAGTCTGCAGTATAGATGCAAAGCCTCCTCCTCGGAGGGGTCAGGAGTTCAGTCAGATCATCCACCAGGGAGCCCGATGCAGCCACTGGCCCTGATGACCCATCAGCCACTGGCCCTGGTGGTCGATCAGTCACTGGTCCTGATGGTCGATCAGCCACTGGTCCTGATGGTCGATCAGTCACTGGTCCTGATGGTCGATCAGCCACTGGTCCTGATGGTCGATCAGTCACTGGTCCTGATGGTCGATCAGCCTCTGGTCCTGATGGTCGATCAGCCTCTGGTCCTGATGGTCGATCAGCCTCTGGTCCTGATGGTCGATCAGCCTCTGGTCCTGATGGTCGATCAGCCTCTGGTCCTGATGGTCGATCAGCCACTGGCCATGATGGTCGATCAGCCACTGGTCCTGATGGTCGATCAGTCACTGGTCCTGATGGTCGATCAGCCTCTGGTCCTGATGGTCGATCAGCCACTGGCCATGATGGTCGATCAGCCACTGGTCCTGATGGTCGATCAGTCACTGGTCCTGATGGTCGATCAGCCACTGGCCCTGATGGTCGATCAGCCACTGGTCCTGAATATCGATCAGCCTCTGGCCCTGATGACCCCTCAGCCTCTGGGGGCCCAGCGCTGTCCTCACAGACACGTCTGTTCTCTCTTCCAGGCCATTTCTTTCCTCACGCCCCTGGCTGTGATCTGTGTGGTGAAGATCATCCGGCGAACAGACAAGACTGAAATTAAGGAAGCCTTCCTAGGTAGAGTATCCACGGTTCTGGTTTTAGGGGTGGGCAGGACTGAATTAGATGCTGGGTTTAAGGAAACCTCAGTTGCTCCTGGGAGAAGCAAGACGATGCGTTATAAGCCCGGAAGGTCCAGGGCACCGCCTCCCCTGCAGCCCGTGGCCGCTGTCCGTTGTGCTGAACGTTAGCGTCCGCCTCCCTCTGAGACGGGTGCTGCTCGGGCTCAGCGCAGGGCAGCTCTTGGTGGCGAAAGAAAGTGAACCGGACACTTTGTCACCACTGCCTGTCCGTCTCACGTTTGTGGCGAATAAGCCCACGTTACAGGCAGCTCAGAAATCGACCGTGTCCACACTCCCAGAGACCCTGGCTCCGTCATTTCTCGGGCCTGGCCACGGAGGTCGTGATCTCCGGCCAGCCTGTGGATGCCTCCCCCGTCACCCCGCAGGCCAGGCGAGGACCCGGCTGCTCATCTGTGGCTTTGGGTTTGGTGGTCACGCGGCCCAGCGTCCGAGGCTGGTGGTGGGAGGTCAGCTTTTCCAGCCGGGGCACCGGAGCCCCTCCCACCCATGGCCCGAGCGGCCGGGCTGGGTTAGGACGGATATCACTGTGGTCCCCGGATGTCCTGTTCGGGGCCTTCTCAACTGACCTGGAGATCCCTCCCCCTCACTTAAAAAAATTGTCTTTATTCTTGAAAGTATTGCAGAGTCTCCCTGCCCCACCCCCCCCATTGACCCCTTCCCCCTCCTCACTCTCCCCTCCCCTCCCAGGCCTTCACCACACTATTGTCTGTATCCGTGGGTTATGCATATATGCATACGAGTTCTTTGGTTAATCTCTTCCCATGCCCCCACCCATCTCTGCCTTCCTGTTCCATGTCTGGATCTATTTTTGTTCATCAGTTTATTTTCTTCCCACATATGAGTGAGATCATGGGATACTTGTCTTTCTCTGACTGGCTTATTTCCCTCAGCACCATACTCTCAGGCCCCTCCCTGCTGTCTCAGAGGATAAGAGATCCTTCTTCTTTACTGCTGCCTAGTGTTCCACGGTGTAGACATCCCACAGCGTTTTATCCACTCGTCTGCTGATGGGCACGGGGCTGTGTCCAGCTCTCCGCTCTTGTACATGGTGCTGCGATGAGCATAGGGCTGCATATGTTCTTTCTGATGGTGTTTCGGATGCTTAGGATGTATTCCCAGAAGTGGGATCGCTGGGTCAGAGGGCAGTTCCATGTTTAATTTTTGAGGAAACTCCAGACTGTCTTCCACAGTGGCTGACCCGTCTGCATTCCCACCCCTTGCCCTCACGGTTTCTTCATCTCCCCTCTGGTATGAGACCCCAAGACCTGGGACTGTGGGGAAGGGCCTCGGGGTGATTTGGCTGTGGCGACGGCGGCAAGGGGCTCACCGTGGCTTTCTCCGGGCTTCCTCGCTCTCGGTGAGTCTTCCTGAGGTGGCATTTCGAATTGCACCCCAAACCCGCCTCCTCACGTTAACAGAGAAGGGGGAGGTGTCGGGCGTCCTGTTTGCCAAACAAATGAGAGCCTGCCCTGGAGAAACGATGGAGAGCCTCGTGTTTCTAAAAAGCCCCTTCTTTCAGGAAGCCTTAGAAACGGGGAGGGAAGGGCTTTAAAAAGCAAGGACGGCCTGGCCCGCGTGGCTCCGTGGTTGAGCATCGACCTAGGAACAGGAGGTCACAGTTCAATTCCCAGTCAGGGCACAGGCCTGGGTTGTGAGCTTGATCCCCAGTGGGGGGCGTGCAGGAGGCAGCTGATCCGTGATTCTCTCTCATCATGGATGTTTCTCTCTCCCTAACCCTCCCTCTCTGAAATCATACACACACACACACACACACGCACGCACATGTATATACACACATACACATACATTCATACACACACACACATATACACACACATACACACACACATACACACACACATACACACACACACACAGAATTTAAAAAGCACGGGCAGAGACTGGGTGCAGCCTTCCCAGTGTCTGGACCTCAGGACTTCCCATGAGGGGCTCAGTGCCCAGACCCTTTCCTCGGGCGTCTTCCGCAGGCTGGACGCCATGCGCTCCCTTCTCTGCGGGCCCAGTGGCCACCTCTGTGCATCGCTGCGGGACCAGAGGAGCGAGACTTGGCCCACGCAGCTTCAGGCTCAGAGAACACCGTCTGAGGGACGAGAACCCGTCATGGAAGGATCGCTAACTCCCAGCAGCAACAAAAGTGACCCAGGGCCTCGGAGCCTCAGGGACACGCGCTGGTGAGCAGGTGCCCTCGGTTCGGGCCTCTTGCCGGCCAGCTCACACCACGTGGCTTTGCATTTTGTCAGCAGACAGCCTGGCTGGCGTGCTGGCCTCTGAGCCCACAGAGCTGTGGGTGCTGCAGACCAGCCCTCACACCAGACCCCCGGCTGCTATCGGCCAGGAAGCGCCCGGATCAGGTCACTCATTTCCTGCTCGCGGCCTTTCCTGCGTCTGCACTCAGCGGTCTCCTCTCTGGTGTCTGCCTGAGAGGCCATGCCGATGCCCTGGGGTGCTGTTCAGATGGAAATAACTCAGGTCGCTTCCAGAAGGAGGAGTCTGGCTGTGTTCTGGCAGCAAGGAGCTCCCCATGGCTCTCATGAGGAGATGCCCTCCGCCCTCGATATTGTCACCCCAGACCCCCCTCTTCTCTTCTCCGGCTTTCAGGTCAGGAGTGAGGCTGCCAGCTGTGGGCGGTACGTGACATGCACACGCTTTCCAGCTCGGCTACTTGGGTCTTTTAAAGACCTGCTCGGTGCGGCGGCGAGCCAGTGGTGCAGAGGCCGGGGTGTGGGGTTCTGGATTGACGCCTCCCCTTAAAGTTCCCTGAGGCACTGGCAGCTCAGCTGGAGACGCTTCTTCCCGGAGACCTTGTCTGTGCCAGAGGCCAGGCCAGGACCAGGTGGGAAGTCGGACCGGCTGGAGCACAGCAGTGCGCCCTCGGACCACGGTGTGGGGGAGACCCGGTCACGTCCTGGTGTCCTCACAGCCTGTCCGTCGTCATGGCTGTGGGAGAAGCGGCATGAAGACCATCCAGGGATCCCCTTCTCTGCCCAGGAGACCTTCCGGCAGGCCCCGAGCTTGCGAGAGGGCAGGAGGCCAGCGTGTAGGAGGGAGGGTCTGTGCACACGGGATGCAATCAGAGGGTTTCCCTGAGTTTCCCACTCTCAGTTTCCATTTCTGCGCCCCCCCCCCCACACCTCCGCTGCCCCAGGCGTGGTGTCTGAGTGGTAGGACCACGCAGCTGAGCCGCCCATGGCCCCTCCCTCCTCGCCGCCCGCCACCCTAAGATACACAGTTCCCCCACCTCACACTCAGGTGGTAAATCTTCCTCTGACAAAGGTGTTCATTGGAACTGGTTGCTCCCATTCTCCCTGCTTCCCCCGACTTGTTAAAAGCAGGTGGGCTTTCCATGTGCACATGAAGCACAGCTGCGGGATCCACTCGTCTACCGATGGGCACTTGGGCTGCTTCCAGACCTTGCCTGTTGTAAATAACGCAGCAATGAGCACAGGGGTGCACACATTCTTTCCGAGAGGCGTTTGGGTTTCTTGGGATATATTCCAGAAGTGGGATCCCTGGGTCATACTGTTTCTTTTTTTCTTTAATTTTTTGGTTTTTGTTAGTCTTTACCCGAGGATATTTTTCCATTGATTTTTTTTTTTTTTTTTTTTTTTTTTTTAGAGAGAATGGAAGGGAGAGGGAGAGACACACAGAGAGAAACATCAGTGTGAGAGATACATTGATTGGTTGCCTCCTGTACGCACCCTGACCAGGGCCGGGGATCAAGCCTGCAACCAAGAGGTATGTGCCCTTGGCTGGAATCAAACCCGGGACCCTTCAGTCCGAGGGCTGATGCTCTACCCACTGAGCCATATTGGCCAGGGTTACTGTTTCATTTTTAATTTTTTGAGGGAAATCCATATTGTTTTTCACACTGGCTGCACCAGTCTGCATTCCCACCAATAGTACGTGAGGGTTCCCTTTTCTCCACGTCGTTGCCAACACTTAATGTTGGTTGATTTGTTGATGATGCCATCCTGACAGGTGTGAGGTGATCGGTTCCTCAGCTGTAAAGAAGAAGGAAGTCTCACCTTTACGGCAGTATGGATGCACCTAGAGAGCGTTATGCTAAATGAAATCAGTCAGAGAAAGACATGTACCATAGGGTCTCACTCACGTGGGATCTAATGAACAAAAATAAGCGAACAGATTCATAGATACTGAGAACAGCCTGACAGCTGTGTGTCGGGGGGGATTGGGTGAAAAAGGTGACGAGATTGAGCAAAAAATACACTGGTGGACACAGACTGCAGTGCAGTGACTACCAGAGGGAAGGTGGGGGGAGAGGGTAAATGGAGTAAATGGTGATGGGAGAGACTAGACTGTGGGTGGTGAACACACAGTACAGTACACAGATGTGCTGTAGGATTGTGCACCTGAAACCTTTGTGATCTTATTAACCAAGGTCAGCCCAGCCCAACACAAACATCTTAACAAGGCAAGCGGCTTTCTCCATCTCGTCCCTGTGCCCGCAGTGTCCGCTGCCACTCCAAGCTCGCTCTGCTCGTAGACAACACGCTCGTCCCCTGGTGGCCATGAGCAGCCCTGGGCAGCTGTTCCCACGCGAGTCTCGGCTCCTGTGTTTGCCAGAGGGGAGGGCAGCTCCTGTGCTTCGTCGTTCAGCCAAGAAACGGGACGGGCATCCGAGGGCTCTCCGTGTGCACCGCATCTGAGCTTCCCGCACACGAACTCGCCACGTGTGAGGTCGCAATGAACACGGGGGCAACGCCTTTGCAGGGCAGCTCCCTGACTCCGTCACTCGCACCCTTGGATGGCCTGTCCCTCAGGCATCAAAGTCCTTCGGAGCCAGAGAGCCCCTGCTGGGTATTTTAAAGGAATATCCCGGATTCCTGGTGCTTTAGGCCAGCCTTCTCAGAACCCACCGGGCGTGGGACTCCTCCCCTCAGACACAGCCGCCTGCTGGATAACCGATGGCAGCTGTTGGCAGGTCAACAGGAGGGAGTTGCCGCTTTCAAACGGAAAAGCTCTGCACAGCAAAAGGAAGCGACAACAAAACAGGCGGCGACCAAGTGGGAGACGATATTTGCAAACAGGAGCCCCGACAGAGGTCTAATATCCAAAACATACAAAGAACTCAAAAAACTCAACACCAGTCCAACAGCCCAAGAAAAGAATGGCCATAGGGTGGGTGGGTGGGAAGAGATCAGCCTAAGAACTTGTATGCTTATATGCATAACCTGGGGTGCAGACAAGGGGTGCTGAGGGCCTGGGATGGGGGGGCAGGGGCAGGAGCAGGCTAGGTCAATGGGGAATAAAGGAAACATATGTAATACTTTCAAAATAAAGATTTACTAGTAAAAAAAAAATGGCCATAGGACGTGAACACACCTCTCCCAAGAAGACGTACAAGTAGCCTATCGATATACGAGATGTTCAACCTCGCTAGCAATGAGGGGAATACATCAGAACTACAGTGAGAACCCACCGCACGCCTGCTAGAAGGGCTGTTATCAACAGGACAGGTGATAGCAAGACTGTGGAGAAGAGGGAACCCTCGTCCGTCCACTGCTGGTGGGGAGACTACAGCCACTCTGCAAGCAATACCGAGTCCCTCAGAAAAGCTGCGACTAGAGCTACCACATGACCCAGCAGTCCATGCCCGAAACCTGTATGACCATGTTAACCAATGTCACCCCGTAAGTTCAATAAAATAAAAAGGATAATTGCCAAATGGGAGTGTCCTCGTTTGCAGAAGGACTTTCTCATGAGAACTGTGTCTGCGAAGGTTGCAGAAGGAAATGAGAAGTTCACGCTTTTTGCTATCAGCAAAAGAAACTGCTGGTGCGGCCTTAAATCTGCCCGTGACAGATGGCTCCTCGGTGATACTGAGCATGCCGTCGAGGAGGAGATAAATCTCGCGGCTCAGGACTCAGGATTTTATGAGTCGCTCTCCGAAGTCCTGTCCTAATCACATTTACTTGCCACCCAACCATCCCTGTGTTTAAAGCTGCTGGCTCGTCTTCCTGCGGGCGTAAAGGAAGTAGCGCTCTGTGATGTGGGTGATGGTTTTGACTTCTGAGACCAGCTGGTCACTTTTCTGTCTGTGGTTCTGTCTCGCAGCCGTGTCCTTGGCTCTCGCTCTGAACGGCGTCTGCACAAACACGATTAAGCTGATCGTGGGCAGGTGAGTTCCCCAGAGAAACGGCTGTGACCGAGGCGCTCAGGGTCACCGTGCCCGCAGGGAGGGCACAGCACGAGGCAGATGCCGCTCGGCTGGTTCCCCTCCGATGCTGTCCTGGGTTGTGTCCTCAGCACAGGTCTTTCCTCCCTTGGAATTCCCAGCCCGTCCCAGGAAGCGGGAGGTCGGTAGTAAAGGGATCCACCGACTCCACTTCCTGTGGCCCGGGGCCGGGGCCGAGGCCGGGGTTCCCAGTCCATCCTGTGCTCCCAGGGCCTCCTGACACCCACTCTCTCATCGGTTTTGCCTCCAGAATCAATCAGGTCACCCTTTACCGTTCTCTCGGGGATGAGAAGGGTGGATCGGCACGGAGATGCTCTTACCTTCCTGGGAAGTGATTTCTGTTCTCCGTGTCTTGCCTTCTTCCCCGCCTGCCTGGGAGGGCCAGTCTCCATAGAGAAGAGCAGCCAAAAGGCCTGAACTCGAGACCTGCCTGGGCCCTGACCAGGTGTTGGCCTCAGGCAGGTTATCACCTCCCCCTCCCAGAGCCTCGGCCTTTACTGATCATCTGCTGGGGGCAGGGGAGGGACACCGGTCGGGCAGGCGGTCCATGACCTGGGCTGCCGCGCCCACGAGCAGCCCGTGCTTAGAGCTGCCAGGGGCCCTGCTGAAATGCTGGTTGTCAGGCCTGCCTGCTCGGAGGGTGTGGGTCAGTAGGGGAAGACTCTGATAGATGACTGGAATTGATTATTGGCATGGTATTGGTGATTACTGGGGCCTACCTCCTAGAGCTGGGGGGTGTGTGAGCCAGTGTGTGTTAACGGTGCCCCAGTGCGTGCGGATAAGGGGCCCCATGTTTGCAGCTGTGCCCGCGGTGGCGTTACTGGGTTGACTCCTTGAGAGGTGGTTGGCCATCGGCCACTGCACACCTGGGAGAGAACCCTCCCTGGAACGAGGCAGAATAGCAGGGTGAGGTGTGTGGGTGCAGGAACCCATTGGGGGGCAGGGTTCAGAGCTGGCCCTGTGTGACCTGGAGGGGGGACCCTTCGAAGCCTGTAAAGTGAGATGCCCCAGGGGCGGCCGCAGGGTTGTCACGGGATCCTGGGACCCGCACAGCTGCGCGCTCAGCACCATCTGGTCCCAGGCTGAGCCGAGCCCAGGCTGCGGCAGGAGGCCCGGGCGCTCCCCTGCGGAGGGCGCTCTCCCACCGCACTGCGTGGCCGGGCACTCACTCATGGACCGGGACCTTCGGGGTCCTCTCGGAGCGGGTGGGGGTAGCTGAGCCCTGCTGTCTGAGGAGGGGGAGCCGGCCACCCAGAGTCCCAGTGAAAGGACAGGAGCCCCCCTGAGGCTTGGATCCCGACGCAGCCTCAATGCAGGGCCCTGGGCGGGTGGGGTGCTGACGTCACCAGCACTGAGTGAGGTTCCTCCTGAGCCCCGTTCCCCTCAGGCCTCACCTTGTAGGTGGTGGCCTCCCCCTGACAGAAGTGGAAACAGGCTCAGGAGGCACTTGACCTTCCCGAGGTCAGGACACTCCTGGGCGGCAAAGCAGGAGTCCAGCTCAGGTTTCTCTGACCCGAGGCCTAAGCTCTACCCGGACTGTCTGTCTGTCCGTCCTGTTTGGGACCCTGGGCAGAGCTGGGGTGTGGCGGAGGGGCTGGGTGTGGCCGGAGGGGCTGGGGTGTGGCCGGAGGGGCTGGGTGTGGCCGGAGGAGTTGGGGTGTGGCTGGAGGGGCTGGGTGTGGCCGGAGGAGTTGGGTGGAGGGGCTGGCGGGGTCAGCTCAGGCTCCTGACGGCAGCGTTTACATGGAACGTGTCCATGGTGTCTCTTGTAGACCGCGCCCCGATTTCTTTCACCGCTGCTTTCCAGATGGGGTGATGAACGCCGAGATGCACTGCACGGGGGACCCCGAGCTGGTGTCCGAGGGCCGCAAGAGCTTCCCCAGCATCCACTCCTCCTGTAAGTGCCGCGGACACGGGTTCCCCGCGGTTCCGGTCGCCCCGCACGGTCAAGGGGGGGGAAAGCGAGGGCGTGCGTGTTGGGCTCGGTTCATCTCCTCGCTGTGGGGCGTCAGCTCACAAACGGGACCTTCAGCTGCAGGATAAGCGTGGACGCGGCTCCAGAGCTCAGAAACGTTGGTGCTGCTGCCCAGCAGGTGTTACACGTGACCTTCATCCACGTCCTGTGACTCGGGTGCTGGACCGTGCTCCCTGGGCCTGCTGCCTTGTAGCTCCAGGTTCACTCTGGTTTATTCCCTCAGGGATGGCGCTGTGTGTGTGTGTGTGTGTGTCTCTGTGTGTGTGTGTCTGTACCACTATGTAGCACACATATGTATACATGTATGCCTACACACGATATGTAATCTATTATAGATGTTCCAGCTGGGACCAGCCTTAAGGCCAAGACTAAATAGTATGAATGGGGTACAGGGAGGTGTGGTAGGGAGAGGGTGCAGGGAGGTGTGGTGGAGAGAGGGGTGCAAGGAGGTGTGGTGAAGGGAGAGGGGTGCAGGGAGGTGTGGTGAAGAGCGTGGGGTGCAGGGAAGTGTGGAGGGAGAGGGGTGTAGGGAGGTGGTGGAGAGAGGGGTACAGGGAGGTGGTGGAGAGAGTGGGGTGCAGGGAGGTGGTGGAGAGAACGGGACTTGGGAGGGTGGCAGTGCCCGCTCTGCCCGGCACCAGCTCTGCAATGACCTCCCTGTGGTCAGTGGGGAGAGGACGCCCCGTCCTGTGGGTGAGGGATGGGATAAGCGATGCTGACCCCGGCATTTTGCAGCGCAGCCGTTCCCAAGCGTTGGGTGCGTTGTCTTATTTGATCCACTCGCATGTGTCAGGTACTTGGTGTTAATGGACGTCGTTATCCGTGTTGCTCTCTTGCCAAAGCCGAGGTTCCGGGCTGTCGTGCGCGTTCGCTCCGTCACGTTCGCCGAAGGGCTTCGTGTTGGGTGCGGTGCCAGGCGCCGGGGATACAACGGTAAATAAGATGCATCACGCCGGCCGGCACGGCTCAGTGGTTGAGCGTCCACCCATGAGCCCCTCCTCGCCCCCGCGGGCGACATGTGGTTCCTCATGGCTGTTCCAGACCTTTGGCTCTTAGCTCAGACTTCCAGTTTGGGCCCCAAGATCGTTCAAGATATGACGTGTATTCTAAAGATGAAAATTCAAATCACCACATGTCCTCTGTAATAGACACATTTTGGTATGTGGGTAGATTCATGGATTGATAAATGGGTGAAAGGAAGGAGAGAAATCAGTCCATCAATCAATCGATCGATCAATCGTGAGCCAACAGTGCTTCACAAAACCCTCCTCTGGAAAGTGTCCAAGCCCTGAGTGGTGCCCGACCTCAGCTGGCGCAGCCGTGGGCACATACGCCTCTCTGTGTTTTCTCTGACCCGTATTGGTGTGCGCATCCTTAGAAAGATGCGTCCTTCTTTTCCCTTTCGCATGAAACTCAGAGACATCCCTGAGTAACTGCCATCGGGGTCCCCAGCCGCCGTCCCCCTCCAGGCTCGCTCCTCCCGCCTCCCAGGGCCTGGGCTGCCTCTCCCGTCCGCTGGCATCTGCTTGGGAAATGCAGTCACTTTCGTGGTAACTGGACCAGCTTCGTTAGGAGGCGAAGTCGGCCGGCGGACATGGCACCGCTCTCTCCCCAGCACGTCGGGGGTGTGGGTGGCAGGGCTGGGCCACCTTGGGGAGAAAGGAGGACCAACAGGATCCACTGCCCTGGCCCAGCTGAGTGAGGGACGTCCCAGGTCCCAGCAGCCGGAGTCCCAGGGACACTCGGCATCTGCAGCACCAACACCCTGTAGCTCCCACCGCTCCCCAGCACATTCTTGCCTGTGGACCCCGAGGCGGAGGCGGTGGCCCAGGGCCCCATGGTGGAGAGCCGGGCCTGAGGGTCCCTGGAACGTCACCCCGTTTCCTCACTCTGCCCCGGGGGAGGGGGGTCGAGGCAGTGCAGCGCGAAGGCCACTGGACGAAGGCTTGGCTGTGCTTCAGTTTTGCGTTTAAATCCTTCCCAGGAATGAAACTTGGACCTGGGTGACCTCCCCGACGCCCAGGTGCACACGTGCCGTCTTCCCCTTCCGTCCTCTCGCATGGAGGCCCCCGACGCCTCGCGGCTCCTCCATGTTCCAGGCCTTGAGATCGGGCTGAGCGTCCCTCCGAGCAGCTGTGGACAAAAGGGGTCACATGCTGACCTGACAGCTCAGGGGAGGCCTGCATGGCGGTCTTGCAAACTCAGAGACCTAAAGTGACCACAAAGGATGGTCTGAAATTAAACTTGAACTAAAAGCAGTGATGGTGGGCAGTCACCTCCTAGGCCGGTATCTTCCCTGACAAGGTCAACCATTACCGTAACCGAGTCTGTCTTTTTGCATCTATGATAACATACCCTTGAAGTGTCTGGGTAACTTGTAACTTCCCTTTTTCTGGAGCCCCTGGGGCACAGCCTAATGTGCTGGGTGCCAGGACAGATACCGCAAATTCCTTCATTATCATGTTAATTGTTCCTGCACCCACCTAAGTATGTGTCCATCATTTTACTTTTTATCCAATCCCAGGGGTTTCTCCGCTTTGCTTTCTCCCGCCTCTCTAATCTGTCACCAATGGATTTCATGTAACCCACCTACGTCCCTTCCTTTGATGGCAATGTATAAACACAGATGTAACCCGCCATTCTCTGGAGCATTATCTCAATTCATTGAGGTTCTGCTTCCCGGCATATGTTGACAGTTTGGCCCAAATAAACTCACAAAAATTCTTTACAGATTTCAGTGGTTTTTTACGTTAACACAGCCAAGCAGCTTCTTGAATAATTCACCGGGAATTCTAGTCTGGGATCCCCAGCCAGGCCGGAGCGAGTTGAGTTTTCTCTCCATGCGAGTCAGGGTTCTCCAGAGAAGCGGAACCAATGGTGTAGCTATAATGAGATTCACGGTGAGGAATTTTAATACATAATTCATGTAATTATGGAGGCTGAGACGTCCCGCGATCTGCCATCTGCAGACAGGGGGACTAGGGGGCGGGGTGGGGCAGAGAGCTGGGGGTAAGTTCCAGTTTGGGTTCAAGGCCCAAGAACCAGGTGCTGATGGCGAGGGTCCCAGTCCAGGGGCAGGAGGCCGGCATTCCAGCTCACGCTCTCCAGCAGTTTCTCCCTTCCTCCGCCTTTCAGTATGTTTTTATTTATTCCAGAGAGGAAGGGAGAGGGAGAGAGAGAAACATGAGTGATGAGAGAGAACCATTGATCGGCTGCCTCCTGCACACCCCTTACTGGGGATCGAGCCCACAACCCGGGCTTGTGCCCTGACAGGGAATCAAACCCTGACCTGCTGGTTCATAGGTCGATGCTCAACCCCTCAGCCACGCCGGCCGGCCATACGCCCAGCACTTTTCCAGGGTCAGGACGCCGGCTTCCAACAGCTCCTGGCTGCGTGGACTCTCCTCCGAGGCCTGCAGCGCCGTTTCCTGCCGGGACGCCCCTCCAGTGCTCTGTGACTCTCCCGCTCCTGCCCAGGACCTTATACACAGCGATGCCTCCCGGTCTCCTCAAGCTTTCTCTCCTCCGAGAGCC
This sequence comes from Cnephaeus nilssonii, assembly GCF_951640355.1. NCBI lineage: Eukaryota > Metazoa > Chordata > Mammalia > Chiroptera > Vespertilionidae > Cnephaeus > Cnephaeus nilssonii. The sequence continues at coordinate 62,615,772 of NC_137087.1, read as the reverse complement.
CATTTGCTCCTTTCCTGACGCTCTCCACGGTTTGTCATCACTTCTGTTTCTGCTTCCTCAGCCAAGGCCGAGAACCAAGCCTCTCATTGTTGGAGCTGAGCTTCATACCTGGCCAGCTGTGTAGCAGGAACTGAATACATGTTTGTCGAAAAACACCTTTAAGGTAGAATCCTTAACCTTCTAGCCCAGGCGGAGATGTTGATGGTCCTTGTGTGTGTCTTGTGACATTCGCCTATTTTTCTAGATCCTGGCAGGTCAGGTTCTTCGTCTTGGACAAAACCTTGCATTGTGTTGGGGAATCAAGTCATCTTTCTCTAGACCAGTGGTTCTCAACCTTTCTAATGCGTGACCCTTTAATGCAGCTCCTCATGTTGTGGTGACCCCCAACCTAAAATTACTTTCGTTGCTACTTCATAACTGTAATTTTGCTACTGTTATGAATCGTAATGTAAATATCTGTGTTTTCCGATGGTCTTAGGCGACCCTGCTAGCGGTTCTCAACCTGTGGATCGCGACCCCCTTTCTGGGGCTCCCCACGCGCCCACTCTGCTCATTCCCAGGAGAGCTTCTGGCTGGCGGGCCAGGGGACGTGTTGACGGGATTGACGAGTGGCTGCTGCGGTGGCTGCTTTTTCTTTAAAACAAACACACGGAATTGACTGAATCCATGACCCACTGTCCCCTGAGCCTCATTCCCACGTGGAAGGTTTGCTCAGTGATTGGAAGGCTGTCAGTCTGCCCGAGGGGCGGTGCAGGCGGGAGCCGATGGAGCTGGTGCAGGGACAGCCTGTGAAACGCAGTGCAGGGAGCGGGGCCCCTGCTCTCTCCTGCTGCTGACGGAGGCAGAGAAGGCAAAGCGCCCCTGAATGGCGGGGGGTGTGGGCATCAGGCACACTGCCCCATTGGCTGCTGCGAGTTTGACATGCTTGATCTACACTGATCTGCCGTATCTCACACCCATGTGAGAATGGGCCTTTTTCTTGGTTCTCTCTATTCTTGTTTTGTTTTGTTTTGTTGATCCTCACCTGAGGATATTTTTTTCATTGATTTCTGGAGAGTGGAAGGGAAGGTGGGTGGGGAGAAGGAGAGAGACATCACTGTGAGAGAGACACATTGATTGGTTATCTTCCTCATTTCAGACATGCAAACCAGGTACATATGTGCCCTTGACCAGGAATTGAACCCACGGGCTGACACTCCAACCACTGAGCCACCCCAGCCAGGGCGAGCCTCTCTATTCTGATCCCTCTCTGGAGCATCCCAATCATTGTAGGTCTGTAATAACTTTTGAAATTTGTAGGGCCAACGCCATGTCGTCAGGGTTGGCTGGCTTGTCTTTGCATATCAGTCTCAGTGGCTTAACACCCGCAAGGCTGTTTCCGCTTCTCCGTGTAGGATTGTCATCCCTCAGGGCCCAGACACAGGCTCTGCTCTCACCCAGCGTCCCAGGGAGACGAGAGCCTCGGAGTAACACTCGGCTCCTGCAGCTCCACAGGCACCCCTCGGTGGAGCTCGTCACGTGACCACAGGTGCAGGGCATCTAACCTGTGGCCTGGACGAGAGCCTGCCGTGTGCTGCCGTGTTCTCCGTGTGGTTGTGGCTGGTCCCGGCCTCTGCTGTTCCCTGTGTGTTTGAGACTCGGTTCCAGGAAAATCCTTCTCAGATTCGATTGGCCTTTTGCTGACTCGCGGGCTCCATTGGGGGGGCAGGGGCGTCCTCCTGTCCCAGTGCGTTGTATGTTTGTCTACTTAGGACTTGACGTCTTCCGTCGTTTACCCTCCTCTCTGTAAAGGCCTCACACAGTACTTAGTAGCTAATCCACGGGCACTTTATGTTCTTATTGCTCTTGTACATTTTATATTTTAAATTGAATTGCCTAGCTGATGGTTTCCTGCTGTCCAGCAAGGCAATTGACTTTGGTGTATTAGTTTTTTTAATGCATAAATTTTCTAACTCTCCTAGTAATTCTAATTCCTTGTCTGTCAATTATTTGGGTTTTCTACACGGATAATTATATCACCTGCAAATAATGACAGCTTTATTTGTTTTCTTTCCAATTGTAAGCCTTTCATTTGGTTCTCTTATCTCACTTCACTGACCAGGATTGCCCGGGTGACCCTCTGGAACCCCTGTGTCTTATTGCTGCTATGAAGGGGATCTTCAGCATTTTACCGCTAAGCATGACCTTTCTGGTAGACTTCCCTGCCCCCCTGCTCCCCATTTCCTTCTATTTCTAGTTTGCTAAGGATGAATTTTGAATATTGTGCATCTAACAAGTTGGCATTTTTCCCTTTAATGTGTCAATGTGATGATTTATAGTAATCACTTTTTAAAACATTAAGCCAGTGTTTATTCCCGGAATTAACCCACCTCAGTTAAGATGCATTCCCTGTTCACTCGCTGCTAAAAATTTGGTTGATAATATTTTGTTTAAGAATTTTGTAAATATCTTTTAAGTGATATTGGTCGATTATTCTCATTTCTTGTACCACGCTTGTCTGATTTTAGAATCTCTGTTACCACACCAGAGAGAAGTACAAAAAAGATGTACAAGACCTACAAAATACACTAAAATGGCTGTTGAATTTTTATATGATTTATAGCTTAACTGCATGGTGGTCAGATGATTGATCTGTAAAAATGGCTTGTCCTTTGATCTTGGGATCCCAGGCTGGATTTGAGGCTTGGCATGTGGCCGGTTTTCATAAATGTCCCACGTGGCTTTAAAAGAACGTGACTTTTAAAATCATTGGACATGACATTAATCTCCTTTTGTTCTGAGCAATGTAGAACCATGCAATGCCTCAGCTCTGACCAACGTACCCGGTAGCCCAGCCGCTCCATCTTCTGCCTGAACAATGCCCTTTGCATGTCCTTCTTGGCTGTACCTTGTGGTAACACGTATGTTTCATTTCTACGTGTTCCTTCGTTGACAGCCTTGGGCGGCCGCTTTATCACGTTGGGATTCTGATCTGGCCGTCGCTCTCCCCTGAGCTGTGAGGGTGCTATTCTGCGGTTTTGTGCGTCAGCATCTTGGTGTTTTGAAGTCAGTGTCTTGCTCCTCCCTTGGCTTCCTGTTCTCCGTTCTGGATGCTTTCGGCGTCTTGCTTTTCCTTTGCGTCCTGAAGCATTTTGTTGCGTGGGTTTCCTGTCACAGCTCTTGTAGGAGAGTCATTGGCTTTCTAGCCCTCAGGTGTGTGTCCCTCAACATCCTGAGAGATCCTCAGCCGTTACGTGTGTCCATATTGTTTCTTCCCCATTTTCCTTTCATTTCTCTCTAATGTGGAACTCCAGTTAGACATCTGCTGGCCTTTCTCACCGTGTTGTCCATGTCACTTAACCTCTCCTTCAAGATGTTCATGTTGTCTGTCATCTATCTATCTACCCATCATGTTCCCATTCTAATTCTCTATTAGGTTTTGTCTCACATGCTATTTAATCCATTTACTGAGTTTTTATAAAAGCTCAACGTTGGTCTTACAAAGTACCTGCTTCGTTATTTTTTTGTGATGATTGGTCTCTGTCTTTCTTTTTATGCTTCCCCATAGTTTCCTTAAACCTGTTGCAAATAATGATTTTACATTCTGTGCCTTATAATGTTTAACGTGGTTGTGAGTCCCATTTTCCTACGTGTGCCCTGAAATCTTTTGTGTTAGACTTTTCTAACTCTGGGTGTTTTACTTTTCCCCAGAACTTTATTTGGGGAATATTTTGACGTCTGGGTTGAGATCTCACGGATGCCCAGCCATTCGAGTTCTGTGTAGAAACACCCAGTCTCCCCTCCACGTTTCTCCCTACTCTCACCCTCGGTCACAGTCACACTTCTGACACCAGACGTGTGGGGGTCTTCCCACACCAACCGATTCTCCACACCAGCCAAGCGTCCTACAGTTTAACTCAGTTCTGACGCTGAGTGTCAGATCCATAGGCTCAGGCCTCAACCCCACAAGACTGGCCCCCACACTTCAGATCTAATCCCAAGTCCAAGGTGTTGCCAGTGCATCTGGCCGATCAGCGATAAATCTCATGTTCCCGTGACTGCCTCCTGCGTTTGGTTCATTTGCTAGAGCGGCTCACGGAGCTCAGGGAACACGGACACCTCCCACTTTATTACACTGACACCTCCCACTTTATTACAGGGTGTGATGAAGACACAGGCGAACAGCCAGATGGAGAGAGACGCAGGGCAGCGTCTGGGGGCAGGGGAGGGCCACCAGGTCCAGAGCTCCTGCCCCGTGGGGTTGGGGTGCATCACCTCCCAGCATGTAGGCGTGTTCAGCCTGGAAGCCTCTAGACCCTGTGCTGTTGGGATTTCTTTTTTTAAATTAAGTTTATTGGGGTGACATTGGTCAACATGAACAAGGTTTCAGGGGTGGGTCTCTATGTTACAAAATTTGTTCGTTGCACCGTGTGCCCACCACCCAAAGTCCAATCTTCTCCTGTCACCATATTTTAGGACCCTTCCCCCCCGCCCCCTCCGCCCCACCCCACCTCCTTCCCTCTGGCAACTACCACACTGCTGTTTCAGTTTATATCTCACCTAGGAATGAAATCCTGTGGTTCTTAGCTGTTTCTGTCTGACGTATTTCACTCAGCATCATTTTCTCTAGGTCCATCCATTGGTTGCAGATGGCGACATTTCCTCCTTTCTTATGGATGCGTGGTGTCGCCGTGCATGTGGACCACATCTTCATGATCCAGTCCTCGATCGCAGGACACTTTGGTTGCTCCCATGTCTTGGCCACCGTGAATAATGTTGCAATGAACACAGGGCGGGATTTCTATCGAGGCTTCATCACGTAGGCTGATTAAGTCTTCATTTTGCTCCCAGCTCTGGAGAATGGGGGATCGGGCTGAAACTCCAAGCTTCTCATCACCTGGTCTTGGGGTGACCGGCCTCCATTCAGGTCCCACCCAGGCACCCACCCACGTCGCCTCATTAGGATAAAAGCTGTTCCCGGTGCTCTTATCACGTAGGTTTAGGAGCTCTGTGCCAGGAACCGGGGCAGAGACCAATATGTATTTCTGTTCTCTCACACCTTCCCTCCTGTGGGGCTCAAGTCCCCAATCTAGACGGCTGGGGGTCTGATCAGAAGGGTTGCTTTTTCCTAACAAACCCAAGTGCAGGTGGTACAACATCTCACCAAAGGCAGGTGTATCTGAGGCATCTCCTCGCTGGTGGCTGGGCAGTGTCGGTCATTACAGTTTCCAGGACTCCTGAGGTCCCTGCCCCCCAGGAGAGGGTAATCCCATGAGCACCCTGGGTAAATAAGGGCTACGGTCTTCGTAGTTGTTTCTCAAACGTGTATGTTGCCATTCGAATCTTGCTATCGCTTTTATGTCCTAGTAAGGCCTTTGGAAGTAAAATGCAATTATTTTTCATAAAAATGTTATCTTTATGTAATCCTGCCCAGGCTCTTACCAGCTCCCCTAACGGTGATATGGAGCAGGGTAATCTCTCCCTCCTGAAGTCTTGTTCTCATATTTATGTTTCTGATCATTGTGGCACATCATCAAGGCGGGAAACGCGAAGGCTGTCCTGGGGATTGAAACTGCTTCCGATCTCGGTGACAGTTCGTAACTCTCTCTAGGGTAAGGAGCGGCATCTAATAAGAATTCTTCACTGAGTAGTGCGGGGTGAGGGGCGGGGGGCAGAGTGGCTTCTGTCGTTTCAAAGTCCTTAATCCTCCCGGGCAAGGCCTTGCCCACTCCCAGGACCACAGGGTTGACCAAAGGGCAGCCACCTTCTCCCCGCAAAGCCCGCTCTCCCTGCCCCTCATGCTTCCTCAGCGCCTTCGTGCATTGTGCCCAGGTGGGATTTTTTTCCCCAAAAACACAATCCTCTTTGAAGGTGCAAACTGGTGCCACAGAAGGAGTTTATTGTCTGCTTCTTTTCTGTTTGCATTTCCTGCCTCTGACATTTGCTTCCAGGCTAATGACGAGCATTTTAGTTCCTTTTCCTTTTCCCCATTGCTCATGCTCAAACAAGACTGCACTGTCATTTCCATTCTGAGATGGACATTGCACCTGGCTCAGGTGGCTTAAGTATCGCCCTGCCTAAAACAGGGGTCAAGGGCATGACCTTTGGTGGCCATGTATGTCTTTCTGCCTCCAAGGACTGTGGCCTGTTGCAGGAACACCTAGCAGAAACAGCCATGTTTATATCCATTCAGTCACCATGGACGGTGACTTCCCTTGCTCTTCCCTCCGTATTAACTCCATTCCAATGGCCACACGCCTGCAGGGCATAGAAACAAATGGGCAGTTAGCAGTCCTGTGACTGCCTTCTGCAAGGAATCCTATGGTGTTTTCTCTTTTCTATTTAGAAATAATTCACAGTTGGTGGTTTTGTAAAAATTCGTTTTTATTGCTTTTTAGTGAGAGGGGAAGGGAGAGTGATAGAGAGGTAGAAGCAGCAATGAGAGAGACATCATCGGTCAGCTGCCTTATGCATGCCCCCTGCTAGGGATGGACACACAACCGGGCATGTGCCCTGACGGTGAATCAAACCAGCAACCTCTTGGTTCATGGGTCACACCACCCGGGCAATTCATTTCTCTAAGGGAGGTGTTAACCTTCAGTAAATAATTGACTATCTGAGCCTCTGTTTCTCATCCATAAAATGAGCCTATTAAATTATATCAGGACCCAAATCGTTTCCCCTAAATTATCTAGTTGAATTAATTGATATTTTTTAAGCTGTTGAATTATTGCCACCAATAATTGCAATGAACTCTTGTCTTTAAAAGACATTTTAAAGGAATTATTGGTGTGAGATTCAGATTTCAAGGATTCTGAGAATTCTCTTCAACCCAGCAGAGACAGATTTTGTTTCCTATATCAGACAGAGCACAAGTATCCCGTGGCTGAGGGTTTAGAGAAGCGAGATTTTTTTTTGTTTTGTTTTTGAAAAGTTACTGTGCATATTGAGTCTACTCTGCAGTTTTCATCAAGATTTTTCCTTGAAATTTGAACTCTGGCTGGGTCGCTACATCGGATGATAATGAATTTCTGTTGATTTCATGAGGAAGAAATCACTGCCTTGCCCGGTGCTCCGTTGAATGGTTTCACCTGTAGATGCACCGTAGCCCCGCCTTCTCCGACTTGTAACCGTCTTCTTTCACCCTCTTGTTGAAAATGAAATTCCTTAGTATCCTAGAATACTAGTGCATAGAGCTTGTCATAAAAAAGGAAACAGAACAAGCATCTTAGCTAGGCTAAACTATGGGTTGAGAAACTGTGAAATTAAAACTGTAATCGAGAAACTGACCATATTAAGGGATTTGGGGCCACGGGGGCATGAAAACAGGTTCCGAAAGTGAAATTTGTTTCTAAAGAATCTTGGAGAAAAGCAGGCATGGCTCCTGGCTGTCTGTCCCTCTCATCTCAGCGAGAGCTTCAGCGTTCTGCAGAGCGGGATGGGAACGCCATCTCCTGATTCACCTCACGAGCCTTCGGGTTTGTTTACTTTACCAGCGAGGATGGTTTTGCATCTGCTGAGAGCCCCGAGGGCTGCAGCATGATGAGATCTTGAGAACTTGGCTCTGGAATTCTCTCTAAGCAAGCATTGCCGTTACATAACTCAGGAGCGCAGATTGCACGGTAGCTCTTGCAAAGGCTTCTTGTCAGGATGGAACTTTCCAGACCTGAGGCTGCACACAGTAGTAGCTACTGAGCCAGAAATGTGAGGAGCTTGGTCAGTAGGTCCCAAGCACTATGCTGGCAATTTACAGTTCCTCACAGACTAACCCTCAGGGTCACTCTGAATGGTGTGCTACCACCATTGTCAGATAAGGAAACTGAGGCCTTGAGGGGAGCTCACAGGTGTAAATAGCAGAGCTGAGTACCACACCTGCTTGGTGTGTCTCAGGAACCTATGCTCCTCAACAGGATGGATGGATGGATGGATGGATGGATGGATGGATGGATAGATGGATGAATGCATGAATGGATGGATGGATGGATGATGGATGGATGGATGGATGATGGATGGATGGATGGATGGATGATGGATGGATGGATGATGGATGGATGGATGATGGATAGATGGATGGATGGATGAATTGATGATGGATGGATGGATGGATGATGGATGGATGGATGGATGGATGGATGATGGATGGATGGATGGATGGATGATGGATGGATGGATGGATGGATGATGGATGGATGGATGGATGGATGAATGGATGATGGATGATGGATGGATGGATGATGGATGGATGGATGATGGATGGATGGATGGATGGATGATGGATGGATGGATGGATGGATGAATGGATGATGGATGATGGATGGATGGATGATGGATGGATGGATGGATGGATGATGGATGGATGGATGGATGGATGATGGATGGATGGATGGATGGATGATGGATGGATGGATGGATGGATGAATGGATGATGGATGATGGATGGATGGATGATGGATGGATGGATGATGGATGGATGGATGATGGATGGATGGATGGATGGATGATGGATGGATGGATGGATGGATGAATGGATGATGGATGATGGATGGATGGATGATGGATGGATGGATGGATGGATGGATGATGGATGGATGGATGGATGGATGAATTGATGATGGATGGATGGATGGATGAGTGGATGGATAAAATAGATTTGGTCACATGCAAGCCTGGGAGGGCGTTCTCATGGTTGAGAGCTTCATACCAGCCTGGTCGTAGCAGAGCACAGGTTTCCCAGATGGTGCCAGTGCCATCCTGGGGGAGAGCATGAGGGCAGAAAGGTGTCTGGGTGCTCTGCATCCCTGCCACTCACCACCTGCCAGGTAACCCCTGCTGTTTCTCTTCCGCAGTTGCCTTTTCGGGACTGGGCTTCACGACGTTCTACCTGGCCGGCAAGCTGCACTGCTTCACAGAGAGCGGGCGGGGGAAGAGCTGGCGGCTGTGCGCCGCGATCCTGCCCCTGTACTGCGCCATGATGATCGCGCTGTCCCGCATGTGCGACTACAAGCACCACTGGCAAGGTGAGCCCTCCCCCTCCTCTGCCCAGGTGCTGCTCCTCCTCCACTCTTTCTGTTCCTGCCGCCCAGGCCGGTGGGACGCCCTTCTCCCCTCTCCCAGGGGTTCGTGCCAGTGGTGGCGAGGCAGCAGTAAGGGCCGGTGAAAACCCGCAGCCGCACAGCCTCAGCTGGGTCTCCCCCTCGTCACTCGTCAGGAGCAGCAGTGCTCACGGCGTGGGAGCTGTGTTCCTCCCACTCACGTATTAGGGGGGGTAACCAAGGAGGCTCAGGTTTGCAGCTGGAGAAGGGACCCACCCGAGGCTTGGGCTGCCGCGGAGGTGGCGCGGGGCAGCAGCCTGACTGAGATAGAGGAGTGGCTGCTTTTCTGTGGTGACTGAGCTGCCCAGCGTCCGTGGGCGGGGCCATCCATCATGACGAGAACTCGCGTGGAGCCCCCGGGTGTCAGCAAAGCCCGAGCGGCTCCTTGTAGACGTCGTTAACATGAATATGATGAGGCTTTGTGACTCCATTTCTGTTTCAATTTGAGTAGCTGTGCCCTGGGTGGGAGTTCCTCTCGCGAAGTTCGTCTGGCTTCTCGTGACATGTTCATGTCGAGTAAACAGCCGTCATCTCCCAGGCCTCGCTCGGGGTCTCATGCGGCTCCCAGCCCACAGGCAGCCTCGCTTCCTGCTCCTCCCGGGGACCCCCCTCTGCTCCCCGTGGCTTTCCCTGGTTTCTCTTCTTGGTTCTGTGTCCGAAATATTTCCAGAATCCAACGTCCGCGTCCCCGTCTAGTGCAAACCCCCGTTGTTTGTTGCCTGGATGATTGCGATGCCTCCCTACCAGGCACTGAGTGGGGGTTGAGGTGGCTAAAGAGATGCAGGCAAGAGCCCCGGGAGCCAGTGGGGCCCCGGCTCGTGCTGAGGGTTCGTTCACCTGAGCCCGGAAGGGCCCACACCGGGAGCCTGGCCAACGTACGTCCTGCAGAATCACAGACACCGCCCCTCGGTGCCCGCTGGGCCTGCCTTCCGTCTCTCACGTTGGCTAAGCCTCTCCTTCTTCTGGCTGGGAGCCTGCAGGGCCTCCCTGCCTCCATTTCTCACTTCCCCAATGGCGCCTGCTCGCCCTGCAGGGCTGGCCCGCGGGTGGCGTCCTCAGCGGCACTCCCCGGGTCCCGCCTGGCCAGGCCACCCCCGTGGTGACCTCACAGATGGCACTTGTCCCTCGTGGCAGGTGTCACATAAGCGCTTCAAACACCTGCATGAGGCTCAGAGGAATGTGAGGCCCAGGTCAGCCTGCTGTGTGGGTGGCAGAAGGGCAAGCAAAGCCTTGGTGCCGGCTCAGCCTGGTTAGTAGCCACCGAGGTGGGAAGGGAGGGGATGTCTGAGAGAGAACGGTGAACCCGGCAGCCCGTCCCTGCCCCCGGCACCTGGGGCTGTGGGGGAGGAAGGAATTTTCCTCGGCCCCTCTCGGTTCTCTCCGCGGGTCTAATAATTAAACCAGCACAAGGTAGATTAACATGAGGAAATGGCCACGTTTAATTACATGCGTACGGGAGACCCACATACATGAGAGAGTTAGAGGCCCCACATTTATGGCAGATTCAGAGACAGAACGGAAAGATGAGCTGTACATGACGTTCTGAGCTAAGGATAAGGTACGGCACCTTGACCTTCAGAGTGGAAGGGAGAGGGATAGAGAGAGGCCTCGATTGCTGCCTCCTGCACGCCCCCCACTGGGGATCGAGCCCACGACCTGGGCATGTGCCCTGACTGGGAATCGAACCGTGACCTCCTGGTTCATGGGTCAATGCTCAACCCCTGAGCCACGCTGGCTGGGCTCAAGGACACATTCTGAAGGGATGTGTAAGGTCTAGGAAAGTTTGCAGGGCCACCAAGTTCTTCCTCTGGTGCAGCTTCTCTTCCTGGAGGCCGTCAGGGCCCAGCCAGCAAGCCGGCTCCCGGAAGACACACGTGGCCCCTTTGAAGGACTCGTCATCGTAACCCCTCTCCCGGTTTTCTCTTTCCTGCCTAGATTCGTTCGTGGGCGGCGTCATTGGCCTCCTGTTCGCCTACATCTGCTACCGACAGCACTACCCGCCTCTGGCCAACACGGCGTGTCACAAACCCTACGTCAGCCTCCGGGTGCCGGCCTCGCTGAAGAAGGAGGAGGTGCCGGCGGCCGACAGCGCACCCAGCCTGCCCCCGGAGGGCGCCACCGAGGGTCCCGTGTGACTAGGGCTCAGGAGGTGGATGCAAGGTGGCACCTCTCCCACCGACGTCGTCACACGCAAGGTTCCTGCCACGTCCCCATCCGTGTTCCTCCGTCCTGCCTCACGTCGCCGCTGGCTCCCGCCACTTTAGATGTGGACCTTGCACGTCCTTGGATTCACAGAGGAAGGGCACGGGACCACCCGGGAGGGAGACGGGGACGAGGCTGGGGCGGGGGGTGCCGTGCGGTTGGTTCTGCCACCGGAAGGTTCTCTGTCGCGGCCACTTCCCGTGTCTTCATGGTTGTGAAACATAATAAACTCCCATGTGGAAGACAGGAGCGGGGTCGTGGCAGGTTTCACAGGTGGGGGCGGGGGCGTTGGGCTGTGGCCTCACGCTCGGCCTTGCGTCCTGGCCCCGGGGCCGAGCCCGTCTCCTGAAGACCCACTGACCCCACAGCGTCCTCAGCAGGCGGCCCGAGCCCATGGCATCGGAAGTGGCTCGGGGTGTGGGGGCCAGCGCAGTGCCTCCGGGCTAAGAGCTGCCCTGCCCCGAGCTGCCGGTGAAGGCAGAGCCGGCTCATCCCAGGCTCAGCTGTGGGCTGTGTGGACGGGCCCTGCCCTCCCCCAACCCCCTCCCCTGGCCCCCAGGCCCTCACTCTCGGGTGCAGGTGGTTTTCTTGTTGGTCTGATTGCTGTCCTACCTGCTTCCTGCGGCTCCTGAGTCAGATTCCGGGACGGGGAGCCCTCACCCCAGGTGACCCTCGGCCCCTGTGGCCGGGAGCCCTGCATTGGCCTCCGTGGTCCCCGAGGGAAGGATGGGGAGGAGGCTGGTCTGAGGGTGACCTCTCCCAGGGAGGAGGGGTCTCCACAGCGACAGTGTGTGTCCACCTGAGCCCTGGCCACGGCGACAGGGCGCCCCTCACTTTGGGTTGGAATTTCACAGTCGGCTCGCTGTGCGCTGTGGGACCGCCATCGACGCCTCCCCTAAGCGATCCCCTCGTTGGGCCCATCAGTAACTCTCTGGGTCCTGCCTTCAGATGCACCTCGCACGTCCCCACCCCCCCGGGGCCCCCTCGCTGTGCCACCCGTGTCACCGCTGTGTGAGGCCTCCTGTCGCACGTCCGCCTTCCCTCCTCCGTCTCCCCTCGGGCGGGAGTGGGTGTCTGTGACCTTTCTCACTAACGGTTTTTTGCATAGAATGACGTCACGTGTGTGAGAGCGGTTTTGTTGTTGCCGTTGATCCTCACCGGAGGGTATATTTGTTCCCACGGGTTTTAGAGAGAGTGGGAGGGTGAGAAAGAGAAACATTGATGTCAGAGAGATATCGATTGGTTACCTCCCACACGTGCCAACCAGGGCCGGAGATCAAACCTGCACGTCAGGCACCTGCCCTTGGCCAGGCATTGAACCCGTGACCTTTGGTCCGCAGACTCTGCTTCCTCATCCAGAAGTTTCCCTCGCTCCTCTCCTTCCGTTGGTTGTTCCAGTTTCACCTTTTCTAAAACGTCATAAAGACAGTCACAGCCGTGTGGCCTCCTGCTCTCCACTTCTGTCCGTTCTGAGAGCCGTCTCCCCGATATCCACCCGTGTGGGTCTCCTGGGGCCTCTCCCCTTTGCTCACGGTGCCTCCTCTCCGATGCTCTAACGCTGCACGGTTGTTTCTGCTCCCGTGGCCCTCCCCGCCCGTGGCCCCCCTACCCACCCATGCCCCCCCGTGGCCCTCCCCGCCCATGGCACCTCCCTGCCCGGGGTCCCTCCCCACCTGTGGCCCCCCTCCCGTGGCCCTCCACACCCCAGTGTCCTCCCCCTTCCCCCTCCCCCGCCCATGGCCCTCCCCGCCTGGGGGCCCTTCTTTCCCATGGCCCTCCCCGCTCCGCACCCCGTGGCCCTCCGCACCGTGGGGGTCCTTCCGCATCGGCAGCTGCTGCTCAGTTCCATGAGCCTGGGGTTTCTCTCCAGGTCTCAGCTCAGACGCCCTCCCCACAACGTGAGGGTCCCACACAAAGGTTTTTCTTTTTTTTTTTTTTTATAAATGTGGCACTTCTTAAAAATATATATATATTGGTTTCAGAGAGGAAAAGAGAGGGAGAGAGAGAAACATCAATGATGAGAATCATTGACCAGCTGCCTCCTGCACGCCCCCTACTGGGAATCAAGCCTGCAACCTAGGCATGTGCCCTTGACCAGGATCGAACCCGGGACCCTTCAGTCTGCAGGCCGACACTCTATCCACTGAGCCACTCTGGCTAGAGCCAAAGGTTTTTCTCTCATCTTCTCCTACTAAGTTCCTTCACGTCACAGGTATGGCATTCACATGTCCTCACGGGGTGAATTGTGCTCCTTAAAGCTTATATTTTAAGGTCCTGACCCTGGGTTCCTCGGATGGGACGTCATCGGGCGGGTCCTAACCCAGCGTGCCTGGTGACCCTGATGAGGGGTCCGTTGGAGAGAGCCGCTCACAGAGGGGCGAGCCGTGAGGACGGGCGTCCGCAAGCCCAGGAGCGAGGCCGAAGCGGACCCTCCCTGGAGGCCTCCAGAGGCCCCAGCCCTGCGGACCCCGGGGTCTCGGACTCCCGGCCCCGAATGGTGGGACAGCACTCCGTGGTCTCCGCACCCGGCCCGCAGCCTGGCGCACGCGTGCGTTTCTCCCCTCGCCGCCTCCCTCAGCCTGGCACACGCGTGCGTTTCTCCCCTCGCCGCCTCCCCAGAGCCTCCCTCTGCCTCCCCCAGCCTGGCCCGGGGCCTGGCCCGGAGCTGGGGGCAATGAGCCTGATACACCGCTGAGCTAATGATGGGTCATCGTTTTATTATTTTTCTCGCCATTTTCCCTCCAGGGTTGGCTCCTCAGGTTCAGGCTCCTGCTCGAGCGACATGTAAGAGCGAGAGGACGCCTGCTTCCTGGCCCGCGTCTGTCCTGGTCACAGGAAGTCTGTCCTTCTCAGAGGAGAGGGCGTTCTCGGGTGAAAGTGCACCAGAGGCTCCTCGCCAGTCCGCTCGGCTGCGGGGAGAGACGCAAAACAGCAGCAAGTCAGCCGAGCCCAGGTGCCGCGAGGTGTGTTTACCTCCAAGAAAGCAAACAGCCAGCTTAACCAACGTCTTCTCTTCTCGACCTTCTCTTCTGACCATCAAACGGATTGATGAAGCAGGTGCCCGTCCGCCCTCGTGGGATTCGGGTCGTTATAATGTGATTCCCGGGCCTTTCAGGACCTGCTGGTGGAGCCGCAGCCTGGGAGCGAGAGGCAGGTGCCAGGAGGCCGGGGTGGGGAGGCCAGGGTGGGGAGGCCAGGGTGGCTCTTACACCGACCGGAGGGCCGGAGGGAGGGCGGTCACACGCGGCAGCGAGGCAAACACACGGTGTCTACGTGGCGAGCCTGATGTGCTCTGAGGGGAAAGCAGTCGTGGTGGCGTGTTTCCCGGGGAAACAAGAAAGTGGGTGGATGCACGTCACTATCTTGAGTGACAGGAAAGCACAGCCGGCGCCTCTTGTGAATGTTGTCACCGCGACGGCCAGTTTCCCGCGGACGTGGGGGCGGTTGCCTGTTTCTTGAATGACCCCCCCGCCCCCCGGAGGTGGGGAGCTCCCAGGCTTAGATGCGACTGGATCGCATTTTTATGAAACGAAGCACCACCTGAGTCCTCAGCCCCCACGAGAAGCCCGATGGCAGTCCTCCTGCCCCTGCTCCGGGCTCCTGCCCCCCAGGACGGGTGACGGAGGCGGGGCAGGGGCTCGGGGTGAGATCATCGCCACCGAATGGGGCACCCAGGGGAGGAAGAGAAACTTGGCATAACGTCCCAGGAGAATAGAGAACCCGAGGCCATCGAAGAGCCTCCCTGCGCGTCGCTGCCTCCACCTCCCGGGAGCTCCAGGGTTTGTGTTGGGGGGGGGGAAGGGTACATGCTCCTCGGTGTGCACTCGCTGTGGGTGTGGGGTGGGCGAGGGGCTGGGAGACCGTCTCACATCACAGACAAGCTGGACAGGAAACGCACCTCGCTCCCTGGAAGGTTACCGCGTGTCTGTTTTTCTCTTCTCTGTCTCCCGGCGAGCCCAGCCGTTCGCTCCTCCTCGCAGCGCCTGCCGGCTGGTCTCTGAGGACCTGGGGGGAAATGTTAGTTAATGAGATGTCGGCACATCGGATGGTTGGCAAACAGGAGCCGCTTCGTGTGCCGCACGTCTGACGGGTGAAAGCAGTTGCTGATTACGAGAAGGGAAATTTGGACAAAAACACACCTAAGAATTCTGTGTCTTCTGTTTCCACGGACCAGGGCTTCTCAGGTCAGAGGCCACCTTCCTGCTTCTTGGCTCCGTCAGGACTTTTCTCTGTGTGTGGGCAGCGCCAGCTTCACTTTTTGAGCATCTGCATTTTGCTGCCTCCTTCACAGAGCGTTGGGCCTGGCCAGTGTGGCTCAGTGGTTGGGCATCAGCCTATGAACCAGGAGGTCATGGTTCAGTTCCTGGTCAGGGCGCATGCTTTTTAAGAGCAGACAAGACTTTTTAATTTATTTTTTAATCTATTTTTATTTGTTTCAGAGAGGAAGGGAGAGAGAAAGAGAGAGGTTGTGGGCTCCGTCCCCAGCAGGGGGCGGGGAAGAGGCAGCCGACCTATGATTCTTTCATCGTTGGTATTTCTATCCTCTCTCCCTCTCCCTTCCTCTCTGACGTCAATAAAAATATATTTATTTTTAAAGTGATAACAGCTTCCTTCACAACGGCATCTGTTTCGTTTTCCCGCGGGGAGGGCACGGGGCAGCCCCCTCCTGTTCTCCATCACAATTAAGTTCACCCTCGCAGCTCCGCAGGGTCCTGAATCCAGTGAATTGTACGGTGTGAACGGGAGATGGGTCTGCCCTGGAGACCGTCCACGGAGACTCCCCATCACTCAGCGATGCCTCCGTGGTATCTCCTCCCTGGTCCTCCTCGGCCCCCGAGGACTTCACTCAAATCTCAAACATTAACGACCTTGCCCTGACCGGTTTGGCTCAGTGGATAGAGCGTCGGCCTGCGGACTGAAGGGTCCCAGGTTCGATTCCCGTCAGGGGCACGTACCTTGGTTGCAGGCATGTCCCCAGTAGGGGGTGTGCAGGAGGCAGCTGATCGATGTTTCTCTCTCATCGATGTTTCTAACTATCCCTCTCCCTTCCTCTCTGTAAAAATCAATAAAATATATTTTAAAAAACAACAAAACATTAACGACTTTCCTGTTTTCCTACCAATATTGTTTGCAGACATTGCCTGACCCCCTGCTTGGGGTCACAGATTTGGGGGCTGTGCGGGGTCCTAGAGATGACCCCGCCTTTATTGACGGAAGTTAACTGAATCCCCGAGAGGTCAGTTTATTGCTCCAGGTCGCAGGGCCCAGAACCCAGGTCTCCTGACACCCATCAGAGCCTGTGCCCTCCAGCTGTCTGCCCAGGAGCAAGGTCGGGAGTCGAGCCGTGACCTCCTGCTGTGTCAGGGGACACAGCCACGGAGCCACGCCGCCGGGCACAAAACGTGGGTTTGAGTGGACCCGCCTTGAGCACTTCTCGGGGCAGCAAACCTGGCATATAGGTCACACCTCCTCTCCGTGCTGTGATCTTTCTCTTTGAAACATCAGATGCCAGCGTCCCCGTTTCTGTCCTGATTTGCTCTGTAAGTGGCTTTATTGGACGATTTGCCAGCGTCTTCGCTGATAGAGCTTTAGAATGTTGGTGTCATTTCGGGGACACAGTTCGGTATTTGATGTTCTATGACTGGCTCTCTCCAGCGACTGTAGTCACTCAGCTGTGTCCTCCTTTACTTTATACACGAGGACTGTTCATGCACAGGCTGTCAGTAAGCAAGCAGGACCCACTGAACTCTGCTCCCGGGGGAAGCCATGCAGGGTCAGCAGACAACTAAGGTCTTTCCTGCTCTAGCCCGGCGGCGTGGCTCAGTGGTTGAGGGTCAGCCCATGAACCAGGAGATCACAGTTCGATTCCTGATCAGAACACATGACCAGGTTACAGGCTCGATTCCTCGTGCGAGGCGTGCAGGAGGCACCCAATCCATGATTCTCATCATTGATGTTTCTCTCTCTCCTTTTCCCTCCCCGTCTCTAAATCAATAAAACGTCCAGAAGACGCTTCCTCAGATCTCTCAGAGACTGAAGGCACTGCCGGCTGATGTCTGCTCTCCTCTCCCCGATCGGGGAGCAGGGAGGGGACATTTTCTCTGCTGACACATTAAGAATGGTAATTGCTTCCACACCAGGCAGTTTTATGAAATCAAATAATGAACAAGGTCTTACATTCTCTGTTTCCCTTACATTTCATGAGCTTAAAAAATTTCTGTTGAGAATTCTATTTCTTATGCTACAACGTTAATGACTCCATTAAGGCGCTCCCTTCCCCCGATTCCCGCTGCGTATGTTTGGGTGTGGGATGTCATTTTCTCTGGCCAAGCTAAGAGGAAGCGTCTTAAAATGTTTACTTTCTTCTAAAATGTGAAACGGGAATTTCTCCTGGGAGAATGATGGGCGCAGGCTGACGTTCGGGGGTCTGCAGCCTTTCTCTGTGGAGGACCAGGTAGCAAATCCTTAAGCCTTTGCAGGCCACACGTTCCCCGCTGCTCCGGCGTCACCCAGGACCACCGGGTGAGGAGGGCTGTGTGTCAGCACATTTTTGTGTGGACATTGAGATTGGGGTTTCATTTACTTTTTACCCGTCATAACGTATCATCACTATTTGCCTTTCCCCAGCCGTTCAAAGATGCCACGAGCATCCTTTCAGCGGGATTAAATGAGAAGCAGGCGTGGGGCAGTTTGCTGACTCACACGCCCGATTCGATTCGTTGAGTGGAGGAGGGAAAGCGTCTCCGATGAAAAGCAAAACAGAAATGAGAACATCACCCTCTTGAGGTCCCCAGTGAAGTGGCAGATCCAGGCTTATGGGTTAGGAGCTGCTCACATCACAGGAGAGGCAACCGGACACGCCTCCCGAGGAAAGAACACGGAACATAGAACACGGGATGCTTGTCGTCCTGCCAGGGCCCTCAACCCGGAGTCCGGCCAAGCCTGAGGCCCCGCTGCCGTTGCAGGAAACGCAGGGAGGAAGGACAGACTGAACAGAAGGACAGACGGGCACCATGAGTGTCTAATCAACGAAACCCAGGCCGCAGGCAGCCCCACAGGTTGCGTGACGCAGGCGTTTCCAACATAAATGAACAGAAAACGAAAGGGATGGAGAACTCTGGAGATGAAGAGATTTACAAGCTGCATCCCATAATGTTTAAATGGCAGATGAAACCCGTGTCTAGGGACACACACTTGGGTGAAAAACTAAGAAGAAAGCCAAGGACGTGGTGGTTAGAAATGGGGAGGGAGGGGGTGTATGCCCGGGAAGGGCCCCAGGAGGCGCTGACCACGGCCCGTTTCGGGCCTGGCTGCTGGTGACAAGGATGTAAACACGTCCGTGGAGCCATTCGTTGCTCATTGTGTGTCTCTGTCTTTATTTTTAAAGACGGGGTGCTGGCCCCCGTTCCGGAGAGGCTGGTGTGGCCAGCATGTCTCCTTGAGCCCCACTTAGGTCAGGCCCGGGGCGGGGAGAGGAGGATGCGTCTAAGGGCCCAGTCAGGGCTGCGAAGCCGCGCCCGCAGCTGGTTCTCAGGGACTGGCAGCGGCAGGATCACCTGGGGAAGGAGGAAGTGCATTGTCCTCAGCTGAGAAGTGCTGCGTCGAACTGAGTCAGAAACGCTGTGGTGGGCGTCGCAGTCTCCGGTTAGCCAGCCTCCCTGTGACGCTGAGGCACACGCATCTGAAAGCCAGAGGGTTCCCTGGCCACGCAGCCTCCTCCTGCCCCATCTGCACGGGGGCCGGGCGGGGCACCCCGGACGTCCTGCCCGAGGAGCTGGGAGTGGCCTTGCCGCGGGCTGAGTGCCGCCCCAAGAGGCCTCTGACGCCGTCCTGGACGGTGAGTACCCGAGGAAATGCAGACGCGATGGTGGCGACCTGGGGGCCTCGCCCCCTGATGACGTGATGTGCGGGCGGAGGGACTGCCTTAGAGCAGGGGCCTGTGTTCAGCTCCGCAGGGCCCATCACTGGCCTTGGTGAGTCTCCTGATGCCATCGCTGCATCTGCAGGAGACGCACTGGGGGGATCGTGCTCTTAGGACAGCGACAAACCGTGAACCGGGCTCCTGTGAGCGAGGCCACCGCTGAGCCCACTGGGAGGCAGGCACGGTGACCGAGGCCCCGCAGTGAGGTCTGGGCCCAAAAGCCATTTCTCTCTCTTCGGTGCCGGCTGGGCGGGTTACACAGCTTTCTCTGGGGGCTGTTTGTTCAGCCCAATGGACGAGCACTGGCCACACTCTTAGTGAAGGGAATCCTTCTGTTTTGTCTCTCTCCTCTTCCGTTTGTGAAACTCCTTCTCGCCTTATGCAATTCCCGCACCCCTTCTCGTAATTCCTGGAGGGCTTTGAGGAGGGCAGAAAGGCGTTGGATAAAGATTGTCTGCAGCTGGGAGGGTGAAGAGCACCCGTAGAGCAGGACAAACAGCTGGGACATCCTGGGACCCACCGGGCGTGGGAGCTGAGGGAATCGAGAATCGTGTGAGGGGAAGGCCTGAAAATGGCCGTTTTCCTCCCAGATGCCTTCAGGAGACCCGGCTTTGAACAAAGCTTTGATTTTAAAAAAGTGCCCGTTGGTTTCTGTAACAAATCACATTTAGAATGACGTGTGTGGAAAGGAACCTGGCGTTTTACTCTTGGCCTCGGAAAGAGTGGAAGTCAGCGTTTGAAATTCTAACTTTCCTATTTGCTCTGGATGCTTAATTAACGCAATCTTTCTTAGCAAGGAAGTAGAAGCCAACACGGGGGGTTTCCTCCCATTTTTCTCAAAAATTAAAAATGTCCCCATTGGAAACATTGTCTCAGCACAAAAACAATCTTTCTGCCTCCCTTTGTACGTCTGGAGAAGTAATATCGGCATAAGACCGTTTGGCAAGTGGTGGCTGTAGCTGGCACCCAGCTCAACCGTTTGCACACACCCCTCATCTCATTCAATCCCCATCACAACGCTAAGTTGTGTTTACATTAAATTTAAAATCCTCCGTGTGCTAACGGCTTTTCCAGGGCTCGGCCGTCACGCACAGTGGTGGCTACTGTGCGGGGCATCCGGATTGTGGCACATCCCCGCGTCACAGAGACTCCTCCTGGACACGCCAGCACAACTTAGTTCTAACGTCATAGAGGAGAGAGGAAGTACCTCTTTGTCTCTGTATTGAAGGTTGATGAGTTTTCTCCACTTAACGCAGCACAGCCTATGCTGGCTCCAATGATGGGCCTCCACTCATCTCTGCAGGGCTTGTCGATGGTGGAAATTCCCCCAGATCCTTACAGGAGATCGCTGCCAGTGTGTTTTCATCGTGTTCGCGTTTTCATGTCTGTGTTTTCAGTAGTGTTTTAGCGAGAAGCTGGGAGAGGCGGCATCAGCGATTGCTGGCCGTACGACGTGTTCACAGAACCCTGGCCATGCCGTGCTCGTCTTTAAACTGGACGCTGGGCATGGGCATTTTAAAGAAGAAAAACGATGCATCCGCGAGTGCCCGCTGCCTCTCGAGTCGGTGGGAGGCTCCCTCCTCGCTCTGGGCCACTCGTCTCTCCTCTGTGGGCCCTTCTCCCAAGGACTGTCGTTGGTGAACGGATCACACGTGACAGGCGAGCAGGGGAGCCGCCCGTGTAACATGACAGGTTGGGGGTGGGGCCCAGGAGGGGGGACGCGGAGCGGATTTGGAGGAGAAAAGTCGAGGTGCACATCGCACAGCCCACCAGACCGAGTCTGGTGATGTCAGCGTGTGGGCTGTGTAACCAGGACTCCTGGTCTCCCAGATGGGGGAGGGGCGGGAGGCAGGTAGTGGGAGAAAGAAGGCATAGAATGGCGTGGCCCTTGAGCAATAGTCAGGAAATCCAAATTGATTTCTACCTCAGTCACCCACTGCGGCCCCTTTCTGGGTGCGCTCTCGTCTGTACAGTCCGCATGTACCAGACGGGCTCTGGGTCTGACTCGGGGCTGGAACTGGATGTGGTGGGATTCTGGGCCGGAGGCTATGGGCAGGGCACTCCAATGACACCTGCGGGGGGAGGGGGGCAGACAGTGGATATGAACAGTGAGTGACCAACAGCGAGTGCAAACCATGTGGTACCACGGACAGCTCCCGCCCTGGCCCTCCTTCCTGAGGAACAAGTGACCTAGGGTGTTAGTGAGCCTCCCTCCTCTCTCTCCTCTCTCTCTCTCCCCTCTCTCTTCTCCCCCCACTCTCTCTCTCCTCTCCTCTCCTCTCTCTCCTCTCTCTCCTCTCTCTCTCTCTCTCTCTCTCTCCTCCCCCCCCCTCTCTCTCTCTCACACACACACACACACACAATTAAGCTTAAAAAGCACTATATTAAAGTTAAAACATTTCCTTGCTAATGGGCTGTTTTAGCCTTTAATAGCCTCCTATTTCCCTGGGAGGTTAATGAGCTGGAGATACTTGTACATTTAACGGGGGGAATTGTACGCGGCAGAGCCCAGCGGGCAGGTGGGCACTGGATCCTCCGGGTGGAGAGCCCTGGGCAGTGCCCTTCGGAGGGAGGGTGGTCGGGGAAAGCCGCGCTGTTGAGCCTGCACCCAGGCCTCTCCCAGGCAGAGGGAGCTTGTCACTGCGGCGAGTGCGTCTGCCCCAACCTGAGAAGAGATCTTGGCAGGTGGGCCCGCCTCCAAGTGGATCTGGCTCCCGTCAGTCAGAGACAGTCACCCTGTTGCTGTGTTCCCACAGGCCCACCCTCCCCCCCGCCGGCCCCGCTCGTCTCTCGCTCTGTGGGCACGTGTGTCTTAGCATGGAGCCATGAGGACGCTGGACCTCAGCTCTGACAGCTGGGATTGGTGTCAGACGGCTCTTCACCAGCGGCGTGCCGTCCCGAATGGGTCAAAGGGCTGCTGGGAAGTGTCTCGCCTGCCGTTGGCACAGGGTGAGGTCGGGCACCGCTTGCTGACTGTGCCCTGGGCCCTGGTTATTTGGGGCTTTGGATGAACACCGTTCGTCAGGAATGAGACTTGCTCTCTGGGGGCTGTTTGTTCAGCCCAATGGACGAGCACTGGCCACACATTTAGTGAAGGGAATCCTGCTGTTTTGTCTCTCTCTCCTCTTCCGTTTGTGAAACTCCTTCTCGCCTTATGCAATTCCCACATCCCTTGTCGTATTCCTGGAGGGCTTTGAGGAGGGCAGAAAGGCGTTGGATAAAGATCGTCTGCAGCTGGGAGGGCGAAGAGCACCCGTAGAGCGGGACAAACAGCTGGGACCCCCCGGGCGTGGGAGCTGAGGGAATCGAGCCAACAGGAAGCAGCCACCATGCGTCTGAAGGAGGCGCAGGAAGCGTGGCGGTCGGGACACTTGGCATTTCTGCTCGGTTACCGGGAGGTGAGGCGGATGCTAACCCAGCAACTTCCGGGACGGAGGGCCACTTCCTGCTCAGACTCTGCGGGTTTGTCCCCCGGGGAAGAGCAATGGACCCTTTTCCATTTGGGGTAGGAAAGTGCGCGCGCCCAGGACGCACCCGCTGGAGTTTGCAAATATTTCATGAAATCATTTCTATTCTGCACAGTTTATGACCATATGTAGATATTATTACTCCAACAGTCATAATCATGATCATAAATTCCCTTCAGTGCCTCAAAGATCCACGCCAAAACAAGCTGGCACCGTGGACTGCGTCATTAAACGCCAGGACACGACACAAATGCAGACGCTTATTATTATGCTGCGGCCAAGCCCTCGGCGTCGTGTGCTTCCGTGCGCCCCGGGAAACGCACAAAAGCCTTCTCTGTTTCTCAGGAAAACCCACTGGCGCCTCCACAAAGGCAGCGTGTATGCGAGCGGGTCCAGGGGCGGGCGGCCAAGTCCAAAGAGCACCCAGCAGAAAACAGGGCCCTGGTCCCTCCTCCACACCCGCCCGTTCTAACAGGAACCGTGGCCTCGGCAGAAATGACACCTCAAAGGAAATCTCAGGCCCTTTATTTCCGTTCCAACTTTTGCAACGTGGTGATTGAGCAGAGTTTCCAACCTCCAACGTTGTGAAGTCTAAACATTTTTTGGTCCAAATCTTTCACCTCGGCTCACACCAGGAAGATCTGCTGCAGTGCAACGGCTCTGTGTGTGGTGGTGCGTACATGTGCGTGTTGCATGCATGCATGCGTGTGTGTTTTGTGTGTGTCTGTGCATGTATGCACATGTGTACATGCCAGTGTGTTTGTGTGTACAGGTGTGTGCAGGCCAGCCACTCATCTCATTGAAGCTGAGACTCAGAGCATCTTGTCTGTGACCAAGCGGCTGGTTCCTGCCTTCGGTCCTTCTCCCAGGAGCCACCTCCCTCCCTCCAGGGGCTACCACCTCCTGGTCCCGGGTCCCCTCCCGTGAGCCGCTGTGGACTCCAGCTCCACCTTCCTGTGTGGCATCCGATCCCGGGCTCTGGGCCTGAATTATTCTGGAAGAAAGGAATGAAAGGAGGGAGGGCGAGAAGAAGGGAAATCATTTTTTAAAAGGTGCTGCAAGCACTAACATCTCAGCTCCCTAATGCTCTCAAACATGTTAAACATGCAACTTACAGAAACACGCTAGTGATGCTGCAACTCGCTGCCTGACCACACACATTCTCTATCTCAGGAGCCGACTTTAGTCCGTTTCAAACTGGATTTTCATTTCAAAGAAGATAAATCCTGTTTCCCAATTATTAAGATCTCCCTGAAAAATACCCATCATAGATATGTAAGAATTTTAATAAAAATTTAAGTTCCTAATGACACCATTAGTAACAAGACCGTTCTGGTGGCAGGACTTGCATCACGGCCGGAGGTTATGAGGGGAGGGAGAGGGGAGGGAGAGCGAGGTTTTGCAGCCGGTGGATTAAAGAGATCCATCAGGCTGATTCGGTGCTGTGCCCGGGAGAGCCGGCGCCCGGAACATTTACGCTGTCTGTGCTCGGCTGGAACGGGCCAGTTTTATCAGCTGGTCAGAGTCTACTTCCGCTCTCATTGGATTCCCCATGAGTCCCGGTTCCCCACCTGCAGCCGCTCAGTCAGGCAGGCGAGTCCGGTGCTGCTGGGAAGGGACCGCAGAGGGAATTAGGGTCTCAGGTTAGTGACCTACGATTAGGAGATTGTCCTCCGCGGCCTGGCTTCCCCGGGTGAAGCTTACAAGAGACAGAAGTTAAAGGGTGAGAGCGATTTGATGTGAGAGAGATTCTTCACGGCGGGCCTTGGCGAGGGAGGGGTCCCCCTGGCAACAAGAATGTGAGTGGCTCCTGGAATACAGCACACACGCGCACGCGTGCACACACACACGCACACACATGCACGCTCAGGATCCCAGTCCTACAACTACAAGGACGTGAACTCTAACAGAATCGGAATCAGCTTGAATGAGGCGGGTCCCTTCCCGGGCACCTGCTGGTCGGGAGGCTGGGATTCACCTAGTGTCAGGTTTGCGGTGAGCGAAGCGTCCGGCTCACGTGCCGGGACTTGTGGCCCAGGAAACGGTGAGATACTGAGTGGGCGTTGCAGCCACGGCGTGTGTGGCCAATCGTCACACAGCAGTAGAGAATGGTTCCTTCAACACCTCCATCACCTCCATGTCTGATCGTCTTCCTTTAGACGCCCCCCCACCCCCATCATTTCCCCTTCTCGTTGGGTCTCAGCCCGTTCACGGCGATGATCCGGGTGCTGTTTGTCTGTGCTTATGCTGCTGAGGGTGCACAGAGCCTCTTACAGCTGCAGGCTGACGCCCTGTTTGCTTTTGGGATAGTCTCTGCCATTTCTCCTTGAAACGCTGCGCCTGCTCCACCTTCTCCCTCCTCGACGTCTGGGACGCGAAATCCGGGTCCAGGTGCTTTGCTGAGAGCATGTCTGCGGTGAGCCTTGGGGCCGGCATTTCGCCCCAGTTTTGCCTTCGTGGGCCCTCTGGCCAGTGGTCGTTCAGGTCTCTTACGTCCTCAGGTGTCTGACTAGTTGTGAACGTCTGCCACGCGTGATGTTTGCAGGATTGTTTGTAGAAACGGCTTGATGATGACATTTACTTCAGGGAGTATTTAGGTCTGTTTATCGTGGCGACTTGTTGTCATAAGCCTGAGGGTGACCCCACTACAAGCAGTTTTAACTCCATGTTGGGGAATCGAGAGGGTTAAAGGTGAGACGTGCTGTGAGCGCCCGCTTCCAGGGCGTCTCTGTCCTCAGTGTAGCCCTGGGTCCCCGTTCTAACCCGGCGATGCTGGCTCCTCAGAGTCTCTGTGACCCTCAGGGTTGGCATGGGACCCCATGGGGAAGCTGACCCAACACTGAACGTGTGTTTCTGAGCCTCTTTTACTCCCAGGACCTTAGCTTCAACGTCATGCCAGCTCTCAATGCCTTCAGTAGATTTTAAATATACTTTGTCCGCCTTTTCTGATTTTTCTCAGCAAAAGAGTTGGTCTTGTTTACGTTGTCACTGAAGCAGAAGTTCTGTGCGTCTCGCCGGTCTCAGTGCATTAGATCTTGTCTGAGCAATAAAACCCCATTCTTCTTCTTCCAAGCTTTTTAATCAGAGAAACTCCAGTGGGTTTAAGGGAAGCACTTGAGCTCTTGTTACCTTTTGCAGCTCCTTTACCGGATGCACCAAGGAGCAAGAAAACAAAGTGCAGAGAGTAATTGGACGGGGAAATTCCTGTAGGTCTGCACCAACATAGATTTCGTACATTCTTACTCATAAGGGGTCTTTCTATTCCCATTGGTCACCTTTATATAAATAATGTTATTTTCAACACCTGAAACAATAGGTACCAAGAGGACTCCACTTGTGAGTTTCATGAGGTTAATGTTGACAATGGAATTCCCAGGCTTAGAAGTTGGAAAATCAATAAACCAACCAAGTAACTGAGCTAAAACAATGATTTGGTTCTGTGTCCACACACCCAGTGCCAGGAGCATCCTATTGGCAGCTTCCTGGGCCTCCCTCAGGTGGAGACGGTGCGAGCCGGTGGACGGTTCGGCAGCCCCCAGAGGGCGGTCCCAGCGTGACTGCGGGCCAGCACTGCTCGCCTGCCTGTGGTGTGCTTCAGTCTCCCGTGCTTGTCGCCAGCACGTTTGAATGGGGAGGTTTTATAGGGAACAAACCTGTACTCTGACTCCTCTTCCAGGTGGGAGAAGGACACCGGCATTTCTCACGGGACAGCATTGGGTGGAGCTTGATCAATGCCGTCACCTGTATAGTCTCCTAGGGCAGCCGCAGCCCCGTGCCCACCTGGGCAACTCACCACAGAGCTTTATTGTCTCAGGTCGGGGTGTGGGCGTCTGAGGTCGGGGTGTGGGCGTCTGAGGTCGGGGTGTGGGCGTCTGAGGTCGGGAGTTGGGCGTCTGAGGTTGGGGTGTGGGCATCTGAGGTTGGGAGGTGGGCGTCTGAGGTTGGGGTATGGGCGTCTGAGGTTGGGGTATGGGCGTCTGAGGTCGGGGTGTGGGTGTCTGAGGTCGGGGTGTGGGCGTCTGAGGTTGGGGTATGGGCGTCTGAGGTCGGGGTGTGGGCATCTGAGGTCGGGGTGTAGGCGTCTGAGGTTGGGGTGTGGGTGTCTGAGGTCGGGGTGTGGGCGTCTGAGGTTGGGGTATGGGCGTCTGAGGTCGGGGTGTGGGCATCTGAGGTCGGGGTGTAGGCGTCTGAGGTCGGGGTGTGGGTGTCTGAGGTCGGGGTGTGGGTGTCTGAGGTCGGGGTGTGGGTGTCTGAGGTTGGGGTGTGGGTGTCTGAGGTCGGGAGGTGGGCAGGGCTGGGTCCTGGGAGGGCTGAGGGGGCGGGTCTGCTCCAGGCCCCTCTCCTAACCTCAGGGTCGGCGACAGCTTTGCTGACGTGGCTTGAAGACCCGGCACTGTGATCTCTGCTCTGTGCTCATGAGGTGCCCCAGGTGCGCCTCCGTGTGCAGATCTCACACGTCACATTGCTCTGTAACCTGAACTAACGACACTGCAGCAGCCATCGTTCCAAACAGCACCCCATTCTCGGGTCCCGGGGTAAGGACGTCAACATAAGAGTCTGGAGGGACACAGTTCCACCCACAGCACCCCCGTCGCAGGGACTGCATTTCTCTGCTCCCCGCAGCTACCACCTGGTCGAGGAGCCACTGCCCTTGCTCCTCTGGCCCAGGAAGGCTGTGAAACTGGTCCTG
Source organism: Cnephaeus nilssonii (assembly GCF_951640355.1). Lineage (NCBI taxonomy): Eukaryota > Metazoa > Chordata > Mammalia > Chiroptera > Vespertilionidae > Cnephaeus > Cnephaeus nilssonii. The sequence goes on along the minus strand of NC_137087.1, from coordinate 62,588,421 downwards.
AATCCCATGGGTGTAGGAGCCGCACACCTAACAGGGAGCCCCAAAGCTAACGGGCCAGACGGCCACGGGCTATCGGAGCTGGAAGGCCCCTCTGAGAGGAGCTCTTGTCCCTCACTCGTCCCGTCGCAGGAGGCAAGTCTAAGAAACGCTCTCACTGTTCCATTAACACACTTTCCACAGGCTCCTCACAATGCTGCCTGTGTTCGAGATTTAAAAATACATTGTTTTATTGATGTCAGAGAGGAAGGGAGAGGGAGAGAGAGAGAGAAACATCAAGGAGGAGAGAGAATCATGGATCGGCTGCCTCCTGCACGCCCCCTACTGGGGATCGAGCCCGCCACCCCGCCATGTGCCCTGACCAGGAATTGAACCCTGACCTCCTGGTTCCTAGGTCAACGCTCAACCCCAGAGCCACGCGGCCGGGCTGGTTCAGATTTTTGAAAACTCTGTTGCACCGAGTTTATTTGAGGAGAAAGACAGGGGGGCCAGGCCTGCACCAAAGCTCCTTCCCGGGGGAGATACACCATCTACTCCGTCTGGAGGAACGGCGTGGCGGAGTTTGGTTCGTCCCCGGGGCCTCCGCAGTATTTTTTGTTCCTTTGTTTATTGAAATGTTTGCCATGGATTTACTCCTCAGAAAATAAAGAGGCTTTTCAAGTCAGCTGGGCCACTGCGTGCCGTCCGTCAGGAAAGGGCGCTTCTCAATGGCCCGCTGTTTACCGGCCGCTCAGCACGCAGCGCGCGTCACACAGTCCCACCTGCGGAGGGTTCTCTACATTTAACGCTCTGAAACAGCCACTCATTTTGCTACCAGATGTGACCTCGAGGGTCACAAGAGGCAGCTGACAAATCGTTCATCTGCCGTGGACTGTGTTTTCCCACACGCCTGTTTATTGTCACGATCCACGTGTATCTCAGCCGCGTGCAGCTGATCGCCCACAGGAAACGTGCCGCCCAGGAGAAGGAACCGGAACCCCCAGCGCCCACCTGCCCTGGACGAATTCGCCGCTTGCCCTCCTCCCCAAAGGAGATGCTGATTGGGCACGTCATCCTGTAGAACGAATGATCCTGAAAGTCAGGGCAGCGACAGTGTGACCTTCACGCAGCCCGTGACTAGCATGAGGCCAGCAACAGCGACCAGGCCTTCACCAAAAGCCACCGTGAAACCCAAGCTTCTCTCCTAAGAAATTCAGAGTTTGTCTTTTCCTCCCAGAACTGAGTGGGATGCGGTCTCTTCTATTACCATCGCTTAGGAGCCTAACCCAGCCTCTCGGGTGTCGCTGCCCATTGAGCCTGTTCCAGTCCATGTGCGATCACACTGTTTTCTGCTCAGCACATTCGTCCCTGACTCTAATTTGCATGGAGTCACCTGAACGTAATTTCACAGACGTGGTACAGTCAGCACGGCAAGAGCCAGGTGTTCCCGGGAAAAGGCGAGCAGACTACCTGCCGTCATTCCGGTGTCCACCCTCGGCGTTTCCACGCTCCGTGTCGCCTCGGAGAGCGAATGAAAAACGCCTGCAGTTCACATGGTATCTTACAGTTTGCCCACTGACCTCTATGTCATGTGTTTCAAAATGAACGTAACTAAAAAAAATGGTCATGGTGATTGCTGTTTCTAAAAGACACGAGGCTCAGGGCAGCCACCAGTCGGTGCGTGTGTGGCCGGCTCAGGCCCCGGCGGCCGGCCCGAAGCTCAGTGGTATTGCTTCCACTCGTATTGCTTCTGCAGATGCTGGGCCGGGGCCTCTCTCCCACGCGTCTTCCCAGACCCCTCTCGGGGGCATCGGAGAACAGCAGCACGCACCACACCGTGCCTTGTCACCCAGTCCCTGGTCTAATCTTCCAAGCGACCACACGTGCGCCCGGAGTTACTTTACGGGAACTGCCTCCGTGGACGATCGCCCGGACGGACGTTCCCCTGGGAGTTACTGCGCTCTGTCCTGGGCCAGGTGAGGGCAGGGTTTGCTGTCAGACTGAAAGGGGGCGAACTGACCAGCAGCTCAGGACACGCTCACGCCATCCTGCTCATCTCCGTGCCTTCCTGTCGCCCCTTCAACAGGACAAATTACATTCCTCCAAGAACGTCTTTAAATAAACATACTTGTGTGGGCTCCCTCGCATTTGCATGGATATTAAAGGAAGACAGTATTTTGTTACAAAAATAACTTAATAGCAGCCTGATAGGCGCTGATTGCCTGCACGGTTCTGTGAGCAGAGGTGGGAATTATCCCAGCGGTTGCACACGGGCCTCAGGCAGGGGCAAGCTGGGTGGGGCTCAGCCCCCATGCGCCCCCAAAGTTCTCATCTTTCCAGGTAAATGAGCTCTGTGCCCCCTGGGCATTGACTATGAGACTCATGTAGGGCCTCCCCAGTAAGATGGTAAGACTTGCATTTAGTAATAATAATAATAACAACAACAACAACAACACCACTAGGTAAGTTGAGTCAGCATCGCTGTGTCAGACATCATGCTCATGCTTCCCTGGCAACCTGGTTTAATCCTTCCTTCACTGACTAGCTGTGTGGCTGTGGTTGAGTTACTTACCCTTATTATGCCTCTGCTTTTGCATCTGTCAAATGGGTACAATAGCAGTACCTACTTTAGGTTGTCCTGAGGCTGAAATGAGTTATTATTACGTGTTAAGTAGTGAGAACAGTGAGGGCACATAGGACAGAAGAAATGGCAGTTGCTATCATTGTGATATGGATGAAGCTAGGCCTCCTAACCACCCAAGAGTTAAGATATGGATGTGCCCCAACTTTACTTTTTTATCCTGACTTTAAGAAACTGAAAGTTTTGATGACTTTTTTAAGGTCTAAGGCTGAGCCAGGAGAAAAACAGGTTTTTAGCCCAGGAATACCACCTTCACTGGTCAAATCAGCCAGCCACAGGCCGGACTGTCCGGCAGCCAGCGGTCCCTGCCCGGGGGGCGGCAGGCACTGGGCTTGGTGTTATCCAGAGGACACTGGGTCTGGCACCAGGCGAGCTTGTCCCGACGGGGCCTTCGGTAACTCAAGTCAGTTCATTTCTCTAAGTTCTGAGTCCGTCGTCTATGAAATGATCCCAATTGAACCCATTCCATAGGATTGTTCTAAGAAGCAACAAATAACACATTTGAGAACATTTAGTAAATTAAAATGTCACTCATTAATTTTTGAAAGCTCACATAATTGTTTTTTCTTCTTTTGCTCGGTTGTTGATTAAATTGACGAAATCACCTGGTTATTTCTTGTCACATAGATGGAATCCAATGTGTGCGTGTGTTTTTTTAACCTTCAAGCAGACGAACCAGCTGTGAAACAAAGGTTGGGAAACGTAACCCCAGGAAGAGCACAGCTTGCTTTCTACCTGCTAACAGAGCAACTCATCCCTGTGCTTCCGTCTACAGCCAGGCATGTGCCGGGAACGAGGACGGATGAGCACAGTCCATGCCCTCAGGGGCTAATCAACCGAAAAAGCAGTTGTAATCCATGGTGTTCAGTGCAGTGGTAGATAAGGGAACTGGCCCAGGAAATGTTTGTGGGCAGGGAATTCACAGAGGGCTTCCTGGAAGAGGTGACATCTGAGCGGTTAGCAGCTGAATAGATGGATATGCGCCGTGACCCTCCAGGGGCAGAAGGCGAAACGTGGTTGATGCACTGACCTCACCGTGAACTCCCATCCTGATATCGCTAAAGAAAATCAATAAATTGGCTCGGCCGGTGTGGCTTGGTGGTTGAGCATCAACCTATGAACCAGGAGGTCATGTTTCGATTCCCAGTCAGGGCACGTGCCCAGGTTGTGGGCTCGCTCCCCAGTGTGGGGCGTGCTAATCAATGATTCTCTCTCATCATTGATGCTGCTCTCTCCTTCTCCCTTCCTCTCTGAAATCAATAAAAAATATATATATTTTAAAGAAATGTATCTCCCATGCCCTAGCTGGCTTTGCTCAGTGGATAGAGCGTTGGCCTGTGGACTGAACGGTCCTGGGTTGGATTCCGGTCAAGGACACGGACCTCAGTTGCAGGCTTGATCCCCGGCTCCAGGCAGGGCGCGTGCAGGAGGCGACCAGTCGATGTCTCTCTCTCACATCTATGTTTCTCTAGCCTTCTCTTCCTCTTCCTCCCATTCCCTCTAAAAAATCAATGGAAAAAATATCCTCGGGTGAGGATTAACAACAAACAAAAACAAACAGAAAAAGGAATGAATCTCCCATGACAAAGGCGATGGGGTTGGGGGCGCCTCGTTCAGGCTCAGATCCTGATAACGACCCTCGGCACCGACTGCACGTATGAGCTCACCCTCGAGCATTTACTCCCGGGATCAGTGTTTGCGGTGCGGGGCGTGGTGTGCCAGACCCTGGAAAAGAAATTGGCACAGCACACCCCAAGTTCCAGAAACAGCGCTGAGGTTCGCCTGGTTAGTTTCCATGCGCCGCCTGGTGGCGGGAGGAGAGATTTTCCTGATGCTCAGAGGCCTGGTCCTGGGATTATTTCACCAACTAGCTCAGTGGTTTCTCTCCCGGAGAATCAAGTCACCATCAATTCGCCGTCTCCCTGTGTGTGCGCGAACTTGAAACCCACGGGTCTGGGGGAGCTTGTCCCTTTTGTCATTAGTTAAGTCCTAACACGCACGCACCTTGTGCTGAAACCAATTGTTTTTTTCATTTAAGTTCTTTATTGTTTAAAGTATTACATGAGTCTCCTTTCCCCCCATTGACCTCTCCCCGGCTGTTCCCACCCCCCAGCACATGCCCTCACCCCTTACTGTCTGTGTCCATGGGTTATGCTCATATGCATGCATACAAGTCCTTTGGTTGACCTCTTACCTGCCCCGTCCCACCTTCCCTCTGAGGTTGGACGGTCTGTTCCACGCTTCTCTGTTTTTGTTCATCAGTTTATGTTGTTCATTAGATTCCATAAATGAGTGAGATCATGTGATACCCTTCTCTGACTGGAAATTTCTGCAGGTCCATCCATGCTGCTGCAAATGGTAAGAATTCCTTCTTTTTTACAGCAGCATAGTATTCCATTGTGTAGCTGTACCACAGTTTCCTAATCCACTCATCTGCTGATGGGCACTTAGGCTGTTTCCAAATCTTAGCTATGGTGAATTGTGCTGCTATGAACACAGGGGTGCATATATCCTTTCTGATTGGTGTTTCTGATTTCTTGGGATATATTCCTAGAAGTGGGATCACTGGGTCAAATGGGAGTTCCATTTTTAGTTTTTTGAGGAAACTCCATACTGTTCTCCACAGTGGCTGCACCAGTCTGCATTCCCACTAGCAGTGCACGAGGGTTCCTTTTTCTCCACATCCTCGCCAGCACTTGTTGTTTGTTGATTTGTTGATGATAGCCATTCTGACAGGTGTGAGATGGTACTGCATTGTCGTTTTGATTTGCATCGCTCAGATAATTAGTGACTTTGAGCATGTTTTCATATGTCTCTTGGCCTTCTACATGTCCTCTTTCAAAAAGTGTCTATTTAGGTCCTTTGCCCATTTTTTTATTGGATTTTTTTATCTTCATTTTGTTAAGTTGTGTGAGTTCCCTATAAATTTTGGAGATTAAACCCTTATCAGATATAACATTGGCAAATATGTTCTTCCATGCACTGGGCTTTCTTATTTTGTTGATGGCTTCTTTTGCTGTGCAGAGGCTTTTATTTTGATGCAGTCCCATTTGTTTATTTTCTCCTTAGTTTCCATTGCCCTAGGAGCTGTATCAGTAAAGATGTTGCTATGACATATGTCTGAGATTTTGCTGTCTGTGGATTGCTCTAGTATTTTTATGGTTTCCCATCTTATGTTTAAGTCCTTTATCCATTTTTTTTTTATTTTTGTGTATGGTGTAAGTTGGTGGTCCAGTTTCATTTTTTTGCATGTATCTGTCCAATTTTCCCAACACCATTTATTGAGGAGACTGTCTGGACTCCATTGTATGCTCTTGCCCCCTTTGTCAAATATTAATTGAGCATAATGGCTTGGGTCAATTTTTGGGTTCCCTGTTCTGTTCCATTGGTCTATATGTCTGTTCTTGTGCCAGTACCAGGCTGTTTTGAGAACAGTGGCTTATAATATAGCTTGATATCTGGTATTGTGATTCCTCCAACCTTGTTCTCCTTTCTCAGGATTGCTGCAGCTATTTGGGGTCTTTTTTTTTTTTATTCCATATGAATTTTTGGAGAGTTTGTTCTAGGTCTGTGAAATATGCCGTTGATATTTTAATGGGGAGTGCATTGAGTCTATAGATTGCTGTGGGTTGATTCTACCAATCCATGAACATGGTATGTTTTTCCATTTGTTCATGTTTTCCTCTATCTCTTTTTTCAATGCCCTGTAGCTTTCTGAGTACAGGTCTTTTGCCTCCTTAGTTAAGTTTATTCCTAGGTATTTTAAATTTTTTGTTGTTGTTGCGATGGTAAATGGGGTTGTTTTTTTTCATTTCTCTTTCTGTGAGTTCATTATTGGTGTATAAAAAGGCCATAGATTTCTGGGTATTAATTTTGTATCTGAAACTGCACCTGCAGGCTCATCTGCAGTGGCTGGAGCAGGAGATGCCGCGCTGCTCATTGCTGTCGTTCACCGGCCGTCCACGCGCCCTCCCAGCCACACCCAGGCCACGGCGGCTGCCACAGTGAGGGGGGGTCACCATCATTGTTTCTGCGCAGGCTTGTCCCTGGGGAGCCCAGCGTGTACCCACATCCCCTTCAGCCTCCAAAGGGCACCCTGTGACGGAGAGCAGGTGCTCGGAGGACTTCCTTGTCTTGCCCCAGGTCGTGGGTGAGGATTTGCAAGAGTTCTTTGTCTCTGGCGATCACCTTTAAAAACAGATGCGCGGGCTCTCCCTTCCTCTCTGAGATCAATAAAAATATATTTAAAATAAAAAAAAAGATGAGCGGGCCTGGCTGGTGTGGCTCAGGGGTTGAGTGTTGACCTTGAACCAGGAGGTCATGGTTCAATTCCCAGTCAGGGCACACGCCCGGGTTGCGGGTTCCATCCCAGTGTGGGACATGCAGAGGGCAGCCGATCCATGATTCTCTCTCATCATGGATGTTTCTCTCTCCCTCTCCTCTGGAGACGTTTCCCGGACTCTCCGTCTGAGCAACACCACCGTGTAGATCCTGCCAGGAGGCGTGAGCTGTGACAGCAGACTGCTGACCAGCATCCCAGGTGGGTGACCAGCATCCCAGGTGGGTGATTAGCGTCCCAGGTCACCTGGGCTCACACCTGCTCTGTGGGAAATGATGAAAACAGCTGTTAACCAGGGAGCTGAGGACTGCAGCCCCCGCCCGCCCACCTGCGGGTCAGGTGTACACAACAGACTCAGGAAACCCGTCTGGAGGGAGAAGGTGTGGATTCAGATCTGAAAACTCCCACTGTCCCCACAGCTCTCATGGGCCTGGCCCCTGGTGCCTGCCTCTCTCCGCACCCAGCGCTGTGGCCCATGTCTCCAGGCAACTTTCTAAACAGGCAGAACCTGCCTGCAGCACGGATGGGGATGGGGGGTTGGGGTGGGGGGTGGGGGTGGTTAAGCCGGGGGGGGGGGGGGGAGGGGGGAGGGGTGTGTGTGCTCAGCTGGTATTGAAATGAGCTATTTCCCATCTACCCCTCCTTACCCGGAGCCTTACCTCCCTATTTTCCTGCCAGAAATGATTCTTTTATTTCAAATTATATAAAGAAAATCGGCAGAAGGATCACACTGTCGGAGCCATCGGGTTGAGGCGTATGGAACGTGTTTATTGCGCAGCCGAGAGGCTGGCGGGCTGGCTTTCTCACTCCCCAGTTCTAAGACGGCTGAGGGGGCGTCTCTGGAGGGAGACACGTTCTGTAGCTAAGGGGGAAGGCACGGGGCTGTGCTGGTTCGGGGGGCAGCAGTTCAGAGCCCCTTTAATTACCGGGCCCCGGAGTTACGTTTGAATCCACTCGGTGGTCACTTCTCCCTGAACTGCTCGCTCCGTTGGAAAGAGAACCTATAGATACCGGTGCTTCTAGTAACTGCGCGTCTTGAGTTTAGAGGCGTCGCGCGTAAGAGAACACGGTGTTTTTGGTGCCTCCATCTTTGACAGGCGTGTTCTCAAACAGGGGTGGCCTCCCCCGGGCGCTCGGCGACACCCGGAGACGGTTTTGGTCGTCACAGCCGGGGAGGTGGGCGCTGTTGGCATCTGGTGGGTGGCGGCCAGGGGTGTTGTTAACCGTCCTGTCGTCCTCGGAACCCCCCCTACAGGGACGTCTGCCTCGATGTGTGAGTAGGGCCGAGGTTTAGAAACCCCGAATCTACAACAATTCCAAAAAGATACCACAGTAAGGGGAAATAGTCACTGATCTCGCAGGAAGTATTGATGGTGATTTGACGCTGATGCCCACATCCTAGCGAGGACGTCGAGGGGAGCAGGTCGTAGGTTAAAGGCCACGACTCTGCAGCGTGGCCAGCTTCCGCGGGGCACTCCGCGCCTCCTCCTCCTGCAGAGATTGTTGAAGAACAAGCAGCCAGGCCCTGCTTCCGGGAGGCAGGGAGCTTCCTTCCCAGATTGTCTGAAGACAAACAGAAAAGCGAATTCAGGGAGAACTTGGCCTGGCCATGGCAGCGGAGGAGACTTGACCTTGACACCTGAGGGCCAGGGGAGGGGCCGCCTCGGCTAGCAAGCGCTGGGCAGGTCCTGTGGGCCTCACCAACCTGGACGGCTGATGGAAAAGCATCCGGAACATTAAACATGAAGGCGATCCCATCACAGAAAACGTGCCAGCCCCGGTGAAGTGTAAAATGCGACCCTTTTAGAGGGTCTGACAAGGAGATTCATTATTACAAGTGAAAACGGATGCCTCAAACAGGCAGAAGAAATTGCCCAGTCATATTTAAGTCCCTAATCACGAGCCCTAAAATAGTTACGCCCCGGCCGATTCGATCCCAGATTTAGTCATTCTTTTCTAATCAAACACGATTATGTGAATTAAATGCTCTCAATAACTCCCGCAATTAGATGGCGCAGTGCACCTGGCTGCCTCCATTGCCAGCGGAGAGGCTGAGTGGGTCTGAAACGAGACGGGAGAGAATGAAAATAGAGACGGAAGGGAAACGGACGAGACGGCCTCCAACTACGTAAAATCAGATCGAGGGGAAGAGACACGCGGGTCAGGATCTAGGGCACGGACAGCAGACAGAGGACGGCCAGGCCACCTCACTGCAATAACCCTGCGTGGAGGACTCAGAGCTGGAAGGGCGAGCCGTGTGTCTCAAAGGCAAGCACAGCGTCCCCGAGGACTTTGCTGATAAATTACTAGATTTATTTTTCTAAGTTGCAGGGAAGCAGGACCCGTAGAACGGCATCCCTCTGTGAAGCCACATATTGGTGCCAGGAGCGAAGGACTCTCTGAATTACAGCGTGAAGAGCTGCACGTGAGGAGTGGAATGCAGTGCGGGTCCGAGTGACGTCCCAGATTAAAGCGAAGCTCACGGGGAAATGACACCACATTAATCTTCTCCCCGAGCACCGCACGTCTGACTCACGCACTTCCCGCCCGAAACAATCAGAAGCCAGCACGGCCCCGGGGACTCAGAGGCCGGGTTCAGAGCGGACTTGGCTTCCATCGGATCTCTCATCACACGTCTGCAAGGCACTGCATGCCTCCGTGTGTCCATCTGTAAAATGGGTTCCTTGGTTGCCATAGGCCAGTTCTGACGCTCTCATTAAAACCAGAGATTGTCCTGTAGGGTTGGGCTTGAATATCCCACCAGTCGGGTTGGTGGGAGCTCAGAGCGGGCGACAGTGGATTTAGTGTGGCATTTCCTGTGTGCACACACGGGGGCAACATTGCTACCTTCAGCATACCCACTGGTTCAACCAGGATGTGCTTTCAGCTCCTGCAGGCTGAGGGTCACAGGCTGTGTCCCAGCCATTCCTGCCCCCCTCCCTGTCTCAGCTGCCCAGTGGGCGCCATGGAGGGTCTATACCCACAGAAGTCAGCCTGGAGGGTCCCTGCAGTGTGGCAGCTACGCCCTGAGTCAGAGGGACGGTCCTGGGGCCGGGGAGACAGACTGACTTGCCCTGAGAGGAGGAGACGAGGAAGAAAGCTGATCGGTGAACCAGCCCTCCAGGCCTCCCTACCCCCCAGGAGGCCAGCTCAGCTCCGTGGTTGCCCTCCTGCGCCAGCTGGTTCCGGTCCAGATCAGAGTCCACACAGCCCACTGCGCTGGCACGTCCTCCCTCCGCAGCCGGAAGGGAGTGCCCTTCAGCCCGGGAGAGAGGGAAGCGGGGTCTGTGGCGAGAGAAATGAGATGCAGAGGAGGAGGAGACGCCATTACACACTCTCCGAGGGGCCGGCTCATCCATCTTCCCTGTCCGGTCGCCCATGAGCAACCCCGGTCCACAGCTTCACTATCTCTGAAGGAGGGACACAGCGCATTCGGTCCCTCTTTTTTTATAAGGGGCACTTTTATTTATTTATTTATTTATTTATTTAATATATTTTTATTGATGTCAGAGAGGAAGGGAGAGGGGGAGAGAGGCAGAAACATCCATGATGAGAGGATCATGGACCGGCTGCCTCCTGCACACCCCACACTGGGGATCGAGCCCACAACCCGGGCCTGTGCCCAACGGGGAATCGAACCCTGACCTCCTGGTTCCTAGGTCGACCCTCAACCGCTGAGCCACGCCGGCCGGGCGTTATGTCCCTCTTTCATCACAGACTTACAGGGATGGGCGGTCAAGCTCCACAGCAAGCTCACACCCCGTTTTCACTGTATCAGTGTCCCCCCCCCCGCCCCCCGTCCCCGCACCCCGATCGCGGGCTGGGAGGCAGCACACGTCTTTCCCAAGACCTGAGGCCGCCTGTGTGAGAGCCGCTGACTCGGTGCCTCTCACAGTCGGGTTCAGTGCACAGGACGGCAGGTCCCGCCTCTGACAGCCATGGCGCCTGAAGCGGCACCTGAGTCCGGGGTGAGGAGCGCTCACTTCAGGGTTTGGAAGGACAGGCTGGTGGTCAGCATCAACACGGAGAGTCAGACAGAATGTGGCCCAGTCACTGACTGCGGCGTGGCTTTGGGCAAGTTACTCAACCTTCCTGAGCCTCAGTTTTCCCACCTGTAAAATGGGTAGAAAACCATCCCCACCTCTCAAGGCAGTTGTCAGCATTAAAGAGACACGGCAGATATGGCATTTTAACTCGTGTGGAGCACGTGATAGGCACCTGGTGACAGTGCAGCGATGAAGGTGGTCGATGTCATTATATGAGTCAGACCCTGGGCGGAGCCACTCGATGGTTGAACGGCTGCTGGCTTTGAAAGGCGCTGTGGGAGCCACGTTCCTTCCGAACAGGCTGATGGAACCCTGACGCGTCGCCTGCGGGGCTTGGAGCTGCCTACAGCTCCCCTGGGCTGCTCCCCGGGTATCCGACGTGGTGACCAAGTGGGCACATGTTTACTGCATCACCGATTCCTGAGACCATGGCCCGTAAGGCCCAGCCCCGGCACCACCACCTCTCCCAGCGTCCGACCTCAACTACACCCAGGGCGACAGTCACGGCGTGGCCACGAGCCCAGGACTAAAGTGTGTCAACCCGTCGTCAGACACGAGGACCCAGGTCCCGTGGACGGTCCTTTGGTGTCCACGTCGAGGACATGAGCCCCTCGTGGTCCTGGGATCGTCCCTGAAGCTGCACTCACCAGGACTGGTCTGTGCCCACAGCCCCGGCTGTGCCCGCCGCCCCGGCTGTGCCCGCCGCCCCAGCTGTGCCTCTGCAGCCCCGGCTGTGCCCGCCGCCCCGGCTGTGCCCGCCGCCCCGGCTGTGCCTCTGCAGCCCCGGCTGTGCCCCCGCATCCCCGGCTGTGCCCGCAGCCCCGGCTGTGCCCGCAGTCCCGGCTGTGCCTCTGCAGCCCCGGCTGTGCCCCCGCAGCCCCAGCTGTGCCCGCAGTCCCGGCTGTGCCTCTGCAGCCCCGCTGTGCCCGCCGCCCGGCTGTGCCCGCCGCCCCGGCTGTGCCCGCAGCTCTGGCTGAGCTGACACCTGTTTAGTTGACGCCCTCTGAGCGGCAGCGCCTGCACCTGTGACACAGGGATGACCATGCCCCAGAGCGCAAGCGCAGCGGTGCTGGTGACTCCCGGTGCTGAGAGCTGTGCGTGCTTCCTGCGAGGGAAAGGGCTGTGTGTGCAGGAAGAAACAGTGCGCGCTGAGCCATGCTGTCGCCGTTTCCGCACCCCGGGGTCTGGGAACGCGTCCTCAGTGGAAAAGGGCCCCCCCGCCCCCCCTCCCGCCTTCCCAGGCGGCTGCGGGGGCCAGTGAGCTAACTGGCCTGAGCGAGCGCCGCGGGGCGGTGGCTGGTCCTCCCTGTGCAGCAGCACCTGCTCTCGTTCCTGTAATCAGCTTCTCCTGTGGCTCCTGCCTCACCAGCGCGGCCTTCCCTCGTTGGCAGCAATCTGAACGCTCTTGGGCAACAGGCAGCTCTTGTTTTTCTGCCTAAAGTGACTAGAAAGCAGTTTAAATTTTCTACCCACGACTGACGTAGAATAATAACAGCCCAGCAATTGCTCTATGAAGACTGTGATGGAGCTAGTCTCCTGGCCAGCATCTCTCCTACGTCTCAGGCATTCTTCGTGTTAAAGGGGTCTGACCCCTAAATCCAGAGCCACACAGAGGAGATGTTTTCCATCAGGAATCGGGGGCCTTGACGACGAGAATGCGCCGTCTGCTGCCCCTGCGTCCCCCAGAGGGTCACGCTGTCTCCGGGAACAGCGCTCACATTGATTCTCTTCTACCCCAGGGCCCCTTCCCCAGGGGTGCTTTGCCAGGAAAAGGGGCAGGACCCGAGGTCTCCACTGGTCACATCGCATGAGGCTCATGTGTACAGACAAACGGCTCCATTAAACACTGGGAAAGTTCTGCTACCCGACGCCCAGCTGAAAATGTATAAACTGAATTCCACTCGCATAGCACAAACCCATCTTTATAACGCCATCCCCAAAGGAGTTCCAGTGGCTGTGTGATCGTCTGGGCCACGATGATAAGCCATGATTGCTTTCAGATAAGCTGCAGTGGGCCGTGGGGCGGACTCTTTGATGAGCTGTCAGCTTTGGCACAGACGAGGCTGGGACAGGAACTAGCCACTCTGTGGGCTATTGAGGGAATCAGTAACGACGGTAAATATAATTTGGAAGACAGTGCAATAAGACCTGGAGGGAATAATCCACTCCTTTCATTATGATGTGCTTGTGGTTGAAAGTCAAATATCTGAAAATGAAAATAAAAATAGCGCCACTGATTAGTCAGAGAGAAAAATCTACCCAGGACTTTCGGAAGCCTGGAGTGCCGTGCGTGTGGTGGGGTGGTTAGCGCCTCCTCAGGCAGGTGCTGGGGCCTGGGCAGACGGTGGCTTCTAGTTACCTGGGCAACAAAGGAGGAAGCCCACGTGCCTACCCTCTGCCCAGACCTGCTGGCTCTCCTGATGGGCAGGGATGGCAGGAGCAAGGAATTCCCAATCTGCAAACATCCCCGTGGGGTCAGTTGGACGCTATTGCAGGTGGCAGACAGGAGTGTCCTCAGGGTGAGCAGCTTCTCAGCCAGCTCCCTGCATCACCCCCTCCCCCGCACCATATACACACACACATACACACACACATACACACACACATATATATACACACATACACACACACACACACACATACACACATACACACACTCACACACACACATATATATACACACATACACACACATACACATACACACACCCACACACATACACACACATACACGCACACACATACACATACACACACGCACACACATACACGCACACACGCACACACATACACACACACATACACACATGCACACACACGCACGCACACACACACATACACACATACACACACACACACACACACACACAGGGGGAGGGCCTCTCACCTGCGGTGCCAGCAGCTCCACCCCTCACTCACGAGGAGAGCTTAGGCAGGTGTGCTACTTTAGTGAGCCTCTGTGGCCTCCCCTGTGACAGTGGGGTGCCGACCCGTCATGTGCTGTGAGGATAACGAGGTGACCAGCTTGGAGCCCTGAGCACGAACCTGGCCCGAGAGAAGTGACCCCCCCCCCCCGCCCCCCGCTCTGCTCCTTATAGCCTAGCCCCATGGTCGGCAAACTGCGGCTCTTTGGCCCCTTGAGTGTGGCTCTTCCACAAAATGCCGTGGCCTGGGCGAGTCTATTTTGAAGAAGTGGCGTTAGAAGAAGTTTAAGTTTAAAAAATTCGGCTCTCAAAAGAAATCTCAATCGTTGTCCTGTTGATATTTGGCTCTGTTGACCAATGAGTTTGCCGACCACGGGCCTAGCGCAAGCGAGAGACTCCCAATCCCTCTTTGAACAGCGATTACAAGCTACCCCAGGCTACAACTTCCCATTTGTTGTGGGTTTATAAGAAGCTGAGAAGAACAATTCTTTTGAAGAGAACCACACTCATTTTTGAAAAGAACCACACTCATTTTTCTTACCTCTATTTTTTTCTGTAGGATCTTTTTATTTTTATTGATTTCAGAGAGGAAGGGAGAGGGAGAGAGAGAGAGAGCACATCAATGATGAGAGAGAAACATTGACCAGCTGCCTCCTGCACACCTCATGCTAGGGATCGAGCCCGCAACCCCGGAAATCGAACTGTGACCTCCTGGTTCATAAGTTGGCGCTCAACCACTGAGCCACTCCAGCGGGGCCAGATCTGAGGAAGAGGAAGGTCCCCCCAAAAAAAGTCCGGGTGGAGGAAGCAGGTAGACAAAGGCCAGCAGTGGGCGAAGAGGCGTCACCCTGGCTGGCTCACCCCCAGGAGCCGGCCTGCTTCCTCGCTGCAGCCCAGGGGTCAGGGGAAGGCAGTGGCCTCCAGCGGAGCCCGCCCCGGCCGAATGGTGCTCTGTGAACACGTGTGGTGAGTGAGGATGGATGGGGTGGGGGAGGCGGGAGGACAGGGCAGGAGGCAGGGGGGCCCATGGCTGAGGAGGACAGAGGAGACCCCGGGTCCACTGGGAGCCCCGTGGTGTTACAAGCATTAAGGAGCCTTTTACTGCACCTGACACGCTCTGTTTTAGAGAAACAGGTCCTGTTCAGGGACAGACCGTTTCCCCACGGTGTTAAAATTGATGGTGTGTTATTATCACTTCCTTAAATCACTAACGTTCGCGTCAAGACTGCCTCCTGTGGTAGATGAATGAGCCCTCATGCAATGGGCGGAGGCCAATAAAACCCGACAAGAACTCGTTACCACGTAACTGGGTCCTGATGGGCCGAGTAGAGCAGAGACACGTGGGTCCTCCCACAGACACCGCGCCGACCCGACCGCGGCTGCCCCATCGCCCTCCGGCCTGGCTTTCAGCCGCGAGCACTCAGCCGAAAACGCACGACGCAGAACAAGGACGTTTGAAGACCTCTGCCATCTTACTGGGTGGAAAGCTGGGGTAGGAACTACAGTGCTTTTTACATAAATGTTTGTATTTGTGACTTTACATACACATATAAGTGATGGACATGGAGTATAAAATCAGAAATAGGAATTTCCACTTACTGCACTGTTTCTCAAGAAACAGCTTTGCTGTTCAGCTCCCCGAGTTTCACAGAATGCCCTTTCCTACAACTAAGCAGGAATCCTAGTGGCTTTCCCTCTTAAAATGCCTGAAAGGGAACAGGTCACTTAAATGTGAAATGCAGGCCTGACTCCTCCAGGGAATTAACATTGAGCATAAGGAAGATTAATGACTTTCCTTCTCTGCTTCCTACTGCGAGCCTTCATGCCAATGGGACCCATGTGAGGAGCTTGGCACAGAGCAAGGCCAGGTGTGACTTTCTTAATTAATTTGGCCGGAAACCCGCGGGCACTGACTTCGCCCTCAGAGGCCGGGCCCCCTTCCCAGGGATCTGCTGGCTTGGTGTCTAGATCTGCCTGGAGGTGGGGCGTGGTCGGTGGCAGCCTCTCCCCTCCACCTGGAGCGCCTCCTTCGCCCCAGCGGTGAGGCTGAATGGCTTGCCTTGGACCAGGAACGCCAGGGCCAGGGGAGAATGGGAAGCCCGGGCTGCCCGAGGGTCCGTGAAGGTAGTGAATATAGATTCGGGGAGTCAGCTGCTGCTGCACCTGAGGCCCCCCACGGAGCAGGCCAGTGAGAGAAGCGGGGGTGGGGAGGGAGGGAAGGAGGCTGTGGCTCCAGGCCTGGCACCTGGCTGGGCTTCAGATTTGGAGTCAGCTGGCGCCTTCAGAAAGGGCTCCTTCTCGTCAGCTCCGGTGACGGTCACCGGCCTGGAGTCGGACTGCCATGACCAACACAGAACATCCTGCGGTCGAACGGCGTCTGGCAGTCCGGCGATGAAAGACATGCTTTCAGTGTGTGAAAGCGCATACAGTGGGCAGTGCCTCTTACTCCACTGAAAAGGTTAAGTTTATGTATTTTTTAAAAATTTCACAAAATAAAGGGGAGATTAAATTAGGAAACTACTTGCAAATGCTTACATCTGGGTGGGAAAGAGGAGAGTAAAATAGTTCTTACAGTGTGACCTCGGTTTATAAAAAATAAATCAGGTTCATTGTTAAAGGAAGACAGTCAGTTAAAAGAAGTCACTCTTACCAGTGATCATATAATTAATTTTTTTGTATTTATGCTTTTCTGAAACTTCCAGATATTCTGCAATAAGCATTTATTTTATAATTTAAGACATTTAATAGTATAAAATATTATACTCACTCCTGTGAATTATTTTTAAGAAGTAACTTCATAGAATTAAAACCAACTAGAAGCACAATATTTACTGTAGCTTTATCTTTGTTATTTTTTAAAAAAATGGAATAGCTTAAATATCGGGCAATAGTGGAATAGCTAAATAACTTGTATATCCATTCTACCAAATATTGTGAAATCATTCAATCAGTAATTATGATCAGATTTAGATATTGTAAATATGATTCTGATAGAATGTTCAAGTAAAAACTGAAGATGTACGTGTACTATGCAACTATATAAAACATATCTTCATTTGGCAAGAACTGGGAGAAATGTGTAAACACAAAAAGAATTACATAGTGAATGAAGACTGTGGATATATTTTTTAAGTTCTTATATTGTTCTTCATATTGCAGAAGAGTCTAATGAGATGGCCTCTAAGCAAGCACTTTCGGCAAAGGTCGGGGCAGTGGGAGACCTGCATTGTCTTTTCCTGGCATGCAGGCTGCTTGATTCAGTCTGTCCACACTCAAGTCTTGCTAGAGGGCATGTTTGAATCACGGCACTAGTCCCGAGTTATGTCTTAAATTACAAGTCGGTCACTTACCCGGGGTAGAAGCACAAGTATGACACGCAGAGATTGAAAGAAACAGTGGCGAGTTGGCGGTTATTTATAAGTGCAACAATTGGAGGATTCTGTGAAAGAGCAGACAATGGACTTCTTAAACCTGCGAGAATGTCTCTCAATCTATTTCTACCGAAGCCCAAGCTTGTTAAGAGGAAAAATCAATAGAATCACTTTTTCCCTAAGAAATCATGATCACATATCAGATGCATTCTGGTTCGGTTAATCGAATTTAGGAAGTGCTATCCATGAGTAACAATGTTAAGACACTGTTTATTTGAACTAATAAAATGCTGAAGGAGAAATCAAATAAGAGAGTCCTCCAGTTTATTCTTCCTTTAAAAGGTCAATAACTGGATAAGCACATCCAGGCAGAGGCTAAGTGGCCCCAGGAATGAGATGTGTTGGCAGGTCAATTGTGTGGCCATCTCTTTTGGATACAAACTGTGGTGATGTTCCAATGAGAGAAGGGGAGAATGAATTTGGCAATCTTTGGTCACAAGAGGCATCGAAGAATTTTAATAAGGGAGTGATACATTTAGGCCTGTGGTTATGGGCATCTCTGCTGGCCCGGAGGCATCAGAGGGAAGGGTGTGGTGCAGGGAAGGTGGAACAGCAGGGCAGGGAGCAGCCAGGGTGTGCTGTTGCCAGAGAACAACTAAGAGCCAGACCCTGTTCACTGTCTTTAACAACTGAGTGGGTATTGCAGGTGTTAACGTAAAAAAAAATAATTCGGGACTCTAAAGAATTTTGTGAGTTTATTTGAGCCAAACTGTCGACATATGCCGGGAAGCAGAACCTCAATGGATTGAGATAATGCTCGGAGAATGGAGGGTTACATCTGTATTTATACATTGCCATCAAAGGAAAGGGATGTAGGGGAGTTACATGAAATTCACTGGTGATAGATTAAGGAGGTGGGATAAAGCAAAGCGGGGAAACCTCTGGGATAGGGTGAAAAGTGAAATGATGGACATGTGCTTCTCTTACAGAGATGGATACAGGATACTTTAACACAGTGGTCGGCAAACTGCGGCTCGCGAGCCACATGCGGCTCTTTGGCCCCTTGAGTGTGGCTCTTCCACAAAATACCACGTGCGGGCGCGCATGTACAGTGTGATTGAAACTTCGTGGCCCATGCGCAGAAGTCGGTTTTCGGCTCTCAAAAGAAATTTCAATCGTTGTACTGTTGATATTTGGCTCTGTTGACTAAGGAGTTTGCCGACCACTGGTTTAACGTAATTAACAGTTGACAATTAATTTGATAACAATAACAGTGCCCTGAGGGGTCTGGGGTAAAAAGGAAGTTACAAGTTACCCAGACATGGCAAATGGGCTCAGTAAAGATCTAAGTTGATCTTTGTCAGGGAAAATATCGGCCTAGGGCATGACTACCCACTATAACCTGTTTGTAGTTAAATATTTAATTTTCAGACCATCTTTTGGGGTTATTTCAGGTCTCTGAGTTTGCAAGACTGCCACGCAGGCCTCCCCTGAGCTTGTCAGGTTAGCAGGTGGCTCCTTTGGTCCACACAGGTGATCCTTGAGGAAGCTGTTGTATCAGAGCGACAAGGCGGACACAGGACCTGGGGGGACAAAATACCGAGGAACTAAATGTGTTAGGGGAGAGCCAGACGTCTGCGAACATCATGGTTGGAAAGCAGCAGGGAGGGGCATAAAGGAACGCGTCTGAGCAGAGGAAAGCCAAAGAGAATCTGCAAAATGAAAACTCTTCCAACGGGCAAGCCGGCACTGGGCTCGGGAATCATGCATTTTTCAAGTATTTCCAAACCAGACGTGGAATGTTCTCCTACTTAGACATTTTTATGTTCAAGCCGTTCATCTAATTCGCTTTCTCCACAGCATCCAATTAACCCGTCCACTCACTTCCTCTAGGAACTACTGGAGGACAGGGCTGCAGTCTCCCTCGCTCCCCCACGCCTGCAGGGCCCTGGCACTGGCATTGCCCGGAGGTGACTGGCCAAAGGCAGAAAGGCTAACTGGGCCTGTCTAGCTCTTCTTTTCACGACTTCCAGCAAGATACAGAGGCCAGGCGGTCTCCAACTGGAGAAAACAGACTGACTTGGGCGGAGCACACTTGTTCCCAGGCGCATCCCAGGCCTAAAACAGCTGCAGGACCCTCAGGGCTGCGGAACCTGAAGGAGGCGGAACCCGAAGGAGGCGGAACCCTCATTGGAGGCGGAACCCTCATTGGAGGCGGAACCTGAAGGAGGCGGAACCCTCATTGGAGGCGGAATCTGAAGGAGGCGGAACCTGAAGGAGGCGGAACCCTCATTGGAGGCGGAACCTGAAGGAGGCGGAACCGGGAGCGGCGGAACAAGGTCAGGGATATCCAGGGGCGGTGGAACCTTGGATTCTGCGGAACCAAGTGGCGACGCCCACGGAGCCGCCCGGACTGTGTTGGGAGCGGAAATGCAGAGGCCCCCGCTTCCGGGTTGCCGGTTGGCCCGAGCGTCAAGTCTGCAGCAGCGATGTTGCCGCTCACGGTGAATTTCAAGGTGTCGGCCCGCACCCTCACCGGGGCCCTCAACGCCCACAACAAGGCGGCGGTGGACTGGTGAGGGCACCGGGCCCCCAGGCCGCCGGGCGCGGCCAGGAGTTTGAGGGAAGGGGAAGCCCGAGGTGTCACCCCGATTCCTTTGGCCTCGCCTAGAAGGGGTGCCGCCCTCCCATCATGGAGATTTTCTCTTCCGCCGCTGGATTGTTGTTGCTCTAAAAGTAGTAAATGCCTCGTGTGGGCACTTGCCGTGGGCACATATATTTCCTCGCATCTTTGTTTCTCTGTCCCCACACCTGCCGGAAACGCCCCATTTTCCTCTGCCCCCCTCCCGCCCCCAGGTGTCTCCCTCCGCTGACCTACCCACCTCTCTCCCCCAAGTCCGCCCTTCCCTTCACTCTTGTCCCTGCCCCTGACCTTGATTCATCCCGCCAGCGCCACCCCGGGCCAGGCACCTGTTCTCGCACCTGCCCCTCACTTCCCTGTCACCTGTTACTGTAAAAGCGCGGCGGCTCCCACGGGGCCAGTTAGACTAGTGGACAGCGGGCTGCTGTGCGGAGGTTGCTGGGGACTTTGGCCAGAGGGCTGCCGCCTCCCGGCCCCCATTTGTCTGGTTACCTGGTGGGAAGGACCGGGACTGATCGCAGACCTCACGCAACCCGGCCCCAGGCGCTTGGCGGATGCTGAGGATTCCAAGTGGAGGAGGAAGAGGAGCAGGGTCTCCGGGACAGAGGACAGGAGCTGCTTTATTCTTCCTCACGGCTCTGTGTGCACCTCTCCTGGAGCCTTTTTACCCAAATGAAACACGAGTTCCAACAAGCATTTGTTGCGCTCAGGCAAACATGTTATGTAGATGAGATCATGTAAAAGGCTGACCTTTGGGCTTAAATAATAATGTTACTCATGGTAATTAATACCTATTAGTTATCTGTCGTTTATTTAGGACGCCTCTTGCTTTGCTTCACCTAAATTTCCCCCTTACTGTTTTGTTAGGGGCTGGCAAGGTTTAATTGCGTATGGTTGTCATTCCCTTGTGGTGGTGATCGATTCCAGCACTGCCCAAACCCTTCAAGTTTTAGAAAAGCATAAAGCTGATGTTGTCAAGGTAAGTCCGATTCCACTTTGGCCCTGTAACCTGTTGTCTGTTCTAAAGTGTTAAATATCGCTACACTCTCATTAAGTCATACGTATAAATGTTGGACAGCTTTGAACTATAATAATCTATTTGGGGTTAACCTAATACTTCCATGCATATGACTTAATGTCATTCCAGGATGAGCTATGAAATGCTGGTTCTTAGGTTGTTTTAAAGCTGATGGAAAACACCAGTGCTGTTATTTGCTGGACCACTCATTCATTATTAGTTTTGAGCACTTAGCATGTACCAAGGAGAGAGAGGTGAAAGCCTTCAAACAATTCATTGTCTAGCAAGGAAGAAGGAAAACACAAATACAGTGTGATGAGTGAGACGTGCATAATGCACTGTGGGGAGACAAAGGGGCTACATATTACCTAGTGGTAGGGATCTGGAGGATCACGGAAGTCTGCATTTCAGGGCCCTGTGAACTGTAGGTAGGCACATAACAAATCTGGGGAGGAGCAGGGCGGGAAAGAGGACGAATATACACCCAGGGAAGTAGTGTGCACACGGCTAAAGGACGGGATACACGTGTTTAACTTCATCCAGCGCAAGTGTTTGCTTGACCCGCCTTCTTCTTGCCAGGTTAAGTGGGCCAGAGAGAACTACCACCATCACATTGGCTCACCGTACTCCTTGCGCCTCGCTTCTGCTGACGCCAGTGGGAAAATCATCGTTTGGGATGTAGCAGCCGGAGTGGCTCAGTGTGAGATCCAAGAGCATGCCAAGCCCATCCAGGGTGAGGGAAGGCTGCGCTCCGCTCTTTGCATTCATGCACTTTCTCTTAGTGTGTTCCCCCCCGCCCCCCATTCATTTAATCTCATCACTTCCCACTTAGCTCTTGATTGTGTTTAGCCTGGTCTCCGGATCTGAATCTAGTTGTTCTTTTTTATCCTTATTAATATACTTCTGGGCATATTTCCTCAAATCTTGGCTGATTTGAGTTTTTGTAAAATGCATTAATTTTAACATCTGCCTCAGTCAAGCTTGATGAGAAAAATTAAGCTGCGATAAACAATCTTGTAAATTAAGCTATAGGATAAGTAAACTTGGCCAAACTGCTATTTTATATTAGCCCTCGGTCTTACTTTCCATTAATAGAGATGATCAAAATTTTATTTTCATTTTTATATAGATAATTTGTTTGCTTGTTTATTTGTTGTCTTAAAACCAATAAGAGTATTCTATGAACTCAAGTCTGACTGATGGGCTGTTTTGAATGAGTGAATTTTTTAAAAAGACGGTTTAAAAAATATTTATTGAGTACTTCCTATGTATTAGGTACTGAGCTAGATCTTTATCCGGTTTGTTGTTGTGAAAAAACGTGAAACTGCAAAGCCCCATAAAGTAATTCCACAAAAACATTAGGAAAGCCTGGCACCAGAGATCATGCCCGGGACAGTCTTTGACGTAAAGTTTTAAGTATTGATTTCTGCAAATAGCCTTGTATTTCCTTTGAAGTAATATTTCAGATTACTTGCCAATTTTGACCTTGAGATGCCAATGTCCACACATCTAATTTTTATATAAAATTAACTTTCCTCTGCAATCTTGACACATAGACACATATATGCAACCCTGAGTGGGAGGGTAGTTAAGAGTTTAAGGATTCTGTAAAAAAACACCACACTACTAAATATCAAGGACAGTCAGTATCCAAGTATTTTGAGGTGGGTGATCACTGAGCTCTGCCCTGGTCTGGTCTTTCAGATGTTCAGTGGTTATGGAGCCAAGATGCCTCCCGAGACTTGCTGCTCGCCATCCACCCGCCAAACTACATTGTGCTCTGGAACGCGGACACCGGCACCAAGCTCTGGAAGAAGAGCTATGCAGACAACATCCTTTCCTTTTCTTTCGACCCTTTTGATTCCTCCCATTTAACTTGTGAGTGATGGTTTCCTGTGGAAAATAACGAGTTGAGGTGTTTATAATATAGTCACACTGTGTACATAAGTCACATACGCTCTGCACCCACACTGTCCAAGCAGCTGAGCAGAGGGGGAGACACCCTCCGAGCTCCTCCTACAGACGTGAGTCGTAACCTGCCACTGCTGATGCAGGTGCTGTCTTAACCCACAGCATTGGCAGGTGTTTTGATACTTAGACGTTTGATTCAGCAGCTGGACCCCACTTGTTGAATTTGTGAATAGAATTAGATTAGCCAGAGAGAGAGAGTCGCTGTGCTGTTCTAACTCAAATTTAATTAAACTTGTTTTTTCTGGAACATTTAAAGAATCTGAGTTAAGGGTTTCATTTAATCTGGCCAAATTCAGTCCTTCCTTTTTTAAAAAACGTTGTTCTAACCGGTGCCATAACCAGATGCATGCAGGGAACAGAGGAAGCCCAAGGGAGTTTTTTCCTGCAGAAGTTGCTTTTACCAACGTGCAAAGTAAAACAGGATAAATTAGGTTTTGTTTTTAGACAGATATTTTTATGACTGAATTATTTAGAAAACATTTTTATTCAATTATCCAACAGATGTTTCTTGAGCTTTTACTATATGGGAGGCATGTTCTGGGGCCTAGAATATATCTGTGAGACAAGGCAAGGACTCCCGCCCTCATCAAGTTCGCATTCTAGTGAGAGGGAGTCAGGTCTAACCTCAGAGCATAATGAGTTAGTAACGTCTAGTGTATTAAGAGGTTGTAGGTGGAATAACAGAGTGAAACAGGATAAAGGGAACAAATGAGAAGGGGGTGGAGAGTGGGCCAGCTGTGTTGGATGTAGGCCCCTGTTGGTATTCTACCTTTACTCGAGATCCACAGAGAAAAAGAACTCTAGACATCCTAAGATTCCATCTGAGGATCAAGAAGAAAAAGACATATATTTAGACTGAGTAGTTCATGATAATCATAAATTTATATCATCAAGTCAAATATTTGAACCTAGCTAAGTGTGATAGGCAGGGCCTCATATATACAGGGTGTCCCCAAAAAGTGTATACACACTTTGAATAAAGGCAGTGTTTATTAAAATACATTTCATTTTCGAAATGTAATAGAATCTACATTGTGTGTATAAGTTTTTGGGGGACACCCTGTATATATGGGATTTTTGTGATTTTATATTCAGAAAAGTACTTAGATGTTGCAGTTATAGGATATAATGAGGGAAGGTTTTTAATGTAAGTCCATGCACTGAATTATTTGAAAGAACAAACATTTGTTTTTTTTCTGCCAGGAACCTTCTGGTATCTGTTTTTTAAAATATATTTTTATTGATTTCAGAGAGGAAGGGAGAGGGAGAGAGAGAGATAGAAACATCAATGATGAGAGAGAATCATTGACTGGCTGCCTCCTGCTCTCCCCCTACTAGGGATGGAGCCCGCAACTCAGGCATGTGCCCTTGAACGGAATCGAACTCAGGACCTTTCAGTCCACAGGCCGACACTCTATCCACTGAACCAAAATAGCTAGGGCTCTGGTATCTTTTTAATATAAAACATTAATTTAGAATGCTGAGCTTGGAGGCCTCAGATGAATCGTAACGGGCCACCTGTTTCACTTCAACTTGGAGAACATTCCCGTTACACTATGACTGCAAACACTGCCAGTTCTGTATTGTTAAAATTATCGTTACCTTGCTCTCAGAATCATGTTGGAGAAAACAAGGCTAAACTTCATTAAACTTGAATCGGGTTTGCTTCTCTCCATACAGTACTTACCAGCGAGGGTATTGTGTTCATCTCAGACTTCTCCCCATCCAAGCCTCCCTCAGGCCCTGGGAAAAAAGTCTACATATCCAGCCCCCACTCTAGCCCAGCTCACAGCAAGCTGGCTGCCGCCACGGGGGCTAAGAAGGCACTTAATAAAGTCAAAATCTTAATCACGCAGGAGAAACCTAGGTAAGTTAAAGGTGTGAAGCTGACAACAACATCTGTTTATCGTCTGTTCTTGAAAAAATCAGTTTTGAACTTGTACTGTGATTGATTTTCTTCATCTCACCCTTTCTCCTTTCCACTTTTGAATTTATAAGAGGAAAAATGTTCTTTTTGTCTCCTCCCCTTAGAGGAGACTCGGCATTTAACGTGGCTCCTTTGTTTCCACTCATTGTGCCAAACACCCCCCGACCCCCGCTGACTTTTTACTGATTAACATTTTTGACTTCTGATATTTACTTTTGAAATATTGAATGAACATTCTAACATTGTGGCTATTGAATATATTTGAAATTTGAGGACAAAATCTGGCTTTTATTTTAAATAAATTTTCCTGACTTAAATGCTGTGCACTTCCTTGAGCTGTAAAATATGGGTATTTTTCTTATGCACGTAAAGATGTTTCTCAGACTGGTTAAGGGCCAGGATGCTAGAGGAAATGGTAGCTATCTGACTCAGGAAATTCTTCCGTCTTGCTCAGATTTCACTCTCCCAGTCTCTAACCTCGTGTTCTAGGGATTTCCCAGGGATGCTGTGAGGGTTAATCTGCAGAAACTTAAGTACTTAACACAGTGGCTGATCCTTCATGAGCATTCACTTGGTAAATCCTAGCTATTATTGTTCATATCAGAAACTGCACTGAATAAGATTTCATTATACGTAACTAGTTTTATGCATTAGAAGTAGATTTCTGTTTTCTTCCTAGAGCCATGATTATACTTTTATTTTTATTGCCTTGGCAGTTTTTTTGGCATTTATTTTAAAAGAGCCTTTACTTTTAATATGCTAAGATTATTCTATCTAGACTTTGTGGTAATTACCTGAAAAATATATGGTAAAATACAAATTGCTCTACAAATACATTTTTAATTTATATGTAAATATCATTTTTATATATTAAGCTACAGGCTGGTTAAGTTCACTAATTTACCCCCCACCCTGTGCCAAAATAATTTAAGATAGCTCCTTAAATAGCTCATGAGAACTTTATATTTATTTTTCATTGATTCTGTCTCATAAAGAAATAATTATTTTGTGGCCTGAGTAGTTTTATAAGTTATGATTTATATGTATTACATTTTTTCTCATATGAATCATGTTCACCTTGAGTTTAGGGGAAATGAATTATGAACACCTTCAAATAGAAGTGCTTTGGGTTTTCACATACATTATTATATTTTAATCTTGCTACAATCCTGGGCAGTAGTACTGGTCCCATGTTATAAATGAGGAAATTGTGTCGCACATTGTTTTAAGTGTTACTCAACTCACACAAACAGGAAATGGCAGAGCCAGGAGTTTAATGCAGTCCATATTCCTCTCTCTAGTTCTCTAACTTTATTTTAAATTTCAAAACCTTTTAATAGTATTATTATGTAGAAAATAGAATATAACTGTATGCCTATTCTTATTGAAATATATTTATTATAAAAAGGTTATGATTAAGTACAAGCAATAATCACAGATTACTAAAATGCTTTTTTGAGACTCTAACAATCTTTTACAATCCTCATGGAGTTGTGTATATTTTATTTACACAGAAGAAAATGCTATGATAAATGAGTAAATTGGCCTACTTTGTTTCAAAAAAGATTTCAGGCAGCTTAAAAGGAAAAGAATCCCGGCTGGTGTGGCTCAGTGGTTGAGTGTTGACCGATGAGCCAGGAGGTTAAGGTTTGATTCCTGGTTGGGGCTTGTGCCCAGGTTGTGGGCTCGATCCCCGGTAAGGGGTGTGCAGGAGGCAGCCTATCAATGATTCTGTCTCATCATTGATGTTTCTGTCTCTCCCTCTCCCTTCCTCTCTGAAATCAATAAATATATTTTCTTTAAGAAGGAAATGAAGACAGAGTAGAGGAAGTGACTTGCCCAGGGCCACACACAGTCCGCGGACTCCTGGTCCAGTGTCCCTTGTTACTCTAAATGTTTTGTTTTATCCTGAGTCTTGATTTCAGCATTGTTAGTACTTCTAATTGCAAGTAAAAATAAAACTACTATCCTATGAATGCCTAGTAACTTATCATAGACTTAACCTGTCATCTTATATCATAGACTTACTCTTACTACTCTATATTTTTAAATATTTAGAAACACATCTCACTCAGCCTATACAATATTATTGTCATAATTTGGGTTTTGGCACGTAGTGGAGGTTTACGTTTTAGGTACTCGCCTCTGTCGGTCATTTCATAAACAGTTGTACATTCTCATTGACAGTTTTTTTAAAAAAATTTATTTGTATTAATTTCAGAGAGGAAGGGAGAGGGAGAGAGAGATAGAAACATCAGTGATGAGAGAGAACCATTGATTGGTTGCCTCCTGCACGCCCCCTACTGGGGATGGAGCCCACAACCTGAGCATGTGCCCTTGACTGGGATTGAACCTGGGACCCTTCAGTCCACAGGCTGATGCTCTATCCACTGAGCCAAACCAGCTAGGTCTCTCATTGACAGTTTTATGTGGAAAGTACAAAATGCAATTCTTTATTAGCTTTGCCTGATATGAATAAATCTTTGACTCATTTCTTTGATTTTTTTAGTGCTGAGTTCATAACCCTCAACGACTGCCTGCAGCTGGCCTATCTGCCTTCCAAAAGGAACCACATGTTGTTGCTCTATCCCCGCGAGATTCTAATCCTGGACCTCGAGGTGAACCAGACAGTGGGCGTGATTGCAATAGAGCGCACGGGCGTCCCGTTTCTGCAGGTATCGGCAGTTGATCTTTGCCTCCCCAGAAGTCGGTTGTAGGGGAAGAGTATAACCATGCAAAGGGCCTTAGTTCGACTCGCTCTTTTCTGTTTATTAAAAATTAACAGTGTTATTGTACATTTCTTATTTTTTTACACTTTTGATTGACTTGATGTATCCTAGAAATTCTTCTGACTGATCTGGAGATATTTACTGAACTATTTAAGTTACATGGATAAAGACAAATTTTTTATGATTATAAATGGATTTTTTAAATGTTCATTTAGTTTTAAAACTTGGGAACTATGTAGTATATTTTTGTGTTTGTTTTTTTCTTTTAGCCTATATTCTCTACATATGAACTTATGAATTCCATAGTATATACTCTTTATTTTGTTTTAAAAAATAAATGAATCATCTGTTTAAAGGTAATACCCTGCTTTCAACGAGATGGTTTATTTTGCCTACATGAGAATGGTTGCATAACTTTACGTGTTCGAAGATCTTATAATAGTATTTTCACCACTTCAAATGAGGAACCAGGTGAGTTTCTCACAGTAATGTTAATTACTTTTTTTTCCGAATTATTTTGTAAAGCAAGTACCAGCCAAATTTTAGAGTTAACGAGAATCCTGGCCTTGAGAAAGCAGAATGTGTTACCATGTGAGGCCTAGAGCATCTCCTGGTGTTGCGACAGTGCCCCCTACGTGTCACTCCTTGATGGCTTCCAGGGGCCAAGTAGTTGTGATGTTTTATGAATTTTTCTTTAGCACAAGCCCAACCTTGTGTGCACGTTTGTTACTCCCTTGACCTTTCCTCCGCTTCAGGAATCTCCCTGTAAAGTGACAGGTAAGTAAGGCTCTAGGTCGTTCTGTTGTCAGTCTCTGTCTTAACCTGGAGAAGAACAATTGTTTTGTGAAGTCATGTACTACGTACTAGTCACAAAGTGACGTTAATGTCTTTTGTAAAGTACAGGTATTTGCAGGCTTATTACAGACATGTAAACTAGGATGGTCTGTAGTGCACTGTTCATGGTGTAATCATATATTACTGTTCAGAGCCTTTTCTTTGTTTTAGAAACATTAAAAAACAAGCTATCTTTTTTTTTATTGATTTCAGAGAGGAAGGGAGAGGGAGATAGAAACATCAATGATGAGAGAGAATTATGGATTGGCTGCCTCCTACTGGGAATCGAGCTCGAAACCTGGGCATGTGCCCTTAACCAGAATTGAACCCGGGTCCCTTCAGTCTACAGGCCAACGCTCTATCCACTGAGCCAAACCAGCTAAGGCAAAAAACAAGCTATCTTGATTATAATTGTCATTTTGGAAATGAAACTTGGTGTAGACAATCAATAAGGTCATTATCTATATATTCTGATGAAATTGTTGAAAGAGAAGCCATTCTTGACAGACTTTTCATTAGTGAAGGACTGGAACCTTCTTCGTGGAGGTTTAGTTTGAATTAAAGGGAAGAGGAGTGATGGCGATGTGGTTGCTTCCTGACGTTGACAAGAAGGCACCACTGTGTTCAGATGCAGATCCCGTCCAGGAGCTCACCTACGACTTACGCAGCCAGTGCGACGCCATCCGCGTGACGAAAACCGTCCGCCCCTTCAGCATGGTGTGCTGCCCCGTCAACGAGAACGCAGCGGCCCTCGTGGTGAGCGACGGCCGGGTCATGATATGGGAGCTGAAGTCTGCCGTTTGCAATCGAAGTGCACGGAACAGGTAAGTCAATCAGTAGGGCTGTTCCTTTGTTTTCTGTTTCTTTTTTTTTTTAATTGCCAGAATCATATAAAAATATCAGGGACTTTTAAAGATATTAAAAATATTTTAAAGTGATAATTAAGACCTTATGTAAACCTGCTAGAGATGTTTCACCTGTGGGTGAGAAAAGTTGAATGCCATGATCTGAAATGAGTGGTTGGTTAGTTGCTGTCATGGGATGCAGATTTTAAGGATGTGAACCAGCTAATCACGGTGTCCTTGCAGTGGCCCTGGTGTGTCGCCTCTGTACGCCCCAGTGTCTTTCTGTGGGGCTCCGGTGGGGGTGCTGCAGAATCAACTCCCCGACCTCTCTCTGGATAACATGATCGGTGAGCTTTTGTTGTTCCCTGACTTTCATGCTATGGATTCTTTCTAAGGGGCAAAGTTAATAGTCTCAGGATTTGCAGTTATAAAGGCGAAGTTAATACTTGAGAAAGCGGCAGTGTAGAGAGCCAGAGCTCTGTGCATCCCAGACGCACGGTGACATTGACTGGAGGAGCAATAACGAGCTGGGAAGGAGTGGAGGGATTATTTTAACTGGAGACACACATTGTCTTGTTTACATGCTGGTGAGCCTTACTTTCAAACGCTTATTTGCAGTTAAAGTATTGCTTCCAACTTATTCCATTATCATAGGGCCAGTATAAATTAAACGAAGAATAAAGATTTGTGATTTCAGATATTATACAACTAGAAATTATAAATACTGTATGCCAAGCAATTTTGATGTCTAATTCTTTTAAAATTGTAGCTGTGGTTTATAAAGGATTTTCTGTATCATTATTTGTTCTTCCATAATGTAATTGAAAATCACTATTATTTAGTAGGTTGTTTTGTTGAAATGCTTGATAAATGATATACAAGAAAAGTGCATTACCTTATTAATCTTTTTTATGTATTTTTTTTTATTGATTTCAGAGAGGAAGGGAGAGGGATGAAGGGATAGCAACATCAATGATAAGAGAATCATTGATCCACTGCCTTCTGCATGCCCCCTACGGGAGATCAAGCTCACAACCTGGGCATGTGCCCTGATGGGAAATTGGACCTTGACCTCCTGGTTCATAGGTTGATGCTCAACCACTGAGCCACAGCAGCTAGGCACTTATTAATCTTTTTAATCAGAGATGACATTTATTGGTTGCTCAGCATTAGGTTAAGTGCTGTGCTAAATGCTCTGTAGGTAGGTGATGCTATTTCCATTTTATGTTTGTGGGAACTGAGACCCCGAGAGATTTTAACTTTCTTAGAACCACACAACCAGTAAGTGGGAGAGCCAATGCGAGCCTGTTCACCGGGTCTGGAGCCTGCTCCTTGGCCGAGGCCTCCAGTCCTGGCTGCTCCACTGTGACTGCAGGCAGGACCGGAGCCTCCAGCCTCGGCTTTCTCATGGCTCCTGAAGATGTCAAGTCCTTTTGCTCAGTGACGCTTTTATATCTCAAATTCTTCCTCTTACCTTCCAGGCATAAATCCATAGAAGGAAGTTTGGACACATACTGGTACTCGTTTTGCAAAATGCATTTTACCAGTAACACAATTTTCTGAGTTAATTGACCTTATCTGCACTTGATAAAAATATTAAATTGAAAAGAATTACGAACACACACATGCACAGAACTAATTGGTAATATGAAAGACATTGGGATTTTATGCTGTTTAAGTATCTAAGCGATACAAATTACACATTCAAGAGACAAAAGGATATAGATTGTGCCCTAGTTCTTGACAGCGTAGTTGATTTAAAAGTATTAAATCTTTGTTACTTGAAAACATTTTAATTAAAACTTATAATTAAACTTTTAATTTTAAATTCACTATGTCCTTAATGATAATTGAAAGCAGTTCAGTTAAATACAGAGGCCTGATTTCTATTTGTTGGGTAAATGCTGCTGCTTATTAAGGCCTGCTCTGCCCTGCCGGTGTGTTGCTGCTGTGGAAGGTGCTTGCACAGACGTGTGGAAGGTGCTTGCACAGTCGTGTGGCAGTTCTTGGGAGTCGCTGCATGATGCTGGGGGTGGTGAGCGTGTAGTTGCCTGTGAACTTCCCATTCCTTTAGATCCGTCTTTTGTAACCAAAGACTGATACTAATTGTAGGACTGATCCTAAGGGATCACTTGCATTAAATTGATGGCCATTTTTTTCTGTATATCTTACGGATTTTAAAACAACTTATTATTAAAAGAACTTCATAGCTTTGAAAGATTATATTCAGAGTCTTAGCACACACTCCTAGTATTTACATATTTCCCTTAACACGTATTTGTACTTTCGGTCAGGAAGACAAAACAGGCTGGGCGCTTAACGTGTTAAACAGTATATGTATGTGTGTATTCATATGTGCACTCACATATTCTTTACTGTAGTATTTTTGACATTTTAATCCAGTCATCAGTAGTGGTTTATAGGAAGAAAGTTTGTTTACCCTTGTTAGTAGACAGTATTGATGTTGTAGTCTACATATTTGTTACACTCGTTTTTTTATTGGAGTCATCTTTTTAGTTTGAGACTTGGTTTCCTAAGTGTGAATGCTATATCTGAAAGTTATGCCATTTAATACCTAGCTCTTGGCAGTTACAGGTTATATGTAATATACATTTTATATATTAACATATAATGGATTTAATTGTAAAGCTTACATTTTGTAGGATTTCTTATTAGAAATCCATGTGAGTTCTTGAACCTGTTGTGTGTGATTACTGATTCTGGGTGCCTTTTACCAAGTCATCGACTGAGAGTCACTCCACAGAAACTGCCCTCTAACCGAGTGCCCTTGGTTTGTCTTTGGTGCCCTCATTCCAGGAGCTTTGGCTGACACAGTGTTTCTTAGGAGACAGGTTGCATTCTGGAAGCATGCCCTGGAGTATCTGCCTCGAGGCGCCAGGCAGTGCACGGCAAGGCCCACAGCCAAGGGCAGGGCCGCCGTCCTGCTTCAGCCCGAGGTGCACAGCTCACCTTCCGGACCTGAGTGTGCTCTCTGGGCCTCCAGTGTTTCCCCTGAAGATCGCATACATTGTAATTGATGTGTTGCTGTTGGTTACCCATCAGGGCAAAGCGCAATTGCTGGGGAAGAGCATCCCAAAGGCTCCGCTCTGCAGGAAGTGCACCTCAAGTTCCTGCTCACGGGACTGATTTCAGGACTGCCTGCGCCGCCGTTCACTGTCCGCATGTGTCCCCCGTTGACCACAAAGAACATCAAGATGTATCAGCCATTGCTTGCGGTTGGTGAGTATCGGACCTGTTTTTGTGTGTTGGTTTGTTTATTAAGACATTTTTATGGATTTTTAGAGAGAGGGAGAGAGAGAGAAAGAGAAACATTGATTTTAAGAGGCAAACATTGATCACTGCCTCCTGATTGGGTATGTTGCCTGCAGCCCGGGCATGTGTCCTGACCAGGAATTGAACCTGCAACCCTCTGGTGCAGGGGATAATGCCCAACCCACTGAGCAACACCGGCCAGGGCAAGCACCGGTCTGTCTTAAATTCATCATGCATGTTTTATAAGACTTTTAACTTTGCTAGTTACTGGAAAATCCTTGTTTATCTTTGAGAAGAAAGAGGAAGAGGCTAAGTGAAATTGTTTTTTTTAAAGCTGTGATTTGTTGGCCTCTGGCTTTCTCCCCAGGTCTATGAACATGTGCTTTGTGTTTTTGTGGGTTTTTTTTTCTAAAATGAAAACCTGACCACATTTATTTTGTTGCTGGTATGTCTGAGTTATGCTAGTATGTCAGCTTAATGGCTGACATGTGAGTACTAATGGTTCATTTGAATATTGCTATTTGGCAAATTTTTTTCCCCATTTTTTCATTACTATCTTCTGAAAGTGATTTGAATTTTAAGGTTCAGTAAGATTTCAGAGCACACAAGATCAGGCCCATTTTTGATAGGAAGGAAGACAGAATTTTAATTTTTTTATCACATAGCTTTGGTCCCTTTTATAAAAGAGAAATGTTGTAAATGATTGAAATCTTGAGAAAAGACTCATGTTGGAAAGATCTGGAACTCCCGCTAGGTGAATGCTCTCCTGTGTGTGCAGGTACAGGTAACGGCTCTGTCCTGGTGTACCACCTGACCAGCGGGCTGCTGCACAAGGAGCTGAGCGTCCACTCGTGTGAAGTCAGGTGAGTGTCCTGTGTCACCACATCACACCCAGGCGCTCTGCCCGGGGCGCTCTCACCCACATCACACCCAGGCGCTCTGCACGGGGCGCTCTCACCCACATCACACCCAGGCGCTCTGCCCGGGGCGCTCTCACCCACATCACACCCAGGCGCTCTGCACGGGGCGCTCTCACCCACATCACACCCAGGCGCTCTGCCCGAGGCGCTCTCACCCACATCACACCCAGGCGCTCTGCACGGGGTGCTCTCACCCACATCACACCCAGGCGCTCTGCACGGGGCGCTCTCACCCACGTCACACCCAGGCGCTCTGCACGGGGCGCTCTCACCCACATCACACCCAGGCGCTCTGCCCGGGGCGCTCTCACCCACGTCACATCCAGGCGCTCTGCCCGGGGCGCTCTCACCCACGTCACACCCAGGCACTCTGCATGGGGTGCTCTCACCCACATCACACCCAGGCGCTCTGCACGGGGTGCTCTCACCCACATCACACCCAGGCGCTCTGCACGGGGCGCTCTCACCCACATCACACCCAGGCGCTCTGCCCGGGGCGCTCTCACCCACATCACACCCAGGCGCTCTGCACGGGGCGCTCTCACCCACATCACACTCAGGCGCTCTGCCCGGGGCGCTCTCACCCACATCACACCCAGGCGCTCTGCCCGGGGCGCTCTCACCCACGTCACACCCAGGCGCTCTGCACGGGGCGCTCTCACCCACGTCACACCCAGGCGCTCTGCACGGGGCGCTCTCACCCACATCACACCCAGGCGCTCTGCCCGGGGCGCTCTCACCCACGTCACATCCAGGCGCTCTGCCCGGGGCGCTCTCACCCACATCACACCCAGGCGCTCTGCACGGGGTGCTCGCCACTGAGAGCTTCGCACCGTCAGTGGTCAAGTCAGCCAGTGGCTCGCTCAGTGAGGATGAGCGCCGATGGCTGCCTTCTGTAAGGGCACGTGCAGGGAGCGCCGCTCCGCACGTCTGTCACTGTGACTCATTGTTTCTCCTGAGGCTCGGGCTGTTTTCCTACTGGAAATCACTGCGTTTCCTTGTTCAGGTTTATCAGCTGGTTTTTCATTTCTGTAAAGATCCCTTAGTAGGACTGTTGATGAAAATTTGAATAAGGTCATTTTAATAATTAATCTCAGTTATGTTTTTGTTTAAGCACCATGAGAACAGGACCGAACGCTAGCATTGT
This sequence comes from Cnephaeus nilssonii, assembly GCF_951640355.1. Taxonomy (NCBI): domain Eukaryota; kingdom Metazoa; phylum Chordata; class Mammalia; order Chiroptera; family Vespertilionidae; genus Cnephaeus; species Cnephaeus nilssonii. The sequence continues at coordinate 62,553,819 of NC_137087.1, read as the reverse complement.
AAAATCTCGAGATGTGATCTTTTTGTGAGTGTGCAGACATAAGGGAGGGAGGGCCAAGGTGACAGAGGGGTGCGTGCCTCTAGCTTTCTCTCTTCTCATGGCCTTGCTTTGCTGATTGTATGGCTGTTTCCCTTTTATGCCCGAGCAAGGATGGACTGTATAATATAGTCATTAAATTGCCAGTATTGTTGATGATATTATAACAAAAGTACAGAGAAAGACCATTTTCTGTCCTCTGTACATTATAAGTACTGGTCCCACGCCTGTGTTACAATTCTTAGTGAACCCTTAAAGAGCACGCTGTTCTGAGTAAACGCCATGTCTGAAGGGGCAGAGGTTAGCCTGCCGGGTGTCTGAGCTGCTGATGGGGATGGATGTTCCTGAGGCGTTTCCGTGGCCGCCTCCTCCCAGGTGCAGTGCTTGGTGGCGCAGCCGGGGTGACTGTCCACCCTGTGCGTCCCCTTCAGTGTCTCCCTGATACACGCCGTGGAGCGGATTGTCTCCAAAAGCTGGCCTCTGCCTCCTCCTCTTCAGGAGTCCATGCTGCCCACAGCTCCTCTTCCTTCCCTGCCCACAGCTCTCTGACAGGCTCCACCTTTCCTCGGTGGCAGCACCAGCAGCCAGACTCTCCACTTGCCCAGGGCTTGCTCTCAGGTTCGGTCCTCACACTCGGCAGGCATTCCTCCCATTGAACCGCCACTCAGTTCCAGGCAGGAGGCCTGTCCTTCCCAGTTCACTGGGAGGTGTTGGATGGAATCAGGGAGGCCTCCTGTGGATGGATGGTGTGTGCACCTGGGTGAGCAGGAGACGTTTTGACAGTAAGGTAAAAATTTGACTGAGCCAGGATCCATGTTAGGACTCTGGTCCAGGCTTCTGGAAAATCAAGTACATTTTCCTTCTTTCTGAACACCGACATTTTGAATGAAGGCAGTAGCTAGTCCCAGTGAGCTGCTCACTTCTTAACGTCAGATTTGTTCTCCTTGCTCCGTTGGGTCCTAGATGTCGGTCAGTCCATAACTTACAGTTGCTATGGTGATACTTATTACTGAGTGACACTGAAAGTGCTTCGAAACTGTTACCTGGGATTCCAGACAACTCTAGGGGTACACTCCTCACACCGGCTGGTGTGAAGGATACACAGACCTGCACCCTATTTCATATGGTTTCTCCCTCTTAATTGCCATTTTGAAGATAACTCACCTTTTATATTCAGAGATGGTACCCAAGAAGATGCTAACATCCTGCTGTCCTGTGCTTCAATTAATGCAATTATAGTATCATAATTATAAAAGCCATTATGGAAATCTCACAGCGTGTTATAAAAACTGCCGAACTTATTAGCAATCAACCCAGTACACTCTGGATATTCACATGCAAATTAAAGGCCAGCTTTTAGAAAGGTGTTTTTTTCTCCCCGTGCTGAATGTGTTGTGTAAAACCACTTGGTCTGAAGCACTTGAATCTCATGCACGCTCACGGCCAGGGTCGCCCAGCTGCAAGTTGCCTCTGTGTGGTCTTTGAAAGCCATGGTGTTTTAACCAGTTACCTTTGCAAGTAGGTATTGAGCAGCTTCTGTGCCTGCAAACAGACAGGTGTGGCTCATGATCTGTTGGAAGATTCCTGGAAGTAGGTAAAGTGGATACATGTCGGTTTTCTTAGATTATTAGCTTGTGTCTTTGTCCAGTAGACTAGATTTATAATAATACTGGAGGCCCGGTGCACGAATTCGTGCATGGGTGGGGTTCCTCGGCCTGGCCCGCGATCGGGGCTGATCTGGGTCGGCCGGGGGAGGTTGGCTGTGGGAGCACACTGACCACCAGGGGGCAGCTCCTGCATTGAGCGTCTGCCCCCTGGTGGTCAGTGCACATCATGGCAACCGGTCGCAAAGATCGCTTAGGCTTTTATATATATAGATAGCTCAGTACTATTTTCAGTGTCAGAAATTATTAGAACAGTAGTTTATATGGGTATCAGAACATTGACTGGCTCAGTGTTATTTTGAGGAAATGGAGTGATTTGTGGAAAGTAAAATGATCTCTGTTTTGTCTTTCAATAAATTTGCAGATGTTCGTTTTATATAATCCCAGAACTTTAGGGCCTGTCAGGAAGTGTGGCACCCGCAGTTAGAAGTAAACGGTGGCATCCATCCCCAGTGGGGGTCCGCAGGCCCATCTGGAAACCTTAGGGGGTCAGAACCCCAGACGCCCACCAATAAGGTTACATTGCTCAGTAGTTAGGGATCCTACAGAATAAGCCTGGATGGAGTCTGAGAGTGAGCTGCTGCTCTCCCATTGTGGGTGAAGTTCAGTGCACAGTGTAACCTAAGCAATGGTTTCTAATCCTTAGAGCAAGCACTGGGGTGTTCAGCTGTGTCTGACAAGAGTTTTCGTTCTTTTCTTTTGAGAAATAATCCCCTCATCTCATCTACTCTGAGGTCCCACCTGATTTTCTTTCTCTGCAGTTGATCAGTAGGTGTGGGATGGATATACCAGCTGCTGCTGGAATCGGCTCAAAGGCAGCACGCCCGGTGCTAGAATCAAAATCAAATAACAGCCACCCCGTTCTGTTATGTCTGAACCCTGGGACATCCTGTAAGCCATGGGGCAGGCACTCCTTGAATATGTGTGGGACCAACATAAGACAGCATGCGAGGCTTTTCTCAACCTCACTCATTTAATCTGAGGAATTTACCACCGGTGTAAGCATGTCGTGTGCCTGGTGAGACGCGCCGGCACAGCACCTCCCTTCAGAGAGAGAGTACGTCTAGGTCTAATGCCGTTTCTCAGCCAGCTGCCCCGTCCCCTCGTCCCCCCGCCCCCTCGCCCCCTCAACCCCCTGTCCCCCCGTCCCCTTGTTCCCTTGTTCCCTCATCCCCTTGTTCCCCTCGTCTCCTCGTCCCCTTCTTCCCTCATCCCCTCGTCCCCCCGCCCCCTCGCCCCCCCAACCCCCTATCCCCCCGTCCCCTTGTTCCCTTGTTCCCTCATCCCCTTGTTCCCCTCATCCCCTTCTTCCCTCATCCCTCCGTCCCCCCGACCTCCCGTCCCCCATCCCCCCGTCCCCCCATCCCCTTGTCCCCTTGTTTCCTCGTCCCCTCGTCCCCTCGTCCCCTCGGTGGTGCAGGCTTCCAGGCACAGCCCTGTGCGCCCTCTGGGTCTCAGCTTTATGGTCCTGGAAGCCTCGCCTGCTCCGAGGGACTGAGAGCTCCTGCTGACCTCTGCAGCCTCTCCTGGTCCTCGGGAACACAGGCGGACCGTGTGATCGCTCCTGCTGCATCAGAAGCTCCGGAGGGCAGCGGTTGTGCCTTCCTCGTTCAAGCCGCGTTCCCATGGCCTAGCACACCCACCAGCATGTACCGGGTACTCAGCAGGTGTATTTTTATAAACACGGAGTGGAGCACTGGCAGGCTGGAATTGTTAGTGTCCAGCGACAGTGGCCTTCCTGTGTGGAGCCCAAGCGGTTCAGACGCCAGCAGCGAGGCTTGGAGCGCGTGCCCTGAGGTTTCTGTCTGACTGAAGCCCTCAGACTTAAGAGCAGAATGAGTCCAAACTGATTCTCCTCTAGTTCAGTCTGAGGAGAAAACTTAATGAAGATGTTACACGTTAGGAGAAAGAGAAACAGGAGACAAAGGGACTTTCCCAGTGGTAATTAACCAAGTCATATTGTGTTCACCGGAGGTGTGGTTTGCATTTAACAAGTGGGGAGGCCTCTTCCAAATCTCACTGTGTTGTTTGCTTCGGGAGTTTATGCCTCCTAACCAAGAATGTTGATAAAATTTGATAAAATTCCTAAGTGGACTCAACTTCAAGCAGTCTGCTCAGAATATTTCTATACCACTTGTTTTTAAGCAGAGGAATTCCCAGAAACCACTGCAGCGTGACTCCTTTACCAGATTTTAAGTTATTTTATTGCTGCTACCGATGCCGATAACCAAACTGTCTTGTCAGTATTTGGAGATAAAGTTTTAACTAGAAATAATTTCATATGTGTTGGAAATATATGGTAATTTAGGCTCAAATAAGAGATTATATTAATATTACTTTTTAAAAAATATTTTTATTGATTTTTTTACAGAGAGGAAGGGAGAGGGATAGAGAGCTAGAAACATCGATGAGAGAGAAACTTCGATCATTTGCCTCCTGCACACCCCCCACTGGGGATGTGCCCGCAACCAAGATACATGCCCTTGACCGGAATCGAACCTGGGACCCTTCAGTCTGCAGGCCGACGCTCTATCCACTGAGCCAAACCGGTTTCGGCTTAATATTACTTCTTAATTAACTTGTATAATTTAGGTCTTGGGAAAAACTTACTTGTCAAATAACTTTTTCAGACAGAAAATTTATTAGATTAATCTTTGTTTAATTTCTCATTCTAGGGGTATTGAGTGGACGAGTTTGACTGGCTTCCTTTCTTTTGCTACCTCAACACCGAACAATATGGGGCTGGTGAGGAACGAGCTTCAGCTGGTTGACCTTCCCACAGGTGTGTGACCTTCCCACAGGTTTGTGCACTGGGCCTGTTGCGGTGCCGACGGCTGGTCATGCTGATCAGAGCCATTGCCATTCCTGTACGCGCTCTGAAGCACTTGCTTCCCCACGGAGCTCTGTGTGCTGTCTGTATGCTCATGTCTTGCTGCTGTTCTCTCACCGTGTCCTGGGGAGGACTCGGCGTTGTTTGTGTGCAAATGGTGTCACCACAGGTGTGTGATGAAGGGAGCACCATTGGCCCGAACAGGAGTTTCATAAATACATGACATCAGTTCTTCTTTACACATTGTTACAGATAGATAGCCAGAAGTACTGTTTTAAAATAAATCCAGGTCGCTCAACTCAGTTAGATTCTATTTCAGAATTTTGGACTTTAAAGGAAATCATTAAAAAACTTACAGGTAAGGATTGTTTCTAAATGATCAAATTTAAGATAGTTGATAGTCTCTGGCTGACTAAATAGGGAGATTTAATTTGGGAGTTTAAAGACTTTACAACAGGAAACTTCCTGTAAAGTAACTTGTTCAGAATTGTTAAAAACCTACAGCCCAAAGAATTTTAAAGTGAAAAACTTGAAAATAGAATAAGGTGAGGATTTCAAATTATTTTATAGCACATGCATTGATTTCAAATAAATTTTTTTAACAAAATTGTGGTTTCTTTAAAATGCCATAGCAATATGAATATATGTAGATGGTTTTAACCAATAAAATGCGTGTGTGTGTGTAATGTGTGTTGGTGAATCAGGTATATTGTTGCTTCCTTATATTCTCAATGTGCATTTCCAAGATAGAGTTGAGAACAACTAAGGTACGGATCAGTGTTACTAACCCTCAGGGACTTGGCGCCACCTGCAGGCCAGTGTTGCTCTCGCGTCCCTGGAAGTGACTGAGTCCCAGATTCCCAAGGCGGCTGGTCTCTAGTCACAAGGTCGCTGGGATGAAATGGCGCTCTCTAGTGTCGTTCACTAAAACAAGCAAACAAACCAAAAACCCTGTTCACTTTTTCCATCGGCTCAGGTTCAGGACTTGTAGATAACTGCATCTGTCTGTTACAGTCTGTTTCTGAGGAACACGTTTCTAAGTGGGAGACTGACGGCATGAAGAGCAGGGAGGCCTGCAGGCGTCAGTTGTCTTTAAATTGAGGATGTTCTCTCTTGATTAATGTGAATAAAACACTAGGAAAACATATTAAAATATATTTGTTCAGATATAAGGTAGAATTTGCTTTTTTTTTTTTTTGGTTTAAATTCTCACCTGAGGACATGCTGAGGGTTGAGGGGGCGGCGGGGGGGGGGGGGGGGGGGGGGGCGGGGCAGGGAGAAACATCGATGTGAGAGAGAAACATCCATCGGTTGCCTTCTGTACTGGGGATCGAACCACAGCCCAGGTGTGTGCCTGCCTGGGAACCAGCAGCAACCCTTGTGCACAGGATGCCGTTCAGCCAGCTGAGCCGCTCCAGCTGGGCACGCTTTTTTAATTAGAGAAAGTCATTGTCTTCTTCGGCAGTTAACTAGTTCCTGTCATTCCCCAGTTTTAGTTTGTAGAGAACTTTTGATAGGAACATGTCAAAATATTTCAGTTGGGTATTTTGCACCTGGAACAAGAACTCTTCAATACCTGTCATCTTTTCCCCACTCGTTAGTTTTTGTAAGCATGGGAATGTTTATATTCCTTTGAATGTACAGTAGTTTTTACAGTGACAGTTGCTCTCCTGTAATGCCTTCAAACTTTAGAAATTGATATTTATAAATTTCTAAAATTAAATTATTGAAAGAAACCACAGAAGAAATATAAGAAACTATAACAAGTGAAGATATCTTTTTATAAAATAGAGTTTGAATATAAGTAATATATTATTGGTCTTTAACTTGTAATACTTTTGAGAATATGGTTTGAATTTGATTATTAGACAGAAGCAGAGGGGAGAAGAGGGTTGCACGGGTCAGAGTACATGGTGTAGCTCCTAGTTTCCTGTTTTATGGGCCGTTCTCTCACGTTGTCTTTAACGTTTGCAATCAAAGGCAGGAGCATTGCTTTTCGAGGAGAACGAGGCAATGATGAATCGCCCATCGAAATGATTAAAGTATCTCATTTGAAGTAAGTATCAACCTAAACACATCTATTGTGGTATTGCAGTGGAATCTCAAGGAATCTCTGTCCTCTTTAAGAGTGAGATGTGCTAAAGTCCACAGGGGAACTCTTCATGTTAGCAAATGGTGACATGCAGCCATATCAAAGGAAATAATTTGATCACAAAATTAATTTTCTCTCTATTTTTTTTAAGATATATTTTTATTTCAGAGAGGAAGGGAGAGCAAGAGATAGAAACATCAATGATGAGAGAGAATCATTGATTGGCTGCCTCCTGCATGCCCCCTACTGGGGATCGAGCCTGCAACCCAGGCATGTGCCCTTAGACTGGAATCGAACCCGGGTCCTTTCAGCCTGCAGGACTGAGCCAAACCCAGCTAAGACAAGTTGCTGTCTCTATTTCTCCACTTCTACAGAGATGAGGGGACTTGTGTGGATCATAGTTCATTAGGTTGGTAAAACCAGTAGCCCCGTTTTGTTCTGATGCAAATTGACATAAATCCTGCCAGCCACTAAGAAAAGGCAGTTTGTTAGATGATGAAATTCTCTTGTACTTCCACCTTATTGTGGTTTATTAAGTGAAAGAACTCTTTCTTTATTTGTAATTTATACCCATTTTACCTCCAGGACATTTCTAAGTTTTTTGTTCCAGGGGGGATATTCAGCAGGATTATCTACACTAAAAAAGAGAAAGATGCAAATTGACCGTAACTTTGCGATGCCCACCAGCCAGTCAGGAGTGAGTATGCAAATTAACCCAACAAAGATGTAGGTTAATTTGCATACACAGGCGCTGAGCGGCCAGGGGTGGGATGCTTGCATTGTCGCCATGGTGACGACACAGGCATTCCACACCACCCCAGCCACTCCGCACTGCCCCAGCCGCTCCGGGCCTCTGGGCAATGTGGGAAGGTGGAAAGGTGGCTCCTGCCCGAGCGAAAGTGGTGCTGGCAGCCAGGGGAAGGAAGGTCCATTCTTGCACGAATCTTCATGCATCGGGCCTCTAGTCTACCTAATAAAAGAGTAACATGCTAATTGATCGTACCTTCGTGACGCCCACCAGCCAATCAGGAGTGAGTATGCAAATCAACCCAACAAAGATGGTGTGTTAATTTGCATATGCAGGCGCCCAGCGGCCGGGGGCAGGGCGGGACGCTTGCGTCATCGCCATGGTGATGACGCAGGTGTTCCGCACCGCCCCAGCCGCTCTGGGCCTCTGGGCAGCGTGGGAAGGCGGAAAGGCGGCTCCGGGCCGAGTGGAAAGGCAGCTGCGGCCAGAGTGAAGGCTATGCTGGCAGCCAGGGGAACGAAGGCCCATTCTTGCACGAATCTTCGTGCATCAGGCCTCTAGTTAAAAATAAAGACTAAATGAAAACTGAAAGATCAAAGACAGAAGTAGTAAACTCTCTAAAATAGTTTTCTAAATTACTGTACCTTTTCTGTGATCTTTGCATTTCCATGTAAAATATAGAATCAGTTTGTCTGTTTAACCAAAAAAGCTTTAGATTGGGGTGGTGTTGAACCCATAGATCCTGTGGGAAGAATTGACATCTTACGTTTTGTGATTCATGAACGAGGTGTATCTCTCTACTTCCTGAGGTTTTCTTTAATGTCAGTAATCAGTAAACCACCTGGCCATTCCTGAATGAACTCCACTTGGACATGATGTGTTACTGGATGTAATTTGCTAATATTTTAATAAATTCTGGTTTGATTTGCTAATATTTTATCAGATATTTTTGCATCTATGTTCATGAAGGGTATTGGCCTGGCTCTGGAGTGAGGAGGATTGACCTTGTGGCTGCATTGGGAAGGATTTGCTCCTCTTTTTCTGCATGAGTTTGTGTGGAATTGATAATAATTCCTTCCTTGATGAGGAAATTCACCAGGGAAGAGCTCTGTGTCCATGAAGGAAATTGAATATAATTTATATATACAGGGTGAGGCAAAGGTAGGTTTACAGTTGTTCATATGGGAAGTCCTATATAATAAAGAGCTAATATGATAATTAGAGGGAACAGCAGAAGGACCATCTGGATGACCTTCCAGGCAAAGCCAGGGCTGCGAGGCCAAGCCCCTGGCACGAATTTCGTGCATCAGGCCTCTAGTAATATAATAATTAATAATAATACAAGAATAAACTGTTTCAGGTATGCACAACTGTAAACCTACTTTCCCTACCCCTTTATATAATTTCTTTTTCCCCAAGGAACTTTGGTAGTTGCTGTATTTCAAGTAATCTATTTCATTGACATTGTTGAATTTATAGATATTAACTTGTTCATCATATTCTCTTATTCTTTAATGTCTGTGATCTGAGTGATGTCTGTTTCATTCCTGATATCAATAAATCGTGTTGATCAATTTCATTATCTTTTCAAAGAAACTCCTTTGGTTTCTTTTTTTCCGTGGTTTTCTATTTTCTATTTCATTGACTGCCATGGTTATCTTTTCTTTTTCTTCTGCTTACTTTGGGTTTAATACATCCTTCTTTTTAAGGTAGAACCTTAGATGATTGAACTAGTAAGGTCTCTCTTTAAAGAAAGATTTAAAGTAAGCATTTAATGCTGTAATAAGCACTATTTTTCCTGTACTCTACATTTATTTTGATACGATTATTCTTCATTTTAATTTATTTTATAATGCTTTTACATTTCCATGGGGTAATTATAGATACATTGTTTAATTCCAAGATGTTGGGAGGTTTTCCAGGTGTTTTTCTCTTCACTTCTAGTTCCCGTTAGAGTCAGAGAGCATTTTATTCTACCTCAGTCCTTTTAAATTTCCTGTCACTGGTCCATGGCCCAGAATATGCTCCACCTTAGTGACTGTGCCATGTGCACCTGAAAGGCCGTCTGTTCTGTGCTGATTAGAATATTCCGTACATGTCGGTTCAGGGTGGCTTATGGTGTTCTTACGATTTTCTGTCTGCTTTCCTATCTGTTACTAAGAGACAGATGAGTGTTGCAGTTTTGAACTTGCGGATTTATTTCTCTTTTGAAGATCTAAACTGCTTTGAGTATTTAATTTATTTTTTTTGGTATGGCAAAGGTGGAAATTTACTGAAGAACATGTACGTCAGACTCCCACGTGGGGAGGGGATAGAGTCCCTAAACTTACTAAGTGTCTTACAGCTCTGGAATTAGGCACATCCGTATTTGGTCTGTCCTGCTACTTACTTTTGGTTAATTGACTTTTTTATCGTTGTGAAATGTTCTCTTTGTGTTTGGTAATTCTCTGATCAAAAGTAATTCGGAGTTGTCTGCCCAGGGCAGCCACTCCAGCTCTCTTTTCATCAGTGTTTACAGGGTGTATCTTTTCGAACCCTTCACTGATATGTAAGGTTGATTTCTTAGGGACAGCATATAGTTGGGGCTTGTTTTTCTCTTTGCTCTGACATTTATATTTAATGTAGTTAAAGTGGCTTATGTTTAAAGTGACCATTTTGCCAGTTTTTTCATCTTAAATGAATTAATGTAGTTTTTATTTATTAGGCGTAATCTCTACTATGCAAAATATCAGTTGTTATAATCCACATAAACACAATTCTTTGGGGGAGGTTCTCAATAATTTTAAAAAATGTAAAGGAGTCCCGAGACCAAAAAGTTTGGGAATTGCTCATTTGAACTGTTTGGGCTCCGATTTCTGCTGTGGCCGTCAGTCTTGACGCCACGTGTGCCTGCTGAAGTCATAAATCTAACAGCGGATCACGTTATCCCTGACCTGAAAGCCTCCAGAGACCCCGTTCTCTAGAGGGTAGCTTCTGCACACCCAGCGTGGCACGTGGGGTGCTTTAGGTCTTCCATAATCGCGATCCAGAATTCACATTCAGTCTTCTTTCTCGTGCTTGATTGCTCTCTGAAACGCTGCTCTTAGGTCGCTGCTTCCCCCAAACGCCCTGCGTCCTTTCTAGTTTTTTGCCGTTTGTCATATTTGTAACTCTGCCAGAAAGCCCTTTTCTTATTGTCAAAATACATCTCTTTCACAGTGGTCTTTCTAGCATCTACCAGACTCTGTCTTTTGTTAGGTATTTACAAACAGGCCTTAGATGCCTTTATAATCAGCAGGGAGCCCTGCACCGTACAGTCCACTGAGGTGGTACAGTTCTCTCCGTGGGCTGTCCCTTTTCCTCCTCACGGCGGTCAGCGAGGCAGGTGAGCCGGAACAGGGTTTGTCTGAAGCCACAGAATTGTCGAGTGGCCGACGTGGTCCTGAGCAGGTGAACCCGAGGCCTCTGATGCACTGAGCACAAGGGACCTTCCTGCTGTCACACGTCCCCAGTGTCAGAGGATAGAGACTCGGCGTAACTTCCCCCTAACCTTTACCATCGCCTGCACCATTCTGCTCGGAGGCAGGGGTGTTCTGTCGTGTGTGAGCGCACCGCCTGGGAGGTGTGAGCGCCGCGGCTCCAGGTGGACTCCTTCCTGCCTTCCCTGGTCCTGCTTCTGTGCCGGCTCCTGGCCCGGCGGGGCTCGGTGGCTCCTGGCGGCGGGCTCAGCGGCTCCGAGGTCGTCGTGGAGCTTCCCTCCATGGCCGTTCCCACGAGGGCGAAACGTTAGTGTCAATTGTCTGGTTAGGGTGTGTCAGCTGAGGTGTTTGATTTACTGAACTTTTTACTTTACTACGTATGTGAAAATTTTGCAAAAAGGCACTTATTTAGTAATTTTGTTTGTTTTAGGCAGTATTTGGCAGTTGTATTCAAAGATAAACCGCTGGAGTTATGGGATGTTAGGACTTGTACCATTCTTAGAGAAATGTCCAAAAACTTCCCTGGGATAACCGCTTTGGTAAGTTGTACCTTAAGAACGAAACCGTTTATTTAGGGATGGGTATGTGTGGTGAATAGTTTTCTTAGCTTGAGTTGAAATCGTGATTGCCATGTGTTTTCTTGTAAAAATGTGTGTCCAAAGAAGATGATCTAAATAAATGAAGATAGCTCTTATTCTTGGATGTGTTAAGCTAATACTACATTAGTGCAATTCCCATTCAAATTTTATTCAGATGTTTGAGGAGCAGGATGGATAGCACAGTGCTACTTATGTAAGTTACAAATGCATACAAAATAACTACATGCCAATCCTATATAATAAAAGCCTAATATGCTAAGTATCTGGTTGTCCGGTCGGCCATTCAACCAATCAAAGCATAATATGCTAATAACTAGGGGGCCCAGTGCACGAATTCGTGCACCTTGAAAGGAACTGTGGGCTGCGAGGCTACGGTGGGCACAGGGACTGGTCTCGGCCCATCCTTCGTGCCTCTGCCCAGCCCCTCCTACTGCAGCCCCCAGTTCCCTGTCTGCCAGCAGCCCTGCTCCCGCCACCACCGTTCCCACGTGCTGACGGTGCCGAGCGATCGGGGCCGGCGCCAGCAGCGGGTGCAAACAGGGCTGGCGCCGGCAGTGGGTGTGAGAAGCGGCTGCCGGCCCTGATCGCCCCTTAGGAGCAGGGGAAGGTGGAGAAACCCTGAGGGGCGATCGGGGCCGGCAGCCACCACTTGCACTTGCTGATGGCGCCGAGTGATCGGGGTCGGTGCCGGGCGCCAGCAGTGGATGCTAGCGGGGCCGGCGCCATCAGCAGGTGCGAGCGCCGGGCGTGACAGTGGCACGTGGGAGCAAAGAATTTTCATGAACCACCAGAGGCTCACCCCAATGACAGCTACTGGCACCCCGCTTGGTCTGGCACCCCCACTCACCTGCTTCATCATCCCGCTGCGGCCGATGCCCACCATGTTCCATGCTCTGCCACCTGCTGCCAACGCCTGCCATGTTCTGTGCGTGCCCCCTGGTGGTCAGCACACATCATAGTGACCGGTTGTTCACTTGTTCCACCGTTCGGTCTATTTGCATATTAGCCTTTTATTATATAGGATATGCTAAGGTTGCTCAAACGCTTGCTATGACATGCACTGACTACCAGGGTACAGAGAGTCAACCAGTCGCTATGACATGCACTGACCACTAGGGGACAGTCTACCTGTCGACCAGTCACTATGATGTGCACTGACCACCAGGGGGCAGATGCTCTGACCGGTAGGTTAGCTTGCTGCTGGCGTCCAGCCGATTGGGACTGAGCGATATGGGCTAGACACGCTCTGGAGCCCTCCCGTGGTCCCTCCCCAGCTGGCCAACCTCCCACGCCCCTCCCCGGCCCTGATCATGCACTGGTGGGAACCCTCGGCCTGGCCTGCACCCTCTCGCAATCCGGGACCCCTTGGGGGATGTCAGAGAGCCAGTTTTGGCCTGATCCTGCAGGCCAGGCTGAGGGACCCCACTGGTGCACGAATTCGCGCAGTGGGCCTCTAGTTTATATGTATGAGGCAATATTAGACTAAATGCATTAAAGTAGGTAGGCCTATAACAGGAGCAATAAATAAAGGGAGAGGTTGGAGGTGGACCTGCGGGTGATAATGCAGTGAGCAGAGAACACTGTCATCTCTCCCTGGCACCAAGGCTGTGGGGTGGAGAGTGCGCCTTTGAATTTATTGAATTTATTATTTCCAGTTCATAAAAAGATAGTATCATAGGGTTAGACTTTTTAGAAGTTAGCCATTAAATTCTTCTACCTTAAGCTCTAATTAAAGATGAGAGGTAGCAAGGGGTAGAGGTAGATTATGAAAATCATCTGCCTTAAGCTGTAATGAAAATGCATTCCTTCGGCCTTTCTGTAAATAGATGAGTCCCAGGAACAACTGTAACTCATGGGCAGCAATAGTAAATAACGCTTATTAATTATAATAAGTGCTTGTTAATTATAATTAATAATAAGTGACGCTGGCACCACCAGGAGCCCGCTGCTCTGGAAGGACACTGAGCACGTGCCGGTGTCTCTCACTTCACAGGAGTGGTCCCCGTCTCACAACCTGAAGAGCCTGAGGAAGAAGCAGCTGGCCACCCGTGAGGCCATGGCTCGCCAGACCGTGGTCTCGGACGCCGAGCTGAGCATCGCCGAGTCGTCTGTGATCAGGTGTGTGCGCCCTTGCCTGCCACTGCCACCTGTGATGCCCGGGTCACGGGGGGAGCTTGACAAGTGCCCTCCGAGGCTCTCCACAGGCACGGTGCCCGCTGCCTTGGACGTGCCTTGTTGGGTGTTTCGTCCCCACCCAGCTTCCTGAGTCACGTGGCTGCCGCACCGCTCAGCGCAGCCAGTGCCTTCGTCATGTCCGTTCGTGAAGTGATTGTTCTGTCCCATACCGTCCGCTTCTGACATAAAATGAGCGTAGCCTTGAACATGCAGAGATCATGTTGTCATTTATGTGCACCAAAGAAAACATTCAGAATTCTACACGTAGTGTTGTTCTCACCCATCCCCACCAGTTTTCCCAGTAAAACCGCCCCAGAGAATGATGGGTCAGGGAAGGCCCCGCCACTGCAGAGAGAGCTCTGAGCAGCAGTGAGGAGGGGTCTCCTGTGTGGATGGAGGCCCCTCCTCCACGCGGTGCATGTCTGCCCGGGAGGACTACCAGGGAGTGGCTTGTGTTTTCCTGTTATTAGCTTCAGCTTTTTTAAAAATGGTTTTATATACCCTCCTCCCCCGTTAATGCATCTGCATTTTGGATGAGTTAATTATTCAAGGTGTCACTCTAAGGAGATGAAATATTTTTATCTCATTTTACCCAAAGCTTGCTGCAGGAGGCGGAGAGTAAATCTGAGCTCAGTCAGAACATCTCGGCCCGGGAGCACTTCGTGTTCACGGACAACGACGGCCAAGTCTACCACTTCACTGTCGAGGGCAACTCCGTGAAGGACAGCGCTCGGATCCCACCTGACGTGAGTCCCGCCTCGAGCACGTCTTTACTGAGCGTTCTTGTCAGAGACTGTGTTGGTTCCATACCCAGTGAAGCCATACCTAAGCTGGAAAGCTATTTCAGAAAATTTAATGTAAATAAGTTCAGTATCTAAGGAGACATTATCCTTGATTGAGCTTGTTCATGCTGCCATAGCATTACAGCTGTGGTCCAGTACTGCCATGTGCTGCTTCCCTAGAGAACGGAACGTGTGGGTTTTTATATTGCTCTATAGAAGCAAACACAAGATACTTTTTAATAAAGAAGTAATTGAGCAATAATATTATTTAATAGCTCATGTGTGTGGACCCTTTACGTGTGGTAGACATTATTCTAAGGCCTTGACCTGTATACTTTTATTAATACTAATGGGAACTCCTAAGTTTCATGACTTGCCCTACTTTATTGATGATAAAATCCAAGACAGAAAGATCAAGTGAACATGCCCAAATCACGCATCAATTACGTGGTCAAGTTGGGGTTCAAGCCCAGGCTCCTCGGCTCCCATCCCACAGCCTCGGGGTCTGTGCTGCCGCTGCAGGTCCTCCCACCTCGAGGGCCCAGTCGTGTTGGTCTGACCTCCCTGTCTCTGCACGTGCCTGCTTTGCACGGTTCTCTGTGGGTCCCCGTGTGCAGGTGCCTGTGTGGGGTGCAGTCTCTTCACCCCCACTTTCCCGGAGCCACAGCCTGGATCCTCTGCCTCAGTAGAAAAATCGCTGCCCAGTTGTTGTGAAACCGCTTTGGCTTCCCCTGGAGATGTGTTTCTCTCGTGCAGTGAGAGAGAAGTTGGAGACCAGAGCTCTCTGGTCAGGGTTTCCTTTCCTTCTCTTTCTTTTGTCTTTTCTTTTCATTCAGATAGTTCTTTCTCAAGGACATCCCTTTTCTATAAAGCAGGTTCAGATAACTTAATATCCACCAAGTTGAAATCTGGTTTTTCACTGTTGAAAGTGATATGCTAGTGATTTGATTGCATGCATAATAAAGCTAACCATTTATAAGTATTATTAAAATATTAGTTTATCACGGTTATTAAGTAAAACCATTGTTCTGTTAGGACAGCTTGTGAGTAGAGTGTATGTGTACTTGTTGCTATTCTTTTCTAGGGAAGCATGGGCAGTATTACCTGCATCGCTTGGAAAGGGGATATGTTAGTCCTTGGAGATATGGACGGAAATTTAAATTTTTGGGATTTGAAAGGCAGAGTATCCAGGTATGATCTAAGAATGCATTCTTGTTATCTGGTTTTTAAAAAAGTAGCCTCTTGAGATGAGTCTCCTGTCACTGAACTTGGGAGGAAGGCCCTGGGCCGAGCCCGCCTCTGGATCATTCATCCCTGCAGGCAGTCCACACAGAGGTGCGGGGACATTATTCCAGCTGCTGGGAAGGAGCAGACACTCTGTCAGCTCGCCCTGTCCCGGGAAGGGAAGTGTCTCTCCCATCACAGACCTTGTCCAAAGCAGAAATAGAAAGGGACGTTGGGCATAGCTCCCATGTCCATCTCTCCTCACACTGTGCTCTGTTTGTGTGTCCTCAGAGGGGTCCCGACCCACCGCAGTTGGGTGAGGAAGATCCGTTTTGCCCCTGGGAAAGGGAACCAGAAGTTGGTTGCCATGTACAACGACGGAGCGGAGGTGTGGGACACCAAGGAGGTAGGCCAGCGCGGGCGCCGCGGAGGGAGCCACCCCTGCTTCAGAGGTGACACTGTACGTGGGCTGTCAGTCTTAGAGCAGTTTCCTCCTTCTGACAGTTTCCTTCAGTGTTTCTGTTCCAAAGGGGACGGCTCAACGGACGTTAGATGTTAGCACTGCCTTTGGGGCCTTTAAAGTGCAGCCTGCATGTGGGAGGCAGACAATGCCAGAGTCCTCAGTTTTGACCTGGCCCTGGGCCTTTGCTGTGACGATAGTCAGAAGATGAGCATCCCCTGCTCCTCCTGAAAATGACAGCCACTTCACTCTTGAAGGTGCAGATGGTGAGCAGCTTAAGGAGCGGAAGGAACGTGACCTTCCGGATATTGGACGTGGACTGGTGCACGTCCGACAAAGTGATCTTGGCGTCCGACGACGGGTGCCTCCGCGTCCTGGAGATGTCCATGAAGTCCACGAGCGTCCGGGTGGACGAGCAGGAGCTCACTGGTATGAACTCTGTGGAAGGAGCGTTGTTCCGTGGAGGGTGCTCCCTGTGGGGGAGAGCGGCTTCTGCTCCCTCAGTCCTTGCTTCCCGAGGTCTGGCTGAAGGGGTTGAAGCTGGGGTGCTGCTACGCGGAGATGCTGGGCTCTTGTAATTGCAGGTGTCAGTCATTCCCCAACTCCAGTTTCCCACGTGCCTTCTCTGACCCTTTTCTGGGTCATCTTTTTCCAAAGATGAGAGAAGTTTGCATTCACAAAAAGGGCTGACTCGGAATTTAGGGGCGCTCATCAGAGGGCACAGCTCTGGGGTGGGCTGCTGCTTCGCAGTGACGGCCTCATGTCCCGGCAACCCTCTGTCGTTGGAAAGTCGCTCTGGAAAGTGTTCAGAGTGTTAATGAATTTTGATGCCTATCTTACGACTCTTTAAAAATGAAAACATCATGTGAGATCAAAAGCAAAGTGGGAGGTCTGTCCTGTAGCCTCGGAGACGAGAGACAGGACAGCCAGTGCAGGCGGGGCCCTGACGAGGCCCCGGGTTTCTGAAAGGAAGACAGCTCTCGGGGACGTGAGGGTCGCAGAGGACTGTGGAGTGTGAACTGCATTTTGGGTAATTTCATTGGATCAATAGTAACACTGTCTGTTGTGGGAAAAAGTAGTATGAGAAATACTCTTGACGACTTTCCAACTTCGAAATTGAAAAGTCCACATAAAATATTTTATCTGTGACTTAATTTATACTTAACTACATAGAACAAAGTGTTCTACAGCAGTGCTGTCCAATAGAAATACAGCGGACCACATAAATTTAAATTTCCCGGTACCACATTAAAAAAGAAACAGATGAAGTTGATTTTAATAAGAATTGTATTTAAGCCAGTATATATAAAATTATATCGTTTTAACATAAAATCATTATTAAAAATTACTAATGAGATAGTTTACATTTTTCAGGACTTAGTCTTCAAACTCCGGTGTATTTTCATGTAGAGCGTATCTCAGTTCAGAGGCGGTTCTCAGCTGAAATGCGTGTTAGTCGTATTTAGATTTTATAAAACTTACCGCTGGGAGCATAGTGCTGTAGCCAGACTCTTCCCAGTATTCCTAGATGACTGGCCGGGTGTTATATTTTAAGTGTAAATTAATTAAAATTAAATGAGAGACGAGTTCACCTGCTTCCCCGTATGACCGTGTTCCCGGTGCTCAGGAGCCAGAGGCCGGGGCTGGGACTGGACAGCACACGTGGGCTGCGTCTCTCAGGGAGGCAGCACGGGTGTGGATTCCTGTTGCTGCTGTGGGTGCACCTGTCCACGGGATCCCGGAAGAGGGCTCTGCAGGATGCGGGGGGGCGGGGGGGGGAGGGCAGCGGATCCCAGAGGACTGTCTCCAGGCGGGAGTGGGGGTGCGGCCCGGCAGGGAGTCAGAGTCCAGATGTCGGGGTTGGAGTTTGGATCTCCTGTTTGTTTGCTCAGGAACTTGTTGAAAACAGGCAGATTGTTGGTGTGTCCTAAGTAAGCCAACCACTGCGTGTCGGGATTCCAGGGCCCAGAGCCGGGGAAGATGGGGCTTTGTTCAAGGGCCCCTTCTCAGTGAGGCCTGAGCACACACTGGGCCCGAGTGGCCTGGCCCTGCAGCCAGCAGCTCAGGGCGAGGGCCACTCTGGTTTAATGGTCTCAGAAAAGCAGCCATCGAATGGGAAGATGGCATGGGTGAGTGTGGTTGCTAGAATGGTCAAGTAATGAGCGGTATGGCACCTGCTGGATTGTTGCATTGGGTCTTTCACTCAGGTGGGATAATTATCCTGTACCACTCAGGACACCAGGTCTTTGAAAGAGAAAATTTTTAGTTTGAGGAAGAATCTCTCCACTTGTGTGTCTAAGTGGTGATTATTTCAGCCACACTCTCTCACCTGCCACCATACTCTGTAAACTGTCTATAGCTAAAGTTTAATCCTATATAATAAAAGCCTAATATGCTAAGTGTCCGGTCGTCTGGTCGTCCGTTCAACCAATCAAAGCATAATATGCTAATGCTATGCTAAGGCTGCTCAACTGCTTGCTATGATGTGCACTGACCACCAGGGGCAGAGCTGCAACCAGTAGGTTAGCTTGCTGCTGGGTCCGGCTGATTGGAACTGAGCAAGATGGGCTGGACACACCCTGGAGCCCTCCTGTGGTCCCTCCCTGGCTGGCCAACCTCCCACGTCCCTCCCCGGCCTTGATCGTGCACCAGTGGGGTCCCTCAGCCTGGCCTGCACCCTCTGGCAATCCGGGACCCCTCGGGGGATGTCAGAGAGCCAGTTTCGGCCCAATCCCACAGGCTGGGCCGAGGGACCCCACTGGTGCACGAATTCGCGCACCAGGCCTCTAGTAGTAGTATAACAATTGTGTTATCTTAAACCAACTTTTTGTGTGTGTGCCCAGAGCCTGTGTGGTGCCCGTATCTCCTTGTCCCAAGAGCCTCCCTCGCCTTGAAGGCTTTCTTGCTGCACCAGCCATGGAGCGGACAGTACTCGTTGGATATTTCTCATGTGTGAGTGTCTGCACTTCTGTTTTCCTTTGTCATCTCCTTGGGGCTGAAGGACGTCCGTGAAAGTCAGCAGTGGCTGCACTCCAGGACCTGAGAGGGCTGGGCCCTCAACCACATGGAGCGAGCCGCCAGTCTGCTGGTCCTGGCCCTCGGTCTCCCCGAGGGTGTGCCAGGGCCGGGTGCCCGCGCTGCCCTCGGCAGCCCTGTGGCCCCTCACATCTGAGCAGGCATCACGAGGGTGGAGACGGCTGGTGGAGGCCAAGAGAGGTTTGGGGCCAGGCTTAAATCTTTAAAAGCACCAAGCATGGGCCTACCTCAGGTATTTTGTTTCATACATTTCAATACCTGCCTCGTTGTAAAAAAGAACCCACAGGAAGGATTGTTGGCAGTTGTGTGTAAACCCACACGTGTCCCTGCACTTGTGCCGTGTGGGGTGCAAGGCAGGCATTCTCTCCAGGGGAAGGAATACCTGGTGCTCCCACAGGCCTGCTCTCAGGGAGTGTCTGCCTGGAAGGAGCGCCCTCTGGTGGAGCGGAGGGCGCACACTCCGCTCGTCATCGCTGAACTTGTTATTAACATGATCTAAACCTGGTGGGTTTGGCGCCCACTGGTAAGTCTTCTGGTTTCTTGAAAGTCAGAGGGCTCTCTTTACCCGTTTCCTCGTTTTGACGCAATGAGGAAGAAGCCGACACCAAAGATGGTGGGTGGGTCCCTGAGAACAGTGCTGCTGTTTTGCTCTGCAGCCAGGTTTTAACCAAGGACTACAAAGAGGTTATTTCTCTAATTAACACAACTTTTTTTCTGGCGAATAAATAAATGGTCGTAAGTGAAGAAATAATGAACTCATTCAAAATCTCTTCTGTGCAGTGATTATCCAGAAAATGAAGAAATAAAGAGCCTCCTTCAAGAGCAGTTGAATTCGTTGTCCAAGTAAGCACTCAGTTATGTTTTATTAGAAGATGAGAAGATGAGAAGAAAACCTGCCGTACGTTAGGCCGTTTAAAATTAGGACAAGTTGCAGTGCAGGAAACAGCGTGGCCGGGAGACATGTGTCCCCCAGGGGTTTGTGTCCCTGGGCCTGGTGGTTGGGAAGGGACGCTGACCTGTCTCAGCACGTTCCTGGGGGCCGGGGCCCTGGTCTCCTGTCCGGGCAGGAGCAGAGCTGGGGCGAGCGTCCCCTGGCTCAGGCTGCATCCACCACAAACCCGCGAGCTCATGCGAGGACATGCCCAGGCGGTCTGTGTGCCCACTTCCATACAGTGGGCTCTCCGTCCAGGGCCGGGCACAGTCTGGCGAGGAAGTCAGTGCTCTGTGAGCCAAGAGCAGGTGGATTATGTAGGAATGATGTTGCAAAGCAAGCGGAAGCATCGGGTCCAGAGGAGCTCTGGTAACACCGAACACATTTGTGCAATCTGGAGTCTGTTACACTTAATTGTAACAGTTAATAGTTCGCCACAATAGAATGCTTTATTGGGGTTAAATGCCAAATAATTACCTTATTGTTTGCTCTAGTCAAAGGTTAACATTTGTGTTTAAATGGAAAAGGATAGGTTTAAAGAATATCTCTCCTTTATGAATATATATTTTGCTATCTTAGAAATATCAGTTTATAAAAACACTAGCCCTTCTTCCTTAAATATGTTACGTCGGATAGTTTCAGAAGCAAATGATGAATGCGCTTCTCAGGCACGCGCTGCCGCTGGTGACTAGCGGGTCGTCTTATCGTCAGCGACATCCTCGTTCCTGTACTTGGGCAGCTGTTCCCTTTTTCAAAACTGAGTCTAAGTGTCGCAAGAAGGTCAGCCACAGTCAGAGCCTCAGCCCTGTGTGTGATGGACCCTCTCCAGGCCAGACACACACTCTAGGCTCCGGAAGTGTCTGTAATGCCAGGAACGTGGCAAAGGAACTTCTATGAGTTCTAAACACAGCCTTTGAGTGGGATTTCCATTTCTAGAGCCTATTGATTTATCCCCTTGCTTTATTGTTCAATTAAATGTTTTTTCTTGCCTTTGATTCGTCTGCAGTGACATAAAGAAACTCTTGCTTGATCCAGAATTCACTCTTCTGCAAAGATGCCTGCTGGTTTCAAGGTAACACTTTCTGAAGAATTCTGTGGAGAGCCTGGCCCGTGTGGCCCAGCTGGCTGAGTCTTGTCCTGGCATCAAGGGGTGGCGTTGATTCCCAGTCAGGGCACGGGCCTGGGCTGTGGGCTTAACCCCCTGAGGGGGCTTGCAGTAGACGGCCCAGGGATGTTTCTCTCATCAATGTTTCTATCTCCCTCTCCCTTCCTCTCTAAGGTCAATCTTTAAAAAAACATATATTTAAAAAAAGTTCTGTATAAGAGACAGAATTGGTTAACTCATTTCTTTTATGGATTTTTAGTTAAGACCAAACTCTCTTAGATTAGAAAAATATATTGTAGTTTATCCTTTAATATAACAGTTTTTAAAGTAGTAACACAAATAGAAAAAACATTACATTTGAACGTGAGATCTAGGCCTTATCTATTGAAAAGGCTCCCTCCTCAGACAGCTTTTTACAGTGTCGGCTATAAAGGGCGTGTACTTCAGTATACCGATGAGTTACATTGGAGTCGATCACCGGTACTTTCACCGCACAGTGGAGTTGTCACCTGTGAAAAAGACACTTCCCTCCACTCCCTGGAGGACAGATTGACGTTGTCCCCAGACCTCGTGTAGGAAGTTAACCCAGAGGAGCCTCCTCCGTGTGGTGCTGTGGCTCCGAGGAAAAGGCGCTATGGCCCAGGCTTCTAGGTGGCACTGCTCTGGGCACAGAACGGAGAGGTCTGGGGCTGAGGGGACCCTCTGCGGCCAGGCCCCTGTATTTGAGCCGGGCACCGGGCTGGAGGACTTGCTGCTTCAGCACCTTCTTCGAGCCGCGCCCCCCCCTCCCCCACCCCCCCCCCCACCGCCGGTTCACTTGGCAGCACTGAGCCCAGGGGTTCAGGTGCTCTGAGCCTGTCCAGCCGTCTGCCGGGTGGTTCAGTGGACGCTTGGCTTGGCCTCCGCAGGCTCTACGGCGATGAGTCGGAGCTGCACTTCTGGACCGTGGCCGCCCACTACCTGCACAGCTCGTCCCAGGAGACGTCGGCCAGCACCCCGGCTGCACAGGAAGCTGCCCCTCGGGACAGAGCGAGCAACCCGCTGGACATCTGCTATGACGTGCTCTGTGAGAACGCCTACTTCCAGGTGCCGTAGTGCAGACAGGAAAACCCTGAGCACTGTCCCCCATCACTTCCGTGTTTCTGAGTCTCTTCAACTTGGGAAACTGGAGCCAAGTTAAAACCCGCAAAGTAGAATGCGCCCGTGCCCACATTTGCATAAAAAAGGCCGGACCAGGACTTGAAACGTTTATGAATGTTTCTAGATTTTTTCATACACATGGATATTTTATTAGCAGTCTTTTATTTTTTTCTTTGCCTAAAAATTTTTAACTTAAGTTTATTCTCTCTCTTTTATTATTTTCTGTAAATAACAAATATTTCTTTCTCTTGGTTTGAATGTGCTTTTTATATACGAAAGGGCAGCTTCCTGACCTTTAACCTGTGGCATACTCAGCGCTCACTGGGCTTCCCGCCCGCCCTCCGCAGGTGCTGTCTGAGCGCAGCCTGCGTGGGCGGCAGGCTCACCTGCTCCTGCCCCAGCCCTTCCGCAAAGTTGGCTAATAACTCAGAAGTCAGTGACGTCAGTAAAAATAAAGTTACTAAGTATAGTAAAATTTAAATAATTAAAGTCTTTTCATCCAGGTTCAATTCTCCCTTTCCCCCTCTCTAGAAATTTCAGCTGGAAAGGGTTAATCTGCAGGAGGTGAAACGGTCAACTTACGATCACACGCGCAAGTGCACGGACCAGCTTCTGCTCTTGGGACAAGTACGTCAGTTTTTATAGCTTTTCATGCTCATGGAGTTGCTGGTTGATTAGTATTTCAGAGCATCGCCTCTTTCTCTCTCTCTCTCTCTCTCTCTCTCTCTCTCTCTCTCTCTCTCTCCTCTCTCTCTCTCTCTCTCTCTCTCTCTCTCCCTTTCTCCCTCTCTCTCTCTCCCTCTCTCCCCCTCTCTCTCCCTCCCTCTCTCTCTCTCTCTCTCTCTCTCTCTCCCTTTCTCCCTCTCTCTCTCTCCCTCTCTCCCTCTCTCCCTCCCTCTCTCTCTCTCTCTCTCTCTCTCTCTCTCTCTCCTCTCTCCTCTCTCCTCTCTCTCTCTCTCTCTCTCGTACATGCACACATACCATAGCATTTCTCTGAAAGTATAAGTATAAATGTGGGCTTTCTCTCAAAGTAAGACCAGCAAATCTAAGAAAGTGAAACTAGGGTGACCCAGCTTGTGATTTTGGCCTCATGGTGCTGCGTGAGGCCTCGGTGTGTTGTGTTGGTGGCCTGAGCCGATGGCGCAGAGAACAGCTGAGCGTGATGGTGCTCCTGTAGACCAGGCGGGTCACGCTGCCCAGAGGAGCGGGGAGCACGCTCAGTGTTCGTCTCGTAAACAGCATTGGGAGTTCTCGGAAAGGAAAGTCCCCTTGCAGCTGTGAGGGTCAGTGTCCAGGTGATGAGCCTGAGGGGGGTGTTGGAGGAGAGTCATTGGAGGAACCGTGTCCCTGCCAGACAGACAGGGCCGTGCAGCTGCTGCTGGAGACGAGCGCGGACAACCAGCACTACTACTGCGATGCGCTGAAGGCCTGCCTGGTCACCACCGTCACCTCCTCCGGCCCCTCCCAGAGCACCATCAAGCTGGTGGCCACCAACATGATCGCCAGCGGCAAGCTGGCAGGTAAGCGAGCTGGGGCCTGTTCACCAGGGCCCTGGGAAGTCGGGCCGCTCCCAGCAGAGGATGAGATCATTGGGGGCGTTTCTGCCTTTCTATGGGTGCTGGGGAAGCAGAGGGTTATTGCTGGCTCTTCAGGAGATAGCTCTGATTTAATTGCCTGGGCCAGAGCACTTTCTAGGAGTGAAAGGGGCCCTGGAAATAAGTGCCAAGACAATGGGCACCAATCGGACACCCTGGGCAAATCAGACTACCTGCTGAAACCAGAGCGGGAGGAGTGCTTGACCTGTTCACTTGTGGGGCTGGATTGTGCTTCCTGCTGGCCACTTGAGTGGCAGCATCGTAGAACTTGAGCCAGGGGTCTCCAGCAGGTGAAATGACAAGACCAGGTAAAGTCAGGCGTGATCTGACTGT
The DNA here is from genome assembly GCF_951640355.1 of Cnephaeus nilssonii. NCBI lineage: Eukaryota > Metazoa > Chordata > Mammalia > Chiroptera > Vespertilionidae > Cnephaeus > Cnephaeus nilssonii. The sequence continues at coordinate 62,529,611 of NC_137087.1, read as the reverse complement.
CAGCGGCTGACAGAGGGCGCGGGGCTCACGGGACTGCCTGGGGTCTTCCAGAGGGTGTGCAGCTGCTCTGCCTGATTGACAAGGCCGCCGATGCCTGCCGCTACCTGCAGACCTACGGGGAGTGGAGCCGGGCCGCATGGCTCGCAAAGGTAGGGCTCCTGTGGGTGCCCTGAGCACGTGGGTAGAAACTTTAATCTTGAACCTTATACTCAAGATTTAGAAGCAGTTTGGCTGCAGAGCTGCTTTGCAAATACTTTCCTATAACTCACCCTCCTGCTCTCCTGAGCACAGACTGCATTGCTTCTCACTGGAAGATGCAGTTCCCACCGCAGCTGGAGCGAGAGCCGTGCCGCCTCTGCCTGCTGGTGTGTGAGCCGGCTGCAGCCGTGGTGCCGGCCTCACGCCCTGCAGGCCGGCCCTGTCCCTCCCAGGTGTGGTCAGCAGCGGCATCAGGGCGTTGCCAGTGAAGCCACGCCCAGCCGTGGTCTCTCGGGACCGGTGTCGTGATCGGTACTTGTGTCTGTGCAGATGTCCTTCTCACACGGCGTCTCTCCAGGTCCGTCTGAGCTCGGAAGAGTGCGCCGATGTTTTGAAGCGGTGGGTGGACCACCTTTGCTCTCCCCAAGTCAACCAGAAGTCGAAGGCCCTCCTGGTCCTCCTCTCCCTGGGCTGCTTCTCCAGCGTGGCTGAGATGCTGCACAGGTACCGGACGCTCCCGGGCTGGGCCCCGTGCTGCCGTCACTGCCCACGCCCGGGGGCTCCACGCGGGAGGGGTGGTACTCAGTGCCCGGGGTGAGGGGAGAGGCTTGCATCCCAGATCGATTAAACACCCTAAAAGGAGTGGGATGGTCCATTGTTTAGTCATTACTTTTTTTTTTAAAGAATAGTTTATTGATTTTTTAGGGAGAGAGAGACACACATTAATGATGAGAGAGAATCATTGATCGGCTGCCTCCTGCATGTCCCCTACTGGGGACCGAGTCGGCAACCTGGGCATGTGCCCTGACCAGGAATCGAACCGTGACCTCCTGGTTCATAGGTTGAGGCTCACCCTCTGAGCTACACCAGCCAGGGCCATGTTTATTTTTATTTGTTTATAATCCTTCACCCGAGGATATTTTTCCATTGATTTTTAGAGAGAGTGGAAGACAGAGAGAGACATCGATGTGAGAGAAACACATTGATTGGTTGCCTCCTGCATGCGCCCTGGTCAGGGCCTGGGCCGGGGAGGAGCCTGCAACCAAGGTACGTGCCCTTAACTGGAATCGAACCCGGGACCCTTTGGCCTATAGGCTGACACTCTATCCACTGAGCCACACCAGCCAGGGCAGGGCCATGTCTATTAACCCTTTGTTTGCTCTGGGAGCTATGCTCTATTCCTGCCTGTGTCCTGGTCAGACCTACGGTGCCTCTTGAAGAATATGGGAAGTCTTTAGAGACGTGGGCACATTCAGCTTTGAGTGGAGCACCTGAGGGAAGGCCCGGGAGCCGTGGGGAGGGGACAGCGGGGAGGGGGAGGGTCGCCCTGAGAGTCTGAAGAGCGTTGCCCAGGACTCATTAGGGGACATTTCATGTGTTTAAGAGGTCGGAGGTTGGGGAGGTGAATACGGGGAGAGAGGATGTGTTACACCTGGACAGTGGTGCAGGCACGCTGGCCCATCTCTGAAGGTTTCTGTGTCTCGGCCACTCCTCACTTCTTCAGTGTTGGTGGAAGGGGGCTCGGGTGAGGGCTGAGTGGGCCTCCTCTCCTCGGAAGCCGGGCTTAGAAAGGCGCCGGTGAGACTGCGCAGCGCCTGGGTTCCCTCGGACGTTCTGCCCGAGGCCGAGTGACCGGCCTGCCCTGTGTGTTCTGTCGAGCAGCATGAGATACTTCGACCGCGCCGCCTTGTTTGTGGAGGCCTGTCTCCAGTACGGGGCCCTGGAGGTCGGCCAGGACACAGATATCCTTTCCGGTGGTGATGCTGAGGAGGAAGCGATGGACGAGTCGGTGTAGAACCCCTCGGGCGCGCTGCCTGGGCAGGGGCTGTATTTCCTCGAGAAAGATCCTGTTCTGATCCCCGAGCCGAGAGGGGACGTGAGGGGAGGAGGGGGAGGGGTGGTGGCCTTGCTGCTGCAGCTCTGGGAGCAGGAAGTCCGTCGGGGAGGGTCTCGGGCTCAGTGATGCCACGTTTGAGCTTTAAAGGAGGTCAAGGGTCCTCTAGGGAAGGCAAGGAGCCTGCTACTTGACTGTGGCGCTATTTCAGATCACTGCCCTCCGGAGAGGCTGCATGTTTCTCTGGAAACATTTCCAGGAGTAAATGGGGGAGCCACCGTGACCGCGGTGTGGATGGGCTTCCGCCATGGGCCACGCGGGCGGCCTGTCCCCGTAGCAGGGCACATGCCGCCTCTTCTCGGACGAGAACGGGCTGAGATGCCGGCTCCCGCTCCCTCCGTGTGCGGCCCTGCCTGTTGTCCCTGCTCTTTCCTCGACGGTGACGTGGTCTCACTGCACCGCAGACACCGTGTTCTGTGCGCCTCTGTTACCAGCTTCCTCAGGGCCCTGCACCCGGTGCTGGTGAAGCGGCTGGTTCTGGGAGCCACTGCGGTATCAGCCCAGCGGAGCCCCAAGCCCAGATGAGGCTCCTGCCGCAGCCAGGCCTGGACTAGCCTCTCCCTGGCCCTCTCTCTGCCCCAGACGCCAGCCTCTCGGACGGGCACGCAGCTCCTGCTTTCTCCCGGGGGGGGGGGGGGGGGGGGCGGGGGGCTGTGCTGGGTCGTGGGACCTGGGAGGACGTTAGCGGATCTTCTAGGACGGCGGTCGCCAACCAGCGTGGACACTGGTGGTGCCTAAGGTCCGGGAGGCTGGAGACCGCTGTTCTAGGGGAGGAATGGGCCCCGCTGGTGCTGTGCGGTGACGTCACGCCAGGAGTGGCTCAGTGCCTCCGCCTGTGGGTGGAGCCGGCCCTCCCCACTGGGAAGTTGGGTGGTGGGGGTAGGGGGGGCAGGCCTGCCGCCTTCAGCTCCTTGACTGCGGCTCACAGAGACTCGTCTCCGCCCTACGCCCGGAGCTTGAAGAGCCTCGGTTTTAAACAGGGAGCAGTTCTTTTCGCTTCAAAAGCTGGAGCCGCCGGCAGAGACTTATTGAATGAGCTGGAATCCCCCAAACAGGAACTGGCAGAAGAGTGACCGGTGAGCAGGCGCCAGGAAACCTGACCTCGCCAGCCCGGTGAGGCGGGCGTCGTCGGGCCGAGGTCACGGTTACGGTCACAGCCCAGACTGACGGACACTTCGCTCCAGGTCCTCGAGCGCTCCCCAGCTCCCCAGCCCCTGTGCACAGCTGCGTCTCAGAGAAGAGCGAGCGAGAGCGCTCCGATTTTGAGAGTGTACCATTTTATACTTGTGGAGAGAGAGCTTTAAGAGTCCCTGGAAAGACTTTCAATTTCTTTAAACTTAAAATTCAAGCAACTGAATTACTTTTCTCATCAGCTACATTTAGAGATGTTTGGAGAACCTGTGGTGAGTTTGGGAGACCTGTTCTCAGATCTGTGGTGTGCCTGTGCTTATGTTCGGCCGTCTAGGATACAGACGACAGAGCGCAGCAGTGCCGAGGTCACCAAAGCGCCCTGTGTCCTCACCTGGAGCACACGTGCACCCAGTCCCGGCAGGGCCTGCATCGCGTGCTTCGCCCGAGCTCACGGGGAGTTTCACCCTGTGTGCGCGGTTCCACACCGGGGGTCTTCGATATTTGAATGTTAACTCCTGTGACGCATTATGGAAGCCTCCTTTTTGAAATCTTTGTGCTTTAATTTTGTCTTTCTGTTCTTAACATGAGATGTGACTATTGCAAATTATTGCTGAGAATTCAATGTCCATGACGTACAGAAACGAGAAATAAACAGGAAGTCCCGGCCAGGCCTTGTGTTCTCTGAGCCTGAGGCGGGCGCTGTGCTGGCTCCTCAGGAGTCCGGCCGGCCGCCCACCCCCCGAAGTCCAGGCCGCGCGCTGAACCCAGAGATCCCAGGCTGTGGTCCGAGGGTGCGGCTCGCAGCAGGACCCAGCGCCTGGACCCTGAGCCTCTGCTCTGTGTCGCCGGAGCGGGTTCGGCGTGTGGCTTCCAGAGGTGAGGAGGAGGTCGCATTCTCGAGGTTTCCCTCCCAGGCGTACGCCCACCTGCAGACAGGATCTCAGGCCTGTCTCCTCCGGTGAGGAACTGGAGCCATGAGGGGCCGTCCGGGCGTGCGTGTTCCCAGGGCTGTGCTGCGGCTGACTGTCGAGCACCGCCTGCCCCCCTCAGGCTCCGTGACGAGTGACCCTCCGTTGATTCACTTCATGTGCAACTGCAGGTCTACCGTCTGTCCTCTCCCCCAGCCCCGACCCCCGACCCACAACCAGGGCAGGAACCAGCCGCGAACAGCTCGCTCCGTCTGCAGGGGACATGCTTGGTGCTCAGGGAACGGTTGCCAAGTGGGTGGGTGAGGGAGCGAGCTCAGATCAGCGCTGTCTGGGGAGATCCAGCCTCTGCACCTGACATCTGCGTGGACTGTCGCCCGAGTCCGAGACCCCGGGAGGCTCTTTGTCTCCCCGGAGTGGCGCCCGCGTCGCCCAGGTCAGACAACTTCCCACCCGCCAGAGGAGTCTGTTCTCCGCAGAAGCTCCGACCAGCCCGCTGTGCGCCTGGGAGTCGCCGTTCCCCGGCACAGACCTGCCCACGTAGAAGGAAAGCACGGGGCTCCCCTCCCACTCCTGCGTTTTCCCGTCGTGCCCATCCTGTTTTAATGGTAGCTGCGTCGGATGGTAAGAGTCCACGCTGCTCCCGACTCCTCACCTAGAGCAGGGGAATCCCTGGGACTGAACCGCCCAGGCGGAGCCCCACCCACCTTCCTACCTCGAGGGCCACGTGGGGCCAGAAGCGGCCTGTCAGCCAGTTCCCAGGACAGGCGGATGCTGCCCATCCCGCGTCTTCCTTGTAGGATCCGTTATCCAGAGACGTGCTGTGTGGCCTGGAGGAAACCCCTGCCCACTCTGAGCCTCAGGTTCCCCGTGGGTAAAAGAGACCCTTCCAGCGTGCTTCTGCCTCGCTCCAGCCTGCGCCGGGCAGCAGGGGGCAGCAGAGACGGGGACATGAGGTGTGGCCTCACTGCAGCCCTGAGCTCCCCGTTGGGGAACTGCCCTTGGAACGTCTGTCTGGCAGCGTAGGGGGGAGAGCATCGATGCCCATCGTCCACGTGGCCTCACAGCCCTCTGCACACGGCCCCAGAGGCCGTGGCCCCAGGATGGGGATGCGCAGGCCTGTCAGCCCGGGGAGCTTCCTGTCCTAGGAGGGGACCGGCCAGCAGACCTGAGGACGCTCCCTCCCGGGGTTGGGGCTCCGGAGGCCCAGGGCCATGGGCGTGGGAGGGGCATGAGTGTTTTGGGTTGGTCCCTCCATGTGCAGCTGGGAAAGGGGGTTCCCTATAAATGTTAGGCCCCAGGGCCCCCAACACCTCTTCAGAGACAAGCTGTGCCTCTGCCGCTGTCTCTTCAGTCCGGGGAGGTGTGCAGAGGCCCAGGATCTGCGTGCCAGACAGAGACCTGGGCCTGGGAGCCTCGGTGCCCGGAGACTGCAGAGCCGGACGGCCGCCTCGGGCCTGGCCGGGGGCTGCGGACGGGTGGGAGGCCACAGTTGGACGGAGGCTTTCTCAGCCTCAAGCCTCGGAGGCTGGCAGGACGGCAGCACCCAGGACTGAGCGGGCTGCCTGGAGGGGGCTGTGGGCAGACGCAGCCGGAAGGGGAGGGCTGCCTGGGCAGGCCGGAGCCTCAGGCAGGCCCAACCACAGCAGCCGGGGGTGGGAGGGGGGACGGGGGGGCTATTCAGGTGCAGCTTTCTGGGCCCTGCGGAGTCGGTGGAGCTGGGGTCTGCGTTTTAACAAGGCCCCAAGAACCCAGTTCACACAAAGGAACCAAGAAGTGGGAAGCCTGTTTGTATCCAGTCAACAGACATTCGCAGAGCACCCTGCCTGCCGCACCTCAGAGTCCTGTCCCTCCCCAGGCACCTTCCCGCCCCCCGGGCCTTTCCCCGAACGCTGCCCCTCAGGCCCTCGCCACCATCCCCTCGGCTGCCCTTCCAGGCCTCCACCCAGGCGCACGCAGCTCGTCTGCGTGTAGTTGACTGGCTGCTGTGCCCCTCGGCGCCCCCTGCAAGGCCTGCCTGGGCCCAGCGTGTGGAGGTCACGCCCCCCGTGTCGCGGCACAGAGGAGGCCAGTGCGTGTTTGTCGGATGACGGGTGAGCCACGTGTCCTCATGGACGTGGGGCGGGCGTGCTGGAGAAAGGACGTTTGAAACGAGGGAGGTGTTGGTGGTGGAAGCCCCTAAGCCAGGAGGCCCGGCGTGGCCGCTGCCCGCCCCTCAAGGGACACTCACCCGTGGGCGGCAGAGAGGGAGCCACCGGGAGAGCTCACAGCGGGCGTCCCTGGTGGGGGGTTCGGGGCCCAGCTTCCGGGGCTGGGTCTGTGCAGGTAGGAGGCCCGCCCGGCTCAGGGCTGTGCCAGCCCGAGGCCCGCGGTTCCAGGAACCCTTCCCAGAACCTGCTTGCAGGGACTTGCTCTCTGGCACGCCGTGAGCTGTGTGCTGGCTGCCTTTTAAAGATTAAGCTTTCTTTTAAAAAGACGGGAAAAAACTAGCAAAGGCCTGACGAGCTGACCCCAGGAGGCGGCGCGGTAACTGATGGGCACCGAGTTCGTCTGGTTAATCTTCTTGTCAACAGCGTTGTTCCTGCCGGTGCCAGCTCTGACTTCACCCCACAAGCCTGCCTCGCTGGTTCCTACCCAACCACACGGCACCTCCGACCCAGCCCTGCGCTCCCCGGCCACCCCAGAAGGCGGCCTGTGGTGCTGCGGCCGGTGGGCCCGGTGGTGGGAACAGGTGCCTCCCTGCTGGCCTCGAGTGACCGGGTCCCAGGAGTGACCGGGTCCCAGGGGATGGACGTGGGCGGAGGCTGGAAGGACCCAGATGCTGAGCTTCAGCTGCGGGTTCAGCTCCGGGAGGTTCTGCTCCCCCGGCCGATGGCTGTTGTCAGACGGGGTTGCCCCAAGCGGCAACATTGCAAATCCCCGTGCCTTCGGGACCCAGGCAGGCACAGAAATGAGTCTGTCTGGGTTTAGAATTGGGGGGTGGGGCTCAGACTGGGGTCCTTAGCAGGCGAGTCAAGTGTTCAGACGGGGTGGGGTTACGGGCTGAGCTGGGCCCCCTGGTGGCCATTGCCTACCTCTGCACCAGGCTCCTCGCAGTGCGGACCCCAGATTGCCCTCCTGGCTCAGCCTTTCCTTCCGGTTTGACGCCAGCACGTCCATGCGCACCTGCTTCTGCATCGGGATTGTCCGCTCACGTCCGCCTCCTAACCCAGGGGTCTGCGGACAGAAGCTGGGGCCCGCGGTGTGGATGGGGAGGCAGGAACCCCCTTATTCACAGGAACCGCGAACGGACATCGCAGAGCGGGGATGCCACCAGCAGGGGGCGCCGCGGTTCCGGTCGCAGGGCGTTGGCGCAGTTACCGGACTCGCGGTCGCCCATCCCTGTCTGCGGGCCCGCGGTGAGTGTGCGGGTCTGCGGGCCGGCCTCACGGGTTACCGTTAGAGGACGCGGCTACCGAGCGGGTTAGGACGCGGCTACCGAGCGGGTTAGGACAGTCTGAACCCAGGAGCCCGGGCAGCGGCTGCTCTGCTCCTGAGCGCTCCCTGCGGGTTTAAACTCCAGGCGGCGCCACTCGGACCTCAGCTCCCACCTCGGGCCTGGCACACAGTAGGTGCTCGGTACGTGTTTGCCGCCTGAGAACGGGCCAGCGGCAGAGCCTTCATGCGGCCTGGCCTTGTGTCCGCTGCAATGACAGTTCCCAAAAAGGGTTCCAGAGGAGGCTCAGGGCCCCGCATGTCCCAGGGAGGAGGTGGCCCTTTGCGGGGGAGCCCTTTTCTGCGGGACGAACCCGCGGCCCCGCCGGGTGAGGGCCCCCAAGGAGTCCCCGCCAGGCAGGGCCCCACCTGCCATTCCTTTTGCTGCTGCAGCCACAGGCCGCCCGCGCCCAGGCGGAGCCAGGGGGTTCCCAAAGGGACCCTAGTTCCTCCGCGGCCGCCCAGCTCACCACCGTGGGGGGCGGAGCCCGCGGCCTGGGCTGCGCGGCCCGGCCACGCGATGGCGCTGCGCCCCCGGCTGCGGAGCCTGCAGCGCGCCTCCCGCGGAGGTGCACCGGCCGGGGGTCCGCCACCCCCGTCACCCACCAGCTCCCGGGCCTGGAAATCGCCCCAGGTCCGCAGGCGTGGGCCCTGCAGGAGGAGCGAGAGGAGCCGGGGTCTCGCCGCCTGGGGGTGGCGTGGGGAGGGGGTGACGCCCCGGAGCCCGGCTTTGAGAGCCTCTAACTCGCTGTGCGCACCCCGTGTTCGCCTGTCCTGAGACCCAGATGGACCTGAACGCCGATTCCATCCCTGCCTTTCCTTTCGGCCCCCGTTTTCCGCTTTTGCAGAAGCGGGACGGGGACCCTGGCCGGTGCGGGGGGCGAAGGAGCGGGTTCTGGGAAAGGCTGACAGCGCGGGGGGGGGGGGGGGCATCGTCCTCTTTGCTGACTGGACGGGCGGGCCCGTCAGCATCCGCGAAGGGGGGACCCCCCCCCCCCCCGCCGCCCCGATTGTCATTGGAGGCGCCGCTCGCACAGCTTGTACCTGGGCCGGCGCATCCGAAAGCCAAGCCCCGCCCTTCTCTGGCTCCTGAGCCGCTGCGCGCACGTGGGCAGAGAGGCGCCTGCAGACCGCGACAGGGCGGTGCGCATTCACCCAGACCCGGGATCACCGAGGCCTGCTCTTGGGAAACTGGTTCTGCGAGAGGAAGGAGCCTGGAGAGCGAGGGGCTGCGCTGCGACCCGGGGGGTCGGGAAAGGGTGAGGCCAGCCTGGCTGTGCTGGGTGGTCCTGGGTCCCCCTCCCACCCGCTCCCAGCGTCCCTGGTTCTGCCCCTCCCCCTGTCCCTGTGCAGGCTGGAGCCCGGGGTGCCCATAATTAGGAGACCCCCCGGGTCAGGAGTGTAAATGCCGGGGTTCCCAGCCCAGAGTCCCACCTGGTGGACGGGGCTGGAAGGCCAGGGTTACTGTGTGACGTGTTATCAGTGTAACGAGCTGCTTATGAAGTGTTAAATGCAGGCAAGCGCCAGCGGCAGCTGGGCTCGCATTTTATTTGTAGACTTCAAACTGGGTGCTTGGCATTTTGAAAATGCCAATTAATGGTGTAAAATCAGAATTTCCTTTAAAAAAAATCAGAATGGGGTGGAAGGTTTTTGCAATAGCTTTTTAAATGATCCCAAAATGTACCCAAAACACACTGGTATTCACACACAAGCAACCGCAACCACAGAGACTTACAATGTATAAATAAATAAATACACTTTTTACTAAAGAAGCAGCGATGTACTGCTCTGTTCTGCGCTGTGGCATGATTTGGTGTGTTTTTTGCTGGAGGAAAGAATGAGTTTAAAACAGAGGTAGCACCAACACAAATTTCCCAGAAGTTGCTCTAGGAAATTTGTCATTTCTACCCATTTCTTGCAGGCCAGAAAACAGACGGTCTCCAGGAATATTTACTGCGCTTTCATGAGAAAATTTCCAGGCTGTCCCTTGAAGCAATGAAGTTGGATTTGGAGCAAATGGAAACATTGTGAAATTGCTTATTTTCTTCCAAAATTTGTATTTTCTTCCTTGCTTCCTGTTCAGTCAGGCCCGCTCATTAGCAACCCCGTTTCTGCGTTACACTCAGCAGAAGTTTTGCTCCGTGACCATATTCCAAATCAAACTATTAGGTTTCCAGGAAAAGTGTAACAAGTGTTTAAATCAGTCAGAACTTAGACTAATGAGAGGATGGAGGGGTGGGGGTGGGGGGAGGGGAGAAGCCCACAACCTGGTCTTCTATTCGACTGTTGCTGTTTATCTGCTTCACACTTTGGGGAGCTTTCATCCCTGGGGTCTTCAACGCCTGGGAAGCTGAGAGGCTGAACTTAGAGCTATTGGGAAGTCCTGGCCAACGCCGGCTTCAGGGAAGACACGGCGGCTGCGTGAGTGTTTCTGAGGGTGTGGACGGTGCCCGCAGCCAGCTGCCCTGTGTTGGAGCTGGAAGGGTGTCCCGTCTGGAAGCCCATTTTGCAGATGGGGAGGCAGCAGCACCCGAGAGAACTGATACCGTGACCGGGGAGCTCACACCCTTTGCTGCGTGTCTCCCATCCGGTGTCTCTCTGCCGGGAGCAGTGAAGACGGACGTGGCTAAATGCAGCCATTGCGGCCAGCCAAGCACAGAGAATGCCTTTCCTCAGAGGGTGACAGGCCACGAGTTAATTTTCTGTCACCGTGGCCCAGCAAGGCCCTCGCTCTGAATCCATTCCGCCCTGTTTGCTTCTCTGCTCCAAAAGAGCGTTTTCCGCCGGGCAGCGTGCTCAGTGGCTGAGCGTCGACCTATGAACCACGAGGTCGTGGTTTGATTCTCGGTCAGGGCACATGCCTGGGTTGTGGGCTCCATTCCCAGTGTGGGGCGTGCAGGAGGCAGCCAATCAGTGATTCTCATCATTGACGTTTCTCTCTCTCTCTCCCTTTCCCTTCCTCTCTGAAATCAATAAAAAAAAATATTAAAACACACACACACACACACACACACACACAAAGCTGAAGAGCATTTTCCCAGGGAGCAGTTGTAAACCAGATCAGTTTATGACAGAGACAAGGGCGCTGCTCAGTTGAACACGCGCTGTGTTCAGACGAGCTGTGGGTAGCATGGTGCTCCTTCTAAGGAACTCCTGGGAGGCTGATCCAGCCCAGAATACTTGGGGAAAGAAGTACATTAAGAGCATTATCTCATTGAGGGGGATAAAGGGAAAAAAAATGTCAGTCGCCAAATGAAACCATCAACAGGTGACGGCTATCACCACGCCTCCAGCACAGACCCTGGTGGAGTTAATACTCGGTAAAGGCCCGTGAAGAAAATGAGATTAGTCAGTAGATGATGTTAGGACCAACCATGTGGAAAAAATTAAAGATAATCCCCAGCTCTCCCAATATACCAAATAAGTTCCACGTGCATTTAACAGTTATGCAAAAATAACAAAAGCAAGAGGGCTTTGTCGCTACAAATGCTTAAAGAGAGGCTAATAAATAAGCAATTATTGGGGCTGACCACAGAAACACGAAAACTGCGTGTCGTACATCGGAAGGTGTTGGTGGGAAATATCAGAGTTAACCTGATTTTTGTGTGAAAGGTGAATGCAAAACAGTGAGAAGACAATAATGAACAATATTCATGGGCAAAGAAGATAAAGTACAAATATTCAATAAACATTAAATAATATTCAAATTTATGAATTAAAGAATGTAACTCGAACCAAAATGTAACTGCAAAACAACAGTGAATGGAGAGCCTTGGCACAGCCGTGGCTTTTCAGGATGTTTTCCTGTTTCTGCGAGCGCGCCCCAGTCAGCCCCGCCGAGGCTCGGTTCAAAGGCGTCCCATTTCGGAGTTACTTCAGCGTTTTGGGGGCTAGCCTGTACGTCCAGGAATTAGAGCTGTTATCACCCCCCAGACAGACTGTTACTCAGCTATTATTATTATTATTATTATTAAGGATATTATTTAAGGATATGGGGAAGTGACCAGGATGTTGTGCTAAGTGGACGATTTGGAGAGGAAACCTGTGCATAGAGTATATTTTAAAGACCGGAGAACATACCCTAAAGTTTTCAGTAGGAATTGGGCGTCAAGTGTCATTTTTATTTTCCCCTTTTATGTGTTTTTCCCCATAAGAAAACCAATCAGTTTATGACAGAAAGCAAGTTGTTGGAAATAACTTGATCCTCTTCGTCCGACTCCGGGACGCAGACCCCATTGGGGCCAGGGGGGCGGACTTTCTGGGAGCTGGGCGGGGAGGGGGCCTGTTCTCACTGGAAACGCCCCGCATTCTCAGGAAAAGGCCCCCACGCCCCCTTCTGCACAGATCCCCAGGGCAGGTTTGCCCGCTAGTCTTCACCCCGAGGAGGGCCTCGATCGCCCACAGCCCTCTGCACCGCACCCCGACCCCGTGGCGGGGGGGCCTGCGACAGGACAGTGTTCAGAGCGTGAGGTGATGCCAATCCGCTCCTTTTGCAGACATTCCGGGGCCGGGATGCCTGCACCCGCTGAGCCTCCCTCGGTCCCTGAGGTGACACGGGGTGCTGGGAACCAGCCCCGCAAGCAAGGCAGCTCACCCCTGGACACAGAAGTTCCAGAAAAAATTGTAACAATGGTGATGGAGTCACCTGTCACTCACCTTACCCTGGGCTAGGGTTCAGGTTCGGGTTCGGGATAGGGTTAGGGTTAGGGTTAGGGTTAGGGATAGGGTTAGGGTTAGGGTTAGGGTTAGGGATAGGGTTAGGGTTAGGGTTAGGGTTAGGGATAGGGTTAGGGTTAGGGATAGGGTTAGGGTTAGGTTTATGGATAGGGTCAGGGTTAGGGTTAGGGTTTGTGTTAGGGATAGGGTTAGGGTTAGGGATAGGGTTAGGGTTAGGTTTGGTCTATGGTTATGGTTTTTGTTAGGGCTAGGGCCCAGTTATGACAGGATTAGGTTTACGTCTCCGCTTAGGCCTAGGCCTATGGTTAGGTTCAGTGTCCTGGTTAGGGTTTGACCTGAATTCTTCTCCAAAACAGGATGCCGCAGCCTTCTCAGCCACCTCTCAGAACTAAGTGTGCAACCTTTAGAGGGGACTGCTTGGACAGGTTTCTCAGGGTTAAATATCATAAAAATGCTATGTTTTAATGGAATTCTATCTATTTAAATAAATATATATACTTTACTGATTTCACAGAGGAGGGAGAAGGCGAGATAGAAATAATGACGAGAGAGAATCATGGATTGGCTGCCTCCTGCACATGACTCACTGGGGATGGAGCCCTGAACCTGGGCCTGTGACTGACAGGGAATCAAACCCTGACCCCCTATTTCCTAGGTCAACACTCAGCCACTGACCCCCACTGGCTGGGCCCTAGCCTGGCATTTGCAGCCATCACGGCGTACCAGGCCCAAGAGCAGGACGGACTACACGTTTGTGGGCTGATTGATCATCAGGATCCAGGGTAAGCCGTCCCTGATTCCACTGAGGTCTCCGGTCTCCCTGGAATTGGCCAACCTCAAGAAAGGGTGCTGGACCATGTTCAATGAATTCTGACGTGCTTAGATGGGAGGGGTTGGGAGAGACAAATCAATGTTCTTATCTTGTGAGGTCTCCTGCTGCCAGAGTCCATTGTCTGTGCATCTCCTTCCTCCCATCCTTCCCGGTGGGGACCCCGGGGCAGACCAGCTGGTGGGAACAAGGGGCTGCTCCACAGTGGCTTCCACTCCATGGCTCCAGGTGGTCCCCAGTCACCCCGGTCCCTGACCCTCATCGCAGCCAGCAGGCCTGCCCTTCGCAGCTCTGGAACCCGGGGCAGGGGGTCTGGCATGGGGCTGGGACCCATGTTCCTCTCAGGGGACCTCCACAGAGAGACAGTCTCCCTCCCGATTAAGAAAACCTCACATGCCGGACCAGCCCGTTCTGTACTTCCGCCCCAACTACCATGCCCTGTCCTCCTTATGTCTCTAGTTGTAGGCTCCATTCATCCAGCTTCCAGGTGGTTCTGAATGATACTTATCCTGTATTTATTTTATTTTATTCATTTAGAAATAGCTTCTTTTTAAAAAATATATTTTTATTGATTTCAGAGAAGAAGGGAGAGGGAACATTAATGAGAGAGGATCATTGACCGGCTGCCTCCTGTACGCCCGCCCCTGGGGATCGAGCCCGCAACCCAGGCCTGATCCCTTGACCGGAATTGAACCCGGGACTCATCAGTCCACAGTCCGATGCTCTAGCCACGGAGCCAAAGCAGCTAGGGCAATAGTTGTTCTCTATTTTAGTTGTAATTTTGATGTGATTGTGGGCGGCGGTGAGTACCGGCGTTGACCTACGCCACCATCTTGGTTCTCCTCCGAGCGTCCAGAGAAAATCATTCGCCAGTGAGTGAGTGTGCGAGGCTGACACTGTGCGCAACGGAGAGGAATACGCTGCACCTGTGGAAAAGAACGGAAGACAAGCATCTGTGAACAGGGGAGAAGCTCACGCAGCGTGAACATACAGCCACACAACACACACACCACGTCACGTTCTCGTATGCGTGTCATCAGTTTATGATCGGGATGGGCTGCGTTCCGAGGTAGAAGTCACCGGAAAGGGTGGATACCCGGTCAGGATTGACGGTCGGTGACTGTGACTGCATTCTTGGTACTTCCCAGTGTTTTCTGCTTTTGTTGACAGCGAGAGCCGCTCTTATCAGCAGAAATGTACCATTTTTAAAATGAGCATTTTGGGGCCACTTCCCCCATGCCCGGCACTGAGCTATGCTCCTTACCTCTTACTAACATCCTACGAGGCGATGGTTGTTTATGTTTTATAATTTGCAATAAGAATAGAAGTAGCCTCGAGCTCCCCCAGCCTCAGGCGCAGCGCGTGGACTGGAG